>NW_012135303.1:2039090-2040397 GCF_000956105.1 Propithecus coquereli | reverse complement strand
TGATTCCCAACTGTTACAAATGTACTCTCAAAATGTATTTGTGTAACTGGATGTATGGTTGTCAGGGCTGATAATATAAGTGGAAGTACTCTGAATTCACTTCCATGTAGAATACAATATTTATGAAAAGCTAAGTAATAAAAATCTACTTATTTGAAGCTTATATTTTCAAAAATGAAAAACTGAGACAATTGT
This sequence comes from Propithecus coquereli, assembly GCF_000956105.1. Taxonomy (NCBI): domain Eukaryota; kingdom Metazoa; phylum Chordata; class Mammalia; order Primates; family Indriidae; genus Propithecus; species Propithecus coquereli. The sequence goes on along the minus strand of NW_012135303.1, from coordinate 2,040,202 downwards.
TTTAGGACTTAATAAAAGATTATTTTCAAAAAGGAATATTTTTAATTACTGGTGCTTACTGATACTAAAAAGCAGACTGACTTTTCATTAGTTTATTATTTTCTTAAAATTCACTATAGACAGCCTACCCGTTTATTTCCTACATCCAGGGCAAACAGCTGCTAGTGCCTAAACCTTGCTATGGTACTATTTTTTATTAATGTACAATATACATGAAGTGATCAGATCATAAGTATATAGCTCAATAGATTATCATAAAATGAATACACTGAGTTATCATCACTCAGGTCAAGAATTAGTGTATTATTGGTACCCAGAGTCCATTCTGTGTCCTTTCCTAATTGCTACCCCTTCGCTACTTTCCAAAGGTAACAATTATCCTGACATCTAATACTATGGATTAATTTTGCCTAATCTTAAACTTCATATGAACGGAATTAATCACATACTTTCTATTATTTTGTGCCTTGCTTTTGCTTTTGCTCATTTTGTGGGTCTATTTCTTTTATGTATTGTTTCTTTTGAGTTTCAAGCTTATGTTGCCTTCTCATGTGAGTAGTTATTTTTGATTAAGTGTTGGGCATTGTTTTTGAAAAGTTGTAGAGATAATTTTAGGCCTAGGATAATACTGTCTTTCTTCTGAGTGTTACCTTTTGGGATCTCAAAAAAAAAGCCTTAGAGACTATTGTTTTGGGGCTCTGAAGTCTAGTTTTTGTCCTTTTCAGCATGGTTAACTGTCAGAAACAATCATCAGATTCTCATTGTTTCATCTGTTACCTCTGTCAGGAATGATAGAAGTCATGAGTACAAAAAAGGATGTATATGTAGGTCTCATCTCTCTCTCTTTCCTTTTCCTGTATCTTGGGTTTATAATTTTTCACTTCCTTGTAGCTTTCTGATACCTTTAGACATATATATTTTTTTTTGATGTTTTATCTATCTTTTCCAATTTTTGTTAGGGAAAAGATTGGTCCTAGTTTACCATTATTAGTAGCAGAACTCTTGCAAAGTCTTTTAATTTTACCTATGTCTTTATCTTTGTTTTCTCTAAGATGTCATGCCAGTCTGACTTTTTACATTAAGAAGTCTATAAATTTAGTTAATTTTTTCAG
>NW_012135303.1:2021596-2023535 GCF_000956105.1 Propithecus coquereli | reverse complement strand
TGCTTTATAAGTGATTTGTTTTTAATTGTATTTTCCAAGTGTTTGTTACTGGCATATAGAAATACAATTTATTTTTGTATATTGATCTTGTATCTTGTGACCTTGCTAAATTCACTTATGAATCATAATAGCCCTAATGTTATTCTTTAGGGTTTTACATATATATAATTATATCTGCAAAAAAGACAGTTTTACTTTTTCCTTTCCAAACTATATGCCATTTTATACTGTTAAATAGAAGTGGTGAGAGAAGACATTCATGTCTTGTTCCCACATGTAGAGGGGAAAAAATTCAGTCTTTCACCATTCAGTGTGATGTTAGGGGTAGATTTTTTTATAGATGTCCTTTATTAAGTAGAGGAAGCTTTATTCTAATGCTATTTGGCCAATAGTTTTTATTATTGAATGGATATTGACTTTTTTCACATACTTCTACTACATCTATTTGAGATGTTTTTTTTACCTTTGGTGTGTTAACTGGTAAAATACAAAGACTGGTTTTTGAATGTTAAGCTAACATTGCATTCTTGGCCTAGAATACCTTTGGTCATGATTATATGATTATACTATCCTTTTTACGTAATACTGCATTTGATTTGCAAACATTTTATTAAAGATTTTAGTATCTATGTTCAAGCAAAATATGGGTTTGTAGGTTTTTTTTCCTTGTTATATCTTGCGTGGTTTGTAACAGGGTAATTGTCTTAATCTGCTTGGGCTTCCATAACAAAATACAGTAGACTGGGTGGCTTAAATAACAGAAATTTATTTTCTCACAGTTCTGAGGGCTAGACAGTCCAAGACCAAGTTTCCAGCAGGATTTAGTTTCTGGTGAGAGCTCTCTTTGTGGCTTGCAGATAGTCACCTTCTTACTATGTCCTCACATGTTGGAAAGAGACTAGTGTCTCTATCTCTCTCTTCTTACAAGGGCATCAGTTCTATTTGATCAAGGCTCTACTTTTCTTACCCAAGAAATCGGTCTGTTGCTGGGTAAAAAAAAAAGAGAGAGAAATAAAAAGGCTCTACTTTTATGACCTAATTTAACTTTAATCACCTCCTTAAAGGCTGTGTCTCCAATGCAGTCACATGGTGGGGGACGTTAGGGCTTCAACATATGAATTTGAGGTTGGGGGACATAATTTAGTCCATACCATTCCACCGATAGCCCCCCAAAACTTATGTACTTATCACGTGCAAAATACATTTATTCCATCCCGACAGTCCCAAGTGTCTTAACTCATTCTAACATAAGCTCTGTAAAGTCTAAAGTCTAAAGTCGTATTTAAATGTCATCTAAATCAGATATGGGTGAGACTCAGTTACAACTCATCCTGAGTCAAAATTCCTTTCCAGCTGTGAACCTGTGAAACCAGATAAATCATGTGCATCCAAAATACAACAGTGGGATAGGCATAGAATAAGCATTCCCACTCCAAAAGGGAGAAATAAGAAGGAAGAAAGGAGTGATAGGTCCCAGGCAAGTCCAAAACCTAGTAACACATGTTCCATTAGACTTTAAAGCTTGAGAATAATCCCCGGGCCCACTGGGATGCTAGTGTCACCCCTTCTGCCTCTGCTGGTCATCCCTACCCCTTGTGCTCTGCTTTCTCTGTAGGCTTGCCCGCATGGCTGTCTGTGAGGGCAGCCCTACCCCTTGAAGCACTGGATGGGGTCATCCTGGCACACTGAAGCCTGAGAGGTGATCACACCCTTTGAAACCTAAGAAGGAGGAGGACATAGCCTTGCCCCCTGGATCTGTGGTGTTATTCTTCCCTTTCCTTGAAAAATAGCACATGTTCACAGTTTTGGTCTCGTTCTGTAGAATCCAAGGAGTCGACTGTAATCTGGGTGCTTTGGGAGGCTGAGGCAGGAGGATTACCTGAGGACAGGAGTTCAAGACCAGCCTGGCAATCTAGTGAGACCCTGTCTCTACAAAAAA
>NW_012135303.1:2018894-2021546 GCF_000956105.1 Propithecus coquereli | reverse complement strand
CTAGGTAGATATAATTTCATGGAAAAACCTAACTGAAAGTTAAATCACATTTTATACTTTTAAAATTACTTTTTTACCACATGACTGAATTTTTTATTTGAAACCCCAGTAAATTTTGTATTGTCATGAAGACATAAAAAATCTTTGGTAATGTTTTTAATTAAATAGGAAGATCTATTAATGTTCTAAGATGTTACGTTTAGGATTAAAATAAACACAGTTACTATGATCATTTTTATGCCTTCTACGCACTAGAAACAGGCATATATTTGGAAAGCAGTGCAATAGCAAATGGCATCTGATATGATTTCTAATGAATCTGGATGTTAGATCTGGATCTTAGAACTCTTTATTCTGCCGTCAATGAGTCCAGGTGTGCTTATCCTGTTTGGTTTATTCTATGGTCAATTGGCTTTTCTTCCTAGCTTTGAAATAATTATAAGAAAAGTAATTTGAATAGCTCAATTATGGTCATTAAGAAGAAGGCATCTTAAACCAATGCTTTTTCAGTAGGTCATATTTAGATGAGTGGATTTCTATGTGGCTGTCCTTCAGATATTTTTATTTTTGTTGGCCTTATCTAATAATATTAAGTGCTTTTTCAGGGCATAAAAAATGTCTGTGATTTTTTAAAAAAATTTTTTACCATTCCACTAGTTGGAATATCATAATAATACCCTTTATTCTCCGATCTCCACACCACCGTGCCCATGTAAGAGATTCATTTTGTGTTGAGTTGAAATGTTCTTGGTAAAAGCACATGCAATTTGTGTTAGCCTTATGAAAATCTGTAGAAATCATCACATCTATCAAAACTACTGGAATTTTCCTTAAAAACAAAAATAATCCCAGCCGATACTGGATCTATATCCTTAAAATGAAAACAGTTAATGGTATGGCCTCATTGTTCCAGACAAAATTTCAGAAAGTGGCAAAGTAATGTGATTTCTGATAAATTTTCAGTTTTACTGTAATAATAAGCTACTAGTCTTAGCTGTCAGTTTAGCAGTACTGCTGAACAAATTCTTTTACAAACTGGACATTTTAAGGGCTAGTTCCTTGTTCAATTTCCAGTTATTTGGAGAACTTAACCTAGCTACTATGTTTTCTAATTCAAAAGAAGAAATCCTTTAATTGATGAGCATTTAAGTTATTGGCTAGACTTCCTTTTCAAGATTATGCCAGTCCTAGAGATGTATTGTTCAAATACAAATCAAAAGTAAAATATTATATTTGTTTTATGATTGTCTTTGTAATTATGCCATCTTTGTTTGCCCAGGTTATAATTTGTTATTAACTTCTTTTTAATGATAGACGAATCCTTAGTACTGTGGAAAAGAGCAGACAGAAATATAAACCAGCTTCTCTCACGGTGGAGTTCATCCCTTTCTTTTATCGTAAGTAACTCCTCTAGTTTTTCTTACTCTGATTATTCTTTATTCTTGCTCTGATTCTGACCTTGATTCAGCTCGTAAATGTATAACATAAGATTGTAAGAATATGTCACTAGAGTATGGCACATGATTTGTGTTTAGCTGTGATTATTGTTCTTGGTTTTATTTAATTTACTCTTCTCAAAGTGTTTTGAGAAGAGTTGAATATTTTAATGATAGTAGTATATGTTAGAACTTCAGAAATTCTACTAAAAATACGAAACATAGAGAGTTGACCACAATATTTGTGACTTACATGGGTCCTAATTTTCTTTCTTAAAAAACAATTATGCGGGTGGGCATGGTGGCTCACACCTGTAATCCTAGCACTCTGGAAGGCTGAGGCAGGAGAATTGCTTGAGCTCAGGAGTTCGAGACCAGCCTAAGCAAGAATGAGACCCCTGTCTCTATCAAAAATAGAAAATAATAGCTGGGCGTGGTGGGGTGCATCTATAGTCCTAGCTACTTGGGAGTCTGAGGCAGGAAAGTCACTTGAGTCCAGGAGTTGGAAGTTGCAGTGAGCTATGATGATGCCACAGCACTCTACCCAGGGTGACAGAGTGAGACCCTATCTCAAAGGGAAAAAAAAAGATTATGCCATCTTTCAAAAATACAGAAAAATTTGCAGGAACACTGTATTCCTTGAGTATGTGTTTCCCACTCAAATTTGTCAGATTTAACGTTTTGCCGTATTTGCTTCAGTTCTCTTTTATTTTTTTCCTGTGAAATCGAGCAAGACAGAAACAGTCCTTTATTTGATTGCTTGGTAAAGATGGTTGCAGTGTCCACTCTCCTTGACCACCAGTAGTGATATTGGCTTTAGCTAGATAATAAAATTCACGTATCCACAATAGGCCATCTCTGGAACTGGCCTCACTTAGAAGATATCACACAGGAATCCTGCATGCCAATAGAACAGTGTAAGGGGTTCCTGTTCAGCAGGAGTCCTCATAGCAATCCAAGAGCTATTCTTGGGTCCTCCAAGTGAGGTTGTGAGATCAAATTGGTACATATGGGAGACACACTGGCTTAGAAGTGCTGTAGAGATACTGAAGCCTTTGTATCTTGTATATATAGGTCATGCACATATTTTATTAATTTATCCCAAAGTATTATATATTTTTTATGCTTTGTAAGTGATTTGTTTTTAATTGTATTTTCCAAGTGTTTGTTACTGGCATATAGAAATACAATTTATTTTTGTATATTGATCTTGTAT
>NW_012135303.1:2016715-2018844 GCF_000956105.1 Propithecus coquereli | reverse complement strand
GGTTGCTGTGAGCTAGGCTGACGCCACGGCACTCTAGCCCGGGCAACACAGTGAGACTCTGTCTCAAAAAAAATAAATAAATAAAATAAAATTTGAAAGAGTATATCCAGTCCATGTGATTAAATAACTGTTTCAGTCTCAAAAGAGTAAGTTAAGCTTATTTGAATTAGCATAATTTGTTGTCAGATGATGAATGAAACATGTCTTTAATTTTATGTTTAACTTCATTCTCAGTTAAAAAGCAAAAAAAAAGAGAAAGAAATGGCAGATCAGACATCTATTGAAGAATTTGTGATTCATTCATTGGCATTTTGTGAAAGTTTATATGATCCATATCGGAATTGGAGACACAGAATTTCAGGGTATGTGTTATAAATTATAATGTTCATTTAAAACCTGAATCTCATATGTGATTCTTTAAAGCAAGTCTTCTCTATGAAAGCAATTGGAAAGATGTATATAAGATCCACAGATTTAACTCTGAGCTAGAGAATGATGTTAGAGGGAATGAATTAGTGATAAATGCTACTTCCAGATAATTAAATATACTCTAAACTTGTATTTTGCAATGCAATTGAATACTAATAATCTAATATAATAGAAATGTTAAAAGTAAATAGCATCAAATAGAGAGTATATATTTTTCAAGAAAGTTTCTCTTTTTTATAAAACATTTCGTATTTAACATGCTTTTTAGCAATATTTTGTCCATTTATTTTTAATTGTGGAGTTTGTGTTAGTTAGGAAAACAGAAGCCACACTAGATGTTTAAAAAGAGGAGATAATACAAAGAAATTATTAAACAAATGTTAGAGAATTGAGAAAGCAAAAGTAGGACACTGAGTTAATGCAGAGAGAGTGACTTTAGGAAACAACTGTTTTCCCTAAAAAGGAAGACTGTGGGAACAAAGAGGGGAGATGGAGTTATCAGAATATAGACTGTTGGAGAAGAGTCTATACAGCTCTGGGGATCAGAACTCTAAGGAAGGAGGATTGCTTAGCTGGTGCAGATATCGCTGAGTGGCCAAGAGGCTGATTCTGGGACTGCCAAAAATAAGCTGAAGACAGGAACCAACTGCCATTGCTACAGTTCAGAACTTTTGCTAGGATGATGCTGGCAAGTACAGAGAAAAATTCAATATTTCATTACTAAATGGTTTTTATAGGTTTTTCAGGGTTTCAAGGGTGGTAAACCCTCATTTTGAATAGCCACCATTAGATGATGATGCAGAATTGATAACTGAGAGAACATTTATATATAGACTATGTGGTAGTACACTTTGTATGTTCTGTATAGTGATATAATATTTTATTGAAATAAGAGTGGGGGGGTGGCGGCCATCCAGCTTTCATGACAGCTACCCCAAATGCCCTTATGCCCAGAAGTAGTTTTTTCCATCCCTTCCCCCTCCAGCCAAGGGAATCCTCCCAGCCCCCAGGATATTGCTCTTGATTCCTTCATCCGTGATACACTTAGAACAAATTCAGGGAGTGTCTGATATATCTCTGCTGCAGGGGAGTACATAAAATTTGGATCAAGTGGAGACTTGGAGCAGAAGTAAAGGGAAGTGGTAGTCGTGGGAGCCGTTAGCTGATTTCCTTAGCGGTTAGGACCTACTAAGGCACTATCGCCTCCGCGTGTGTAAGGGTGCAGGGCCCCAAGATGGCTGCCCCTGGGACATATTCTTATTTCCAAATTAAAAGTTAAAAAAATAAAAATGAGTATGTCCTAGACATGATAAGAGCACAAAAAGGCATAGGTAAATTAACCAGAGGCCATGACCTTAGAAAACTGAGATGTGAACAAACATGTTGCAGCCTTCTCAGAAACCAGTTGATATGTATTAGCATCTGCTAACTGCTGCATGCTGGGCCCAAATATCAAATAATAATGGAGCAATCAAGTATGTTATATTCTAAAAATGGTACAAGACTAAAGTTTATTTTTAGCTCTACTAATTTAACCTATTGAAAACATATAGTACAAACTATGCTTTAATTTTTGTGTTCTAATATATATAATAGTTCTCACCACTTTTGTTTATGTTACCATTTTAAATTTTTACCATGAATATGATGGAAATTATTTATGTTCATATGTTACATCTAATACAGGGAATTTAGAATGA
>NW_012135303.1:2004449-2006360 GCF_000956105.1 Propithecus coquereli | reverse complement strand
CTAAGGCAAGAGGATCACTTGAGCCTAGGAGCTCGAAGCTACAGTGAGCTATGACCACACTGCATTCTAGCCTGGGCAACAGAGTAATACCTCGTCTCTAAAAAACAAAACAAAAATAAAAATGAGAGGCCCTTCATTCTTTCCCACTTTTTCTTTCCCCTTTAGTTTAAAATGGTAGTGTCTTTGCTGGTATAATTCCATCACTATTCCTGGCCACTGCCGAGATGGCTGAAGTCCATTAGTTGTGTATAACTATGATCTGTTTATTGGCCACACCCTTAGTGTTTTTTTTTCAGAACTAACTTTCTCATTTTACAATATGGATAGTCTGAGAATTTTCAAAATCTTTAGGTTTTGGTTCTTTTTGGCTTAACAAGTCCTTTGTTAATTCATTTCTCTCCTCATGCATTTTACTATAAGCAGCAAGAGAAATCAAGCTGTTCCTTCACTACTTTGCTTAGAAATTGCCTCAGCTGTCTAGGTGCTGTGGCTCATGCCTATAATCCTAACATTCTGGGAGGTCAAGGCGGAAGGATTGCTAGAGCTCAGGAGTTCAAGAGCAGCCTGAGCAAGAGCATAACCCCATCTCTACTAAAAATAGAAAAATTAACTGGGTGTTGTGGCATGCGCCTATAGTCCCAGCTACTAGGGAGGCTGAGGAAGGAGGATTGCTTGAGCCCAGGACTTTGAGGTTGCTGTGGGCTAGGCTGATGCCATGGCACTCTACTCAGGACAAAGGAGTGAGACTCTGTCTCAAAAAAAAAAAAAAAAAAATTGCTTCAGCTAACTATCCAATTTCATTACTTGCAAGTTCTATGTTCCACAAAACACTAGAATACAGTTCAGCCAAATTTTTTGCCACTTCATAACAAGGATCACCTTTCCCCAGTTTTCAGTAAGATGTTGCTTTTTTCCATTTGAGACCTTACCAGAGTTGCCCTGAAGAGCCGTATTTCCAGCATGCACCTCAAAACTTGTCCAGCCTCTACCCATTGCCTGGTTCCAAAGCTGGTTCTGTATTTTTAGGTATTTGTTTTAGCAGCACTACACTTCTTGGTACCAAAATCTGTAAGTCTGTTCAGGCCAGCATAGCAAAATACCATTGATAGGTAGCTTAAACAATAATGCTGATCTTATTAAGTGAGTTGGGCAGTGTACTCTTTTCCCGTATTTTCCGTGAGAATTGATTTGAGATTGCTGTTATAATGTTCTTAATATTCACTAGCAAAGCCATCTGGACCTGGAGTTTACTTTGTGGAAAGTTTTTAACTTGTGGAGTCAATTTCTTTACTAGGAATAGGACTATTCAAATTTCCTGTTTCTTCTTGTTAGGTTTTGTAATTCATGTCTTTCAGGGAATTTGTGTTTTTCATCCGTGTTGAATTTACCAGCATAAAGTTGTTTGTAATATTTCTTTCTTATGTTTTTGAAATCTATGTGATTTGGATTGATGTCCCCTCTTTCATTCCTGATATTGGTAATTTACATTTTCTCTCTCCGTTTTTCTTGATCAGTCTAGCTAGAGGTTTTTAAATTATATTGATATTGGTGTATACTGTTTTCTCAACTACTTGGGAGGCTGAGGTAGGAGGATTGCTTGAGTCCGGGAGTTCAGGGTTCTAGTACACTATGATCACACCTGTGAATAGCCACTGTACTACAGCCTGAGCAACATAATGGGATCCTAGCTCTTAAAAAATATATCGATCTTTTCAATAAACCAGCTTTTGATTTTATTGATTTTTCTCTATTGTGTGTTCATTTCCTGTTTCATTAATTTTTCCTATTATCTTTATTATTATCTCCCTTTTACTTAGAGTTTAATTGGTTCTCTTTTTTTTTATAGCTTCTTAGAGTGGAAGTTTTGATCTTTAATTAGATATGCTTTCTTTAGACCTTCTTTTCTAGTAT
>NW_012135303.1:2000148-2002919 GCF_000956105.1 Propithecus coquereli | reverse complement strand
TTTTTTTTTTTTGGTATCAATGGGGTCTCACTATGTTACTCAGGCTCGTTTATAACTCCTGGGCTCAAGAGATCCTCCTGCCTTGGCCTCCCAAAGTGCTAGATTACAGGGGTGAGCCACCATTCCCGGCCTCTTTTTTTCATTACTTTATAATTCCATTATGGTGAGAGAACATATTCTTTATGACTTTAATCAATTTAAATTTACTGAGTCTTATTTTCGTGGCCTATTTTTGATAATTAAATGTTCCTCTCTACCTATGGTAATATTCCTTGCCTACTTTATCAGATGTGAATTTATATAGCCTCCCCGGCAATCTTATGGTTAGAGTTTACATGGTATATATTTTTACATACTTTATATGTATTACCTTTCTGTGTGTCTACTGTGGCTGAATTATATTCTATCATCTTTTAGCTCTGTGTGAAATCATTGAATTATTCAGCTTATAGGTTCTTTGTAGTTTTTTTTGCCTATCTTGTGAGATGTCACACTAGCATGTGAGGATTGATACTGAGACACACAGTGAGCTATTTTTGTATTTCTGGAGCACTTTCTCTGTATGGCTTTCTCCATTCCAGTACCATACTTCACAGATTCCAATTGCCTAGGCCTCTCCAAATATTGATTTCTGGCTCCCCAACTCAACAAATAGCCATGTTCTTTTTGGTTTCTTTCTTTCTATGCAGTAGTCCAGAAAGTATCTCTAAACAGAAATCTGAGGTGTGATCCTTGGACTCACCTTGTTTTCCTTCTCTTGTGTATCACAATTCTGTGACCTTATTTATGGAACCTCTTTTGTCCAGTTTTCTAGTTGTTCATAGCTGGAAGTCATGTATAGTGCCAGTTGTTCTGACATAGCTGGAATGACTTAATTTTTTAATTGTAAATTTCAATCAGTACATTTAACCTCAAAGCTGTTTCTTTTTGGTGACATTTATTGTGTATAAGATTGGAAATAATTTTATTGTTATAGTCTTGTCTAAGTGTGTAATGATGTATGCAAAAGGATATTCATTACAGAATTATTGGCATCAGAAGAAAGAGGAAAGGTATAACATTTATCAGCAGGTTAAGTGAAGATACCTCATTGTAGTGGTATATGCTCTGTAGGCATAAAAATGAATAAAGCAGATATATCTGTAAAAATGTAATAATATCCAGAATATATTAAGTTAATAAATAAAGTATGATGTAGGAATATATATTTAGCTTTTTCCTTTTCTTTTTTAAGGCAGGGATAGTGTGGTCGATGGAGGAATAGGTCAGAGGGAGACTTACTTTTCCTCGTCAGCTCTTTTATGCTTTTTTAACTTTTTTTGACATGTGTATATATAACTTTTTAAAAACAATAAAATAATTTATAATGTTAAGAGAAAGGTTACTCTTGGTACCAGAATTTAAGAATATTGGCCCTAGAGTGGACCCAGGAAATCTTTTTGTCCAACTCTTTCATTTTATAATTGACTAGTTGTAGTCAATTATGCTAATAAGAGGCAGTAGTAGTACTAAAGAGGCATCTAATTTTATGTCAGGTTTGGGTTAATTTCTAGTGCTGTCACTTAGTAACCAGGCAAGAGATTAACTTCTGACCTTCCATTTGCTCATTTATAAATGGGGGCAAAATATCATCCTTATATAGGTTATTATGAAAACTAAATGAGGTAACATGGAATACCCTAAAGTGCCCTCTGACAGATGTTTCTGTTTTTCTAAGACAAAATTTATATCAGCCTTTTTAAAACACATTTTAGCCTTTTCACAAATAGTTCTTCATGTTTGTATCAGACATTCCTTAGAGATAAATCATATTGTGAAAGAGAAATCTTATTTGTTTATTTATTTGTGTATTATATTTACAGAATGTTTTCAGGAAAGTGAACATCTCAAAGAAAGTCTTAAGTGTTGCTTATTGCATCTTTTTGGAGCCATTGTAGCTGGTGGACAGGTAAGGAAAGTGTTGAAAGTTAATATGTAATAGTTAACAATGCAAAAAGCTTTTGGTGAATTATTTAATGTATTCTTTGTCTTTTTATAACTTCATGAACCATACAGTTATCTTTACGTTTCTATTTTGTTTTAAACTAATCTTACTTATTTCTTTTGTTATCTTGTCAAAACCCTAAGTAATAATTTTATCATTGACAATACAATTACTGGATAAATAACCAGATTTAACAATTTTTTATATTATAAGTCTTATTTGTGTTGGCTTTCAGCGACTAGTTTTTACTTTGGAGTATGGAGGAAGTCAACCCTGTCAGTCCAAATGAAATCAAACTCTAGCAGTTGGGATGAGTACAAGAAAGAATTTCTAGTAATTTTTTTAACATTAAACATCTTAAAAGCTGTCTGTCATAAACTCCAAGTATAACTTCTAATTGACAGTAGGATTATAGTTGAGAAAGAACATTCTGCATGTTTTCTTAAACCACAATTTAGATCAGACATTCGTGACACTTTTTGTACTTTATGTAACACAGACTCTTTCGGCAGTCTGATAAAGCCCTTTGTCAGAATGTTTTTAAATGCCTGAAATAAAATACATGAAATCACAAAGGAAACCAACTATGCTAAAATGCAGTTACTAAAATATTAATTAACCTGTGACATATTAATATGTACTTCTTTATGACACATTAATTAAAAAGATGTAGCAGCAAGTCTAATAACTAATGTCATTTTTAAAAAGAGATGAGCATAAGTGATGTTTTGAGAGATGCAACAACTATAATATATGAACATGCATATGATTTTTATTGGTGACAAAA
>NW_012135303.1:1999012-2000098 GCF_000956105.1 Propithecus coquereli | reverse complement strand
ACAGTGGTTATTAAGAAATCTGTTGTTGGGGGGATTGAGGAAATGCTGGTCAAAGGATACAGAATTCCAGTTAGACAGGAAGAATAAGTTCAGGAGATCTGTCTATGACATGATGACTATAGTTAATAACAATGTATTTCTACATTTGAAAATTGCTAAGAGAGTAGCAGTTTTTAAGTGTTCTCACCACAAAAAAATGTTAAGTGTGTGAGGTGATGCATAGGTTAATTAGTTTGATTTAGACAATCCACAATGTTTACATATTTCAAAACATCATGTTGTATGCCATAAATATTAATATATACAATTCATATTTGTCAATTAAAATAATTTAATTCAAGAAAAAAGGAAATGTGTTGTTTAATCTGCAAATGTTTGGGGAGTTTCCAGATCCTTTTTTTCTTTATGGTGAAAAGATTTATGTTTAGAATTAGCTGCCTGGGCTCAGTTTAGATGATCCCAGTTTTGTTGGCTATATCCAAAGTATCATAGTCAGGAGCCAGTTGAACATATATATGCCTTCTTCTTTCCATTGGGTTTAATCGGAGTGTTGACATTGGCCACATCACTGTAATAGAGCTTTGCAGCCTGTTTCATCTGGTGCTTCTTGGCCTTGACATCCACAGTGAACACAAGTGTGTTGTTGTCTTCTGTCTTTTTCATGGCTGACTCAGTGGCTAAGGGAATCTTGGTGACGGCACAGCAGGTAAGCTTGTTTCTTCTGTGGGTATTCTTCCAAGGATATTTAGGCTACCTTTGGAGCTGCAGTGTCTTAGGCCACCAGAGGTGGGTGATGTTCAGATCTTTTTATTTTGTGTCTGTGGATGCCTCAGCACTGACTGCTTGGCCTTCAAAGCCTTTGCTTTGGCTTCAGCTTTGGGAGAACCAGGGGTCTCCTTTGCTTTCAGTGCCATCTTTATGAAAAGAGTTTCCAGGTATCTTTTTATCATTACTTTTTTTATTTTGTGAGACGGAGTCTTGCTCTGGCACCTGGGCTAGAGTGCCGTGGTGTCTCCCTAGCTCACAGCAACCTCAAACTCTTCAGCTTAAGGAATTCTCCTGCCTCAGCCTCCCGAGTAGCTGGGA
>NW_012135303.1:1990617-1995479 GCF_000956105.1 Propithecus coquereli | reverse complement strand
TTTATTTAGAGATATAAAATTATACCAATAATACACTAGGTGTATCACCTTATCATTTTGGGTGTTAGGAAGAAATCCTTGTCTATGTGCTGGAAAGTTAATACTTAGACATTTATTTGAGTTTAAGAGCCTCTTATGAAACTCTTTTTTATCTTTTAGCAGTAGGGAAATTTTAATATTGTAGCATAGGCAATTGCTATTTATTTGATGATTTATTTTTCATTTCCTATTCTGTTTGGAGATTTAAGAGTGTAATATTCATTTTTCAAGTGTGCTTCATAAGCAGATGACTATATATTTGGGTAATTCCTTTTTTTAATGTGCCCAATTTAGATATATTTTCTTGGGTATTAATCTTGTAAATATCATCCTGAGATTAAGAGTTTCCTATATGTTAGTACTGCTGCAATTCCCTTTTCCTCCTTGTCTTTACTTTGTTTTCTCTCTGTGTTATCATTTTTTCATTGAATGGCCCTTGTGCTCAATGGGCATTTTTTTGTTTTTTCAGAGTAAAGACTTCTGAATCCATGGGCATTTTTAAAAAAGTATTTTTATTCCCTCTTACCCTAGTACCCTGTTAGCATCCAGAGTGTTGCTGAAATTTCTTTCTCTTTTGTTTTATTGATTCTATCCCTTTTTGGTACCAGCCACAATTTCTACTTGGGTATCCTGGTGGGCTATGTGACCTTCTCCTTTTCACGCTGGTAGAAGATAAGAGTCTCCTTGTAGTGAGGGAGATGGTGACCAGAATCTTATTTTCCAGCTTATGTTTGCTTAATCACTTTCCTATAATAGCTGATATCCTTCTTTTGGGTCATTATTTTATGTACTAAAAATACTCAAAATCCTTGTGATCAGGGCATATAGTTAGAGTCATGTCAAAGGCAGAAAATTATTTGTTGAATATGGTATCAGTACAAGGGTATTTAGATGAATTGAATATCTATAGGTGTAAGAATGATCTTGTCAAAAAGAACAGAAAAATTGAAGTTCAATTACTGGTCTCCTTTCCTAAAGAATTGTACCTAGGCTTCCCATTGGCATATCTGAAACCTGTTCAATTTTGTGTTGTGTTAAAAACAAGGGTTTTAGAACCAGACTGACCTAGCTTTGAGTTCCATGTCCATCTCTAGCTAGTTGTGTGACCCTGTATAAACTATTTATGTGTGTTTTACTTTCTTTATAATATGGAAAAAGTGACATTTATAGGATAGTTGTAAGGAGTAAATCACAATATTATATATGTAAAGCACTTTAAGTGCTTGTACTTATGAAAACTAAGTAAATCACAACTGTATCCATTAAATTTATGATTCACTGTAGGTAGCAGTTAATAATAAAATTATAACAGCTTAAGTTAGTTTACTTTTCTCTCATTAAAAAAAATTTTAAACAGTCCAGAGTTAATCTGGTCCCTCTCTGATTTTCAGGGACGCAGGTTCCTTCTGAATGTCAATCTGTCATCTTTACTCTTCTGTCTTATACTACAAGATAGCTTCTAAAATTCTGGCTATCATGTTTGCATTTGGGGCACAAAGACAGAGGGGTAACGAAGAAGAAGTAGACAAATGGCATGTGCCAACTATCTTTTAAAGAGATACTGAAAAGCTGACATTGTTGCCTTTTTAATCTCATTTGCCAAGCTCTTGGTCATATGACTGCAGAGAAGACAAATATGTCCATATATAAAGTTTGATAAAACTTGCTTCCTCAGCCTCCTTGGCAGCAGGAGAGTTTAGGAAATGTGATCTTTATTGTGGATAGCCATGTGTCCAGGAAAACATCAGGGTTTTCTACTAATAAGGAAGGCAGGGGAGATTGATTATTGGGTAGGCCATCAGCAGTTTCTTCCATAGTAGTACTTATTATTATTGACAATATTTATTTTGTTGATAACTATAGATAATAACAAGTCTTAATGGCCTAAGTGCTATTACTTTCAGATGATTTTCCATAACTATGTTCTGTTTCATTATGCTTCAAT
The DNA here is from genome assembly GCF_000956105.1 of Propithecus coquereli. NCBI lineage: Eukaryota > Metazoa > Chordata > Mammalia > Primates > Indriidae > Propithecus > Propithecus coquereli. The sequence goes on along the minus strand of NW_012135303.1, from coordinate 1,993,495 downwards.
TTAACAATTTCGGGCAATACATATGTTTATTTCCAAGTTTTACTGGTCACCTCAATATAGCTACCAATTAGTTAGTGTATTACTTAGTGTGCTTAGTTTTCAGAAATATGTTTATAGAATCAGATCCAAGCCAGTCATCTCATATATCTAAATCAGCTGGGGTGAATTTGTCGTAACCAACAGAAAACCTGAGAGATGTAACCAATTTGGAATTGTTGTTCTGTTCTTGCTTAAGAAGTCCAAATGTAGGCAGTTCTGGGCTGGTACAGCAGCTCAATGATAACTTCAAGGACTAAGGTCCTTTGATATTCCTGTTCTGCCTCTGTAGCCTGCTACTTTAATTCTTGGGCTTATCTCCTCATGATATAAAGAGGCCTCCAGGCATTATGTTTGCATTCTAGGCAGGAATAAAGCGAAAAGGCCAAGGGTAAAGGGTGTTTCTCCTTTTATTGGTAAAGTAATACCCTCTTCATAGTCTACTGCCAAATATTCTTGACCAGAACTATATTACATGGCTACCCTTACCTGCAAGGAAGGGTAGAAAGTGAGTTTTCTGTGTGGAAGGGAATACTTAAAATATATAAACCACTAGCAGTGTCTGTCAAATTATTTGTTAAACATTCTTATGTATGTTGATTTATTAAAAGAAAAAGTTGTCTGGAGATTTATTAAATTCTCTTTGTTACAAACATACAGAACTTCAATTAGGTTTGGGTTTCATTTTTATCGTCTTTAATATTTCAGAGGAATGCTTTGCAAGCAATTTCTCCAGCCACCATGGAAGTTCTTATGCGAGTTTTAGCAGATTGTGATTCTTGGGAGGACGGAGATCCTGAAGAAGTGGGTAGGAAGGTAGAACTAACTCTCAAGTGCCTTACCGAAGTGGTACATATCCTTCTCAGTAGCAGCTCTGACCAGCGTCAAGTGGAAACCAGTACTATTCTGGAGAACTATTTTAAATTGCTAAATTCAGATCATTCACCTTTACCTAATCAAAGAAGGTCCAGACAGTGGGAAAGCCGATTCATAGCTCTACAGATCAAAATGCTGAGTAAGTATTACATAAAGACAGTTTTCTCTGAGTCTAATTTTTGCTTTCGTATTTCTCACTTTCTTTTGAAATACAAGGCCATCATGTGGAAAGTATTGATTGTTTAATTCAGATATTGTGTGACTGTCTAGATTTTGACTTCCAAATAATTAACACAGAATCATTTTGTTTGTCTAACATCTTTGTTTTAATGATGACAGTCAAGTCTCTATATTCTTTTCTGAAAGGGTAGTCCACTAAAAGCATCAATATTAAAAAGAAAATCAGCTATGACTTTGAAATTGTAGGAAAAGTAAATTTTCAGAAAGTGCTATTTGTAGTAACCTGTGGCAAAAAGTCACATACAATCAATTTTGTATATGTCTCTATAATATCTCTGTAGAGATCACTTCAATATCTGCCCTTCCTCTAGAGGGCACCTTTTTGTTTTTGTTCTTCGTCAGATCCTCTGTATGTGTGTGTCTGTTTCTTTTTCTCTCTCTGTTTTGGTTGCTTTGTGTGAACTCTGTGCTTACATCTCTCACTCTGCTTTGTAAGCTCCCTCACCAACATACATGATTTCTTATTGTATTCCCATGTTATCATTAAATGCAAATATTATTAACTCATAGTTATTTAATATAGAAATAAAAGATTTCCATTACAGCTAACTAGGAAATTCAGATAAGTAAAAAGAAAATAATAGTTCTTTATATCTACCACCCAGACATATACAACATTGATGTTTTGGTGTATGGCTTCTAAAAACATAAAAATGCTTTTATATGTTTATGTGTGTGTGTGGTATCAATTTAAACATATTAAACATCAAAATCTTGTTGAAAATGATCCATTATAACATTTGTTTCTTTAGGAAAATAAGATTTGTTTTATGTAGTTTTTATTCTTTTATAAAACATGGCATGTTTTATGATTATTATAAATTTTAAGTTTGTAAGTAAGTTTAAGTCTATATTGAATGGACAGATGTCTATTTGATTTCTGGATGGGGATATCCCTTCAGTAGGAAACAAGAGCAAAACATTGTCATAAATGGATTAATTGAAGTCTCATTTTCATAATGGCCATATGTTAATTTTATAGTATATAAATGAGACTATGTTGCCAAACATAACCAGTTGTTGTTTATTAATAGCAAATTGAGTACTTAGACTTGAGACTTACGATGAAGAACAACTAAATAAGTCTCTGGAAAACAGATACCGCTCATATAAAATTTAAATATTTTAAATAATAAAGCATAAAAATTTTCACTTTTCTTATCAAGTGATAATTACAGAATTTGTTTTCTATTCCTCATCCCTATTATTTCTGAATACATTTACATGCTTTGTTAGCTAAAAAGCCTAAATTAAAAATATGATTAAATATTCATATGATCCCAAACTTTCATTTTGCATGGATGATTTGTTTTCATTTTCCTAGATACCATCACAGCCATGTTAGATTGCACAGACAGGCCTGTTCTTCAGGCCATTTTTCTGAACAGTAATTGCTTTGAACATCTCTTACGACTGCTACAGAACTGCAAGGTATTTCTCTATTATCATTATTGTCTTCGATTTTAATAAGCTATTGTTTGTGTTTTAATTCACATTTGAGCATATTAGTACTGAATTTTTATAATAAATTTGTGTTTGCATTTAATTATGTAACCAAGTTTTATCTCGAATTGAAACTATTATTATATCATTTCAATTGTTTAAATACTTTAAAGGTGGCCGGGTGCGGTGGCTGATGTCTGTAATCCCAGCACTCTGGGAAGCCTAGGTGGGAGGATCGTTAGAGCTCAGAAGTTCAAGACCATCCTGAGCAAGAGTGAGACCC
>NW_012135303.1:1978748-1989096 GCF_000956105.1 Propithecus coquereli | reverse complement strand
CTGTGCCTGGCCTCCCTTTTACTTTTTTTTGAATTATCTTTCTCTTTACCCAAACTGAGCTAAGGCCAAGGCCTTTTGAGGTGCTGAGTTTTATATACTGAAACTAAAATACTTGATTAGTTTATTTAATTCAGAAGAGGGTAGTCCCTTTACAGAATACAAACTAATATAACTTAAGCTCAACCTTTGATGACTTTGGAGAGTACTCTTATCCAATGTTTTAATAAAATGTGCAGTCAGATAAATTCAGTAAATGCTGCACACTGACCTCCCTTGTGAAAGTACGTATTAGCATATTTGAGACTGAGAGGTATTTCTGGAAAGAACCCTTTTTAAAATTAGTTTGATAGGATTTCACAAACTTACTTGAGTACAGGACCCTTACTGTGTATTATTCATTTCAGTATCTTTAGTCTATCTCAATAGCAGCCTTCCTTCTTTCCTATGAGGCATTCTCTGCTGATTCTTTAAGAATTTAGGAATATTAACTAATTCTAATTATTGCTGTTGTTTCTTATTTTCATAACTTTGAGTTCCAAGAGGTAAATATATAGTATATAAACTAATAGCAGTTTATAATACAAAAAGTGAGTAATCTTTAATTTCTAAAAGTGTGATATACTTCACGAGTGGATTCTTGGATTTATTTTCAAGAGACATGGGAATCCACTTAATCTTCATTACTGCTTATAGGTAACAATTTAATGTTCTTTCTCCATTATTCTTGTCTCTGTTTTTAACAGCTATTTTTAAATGCTAACAATAAGGTGGCAGACAAGAATGAGAAAGACCTTGCCAACAAATTACTGACAGAAATGAATGAGGACCAGGTATCTACACAGCCTGCATCTTGTTTCAGCTGAAGTACAGAATCAGTCAATGGGAGTAACTATTCCTGTACTTTTCTTCTTATATCTGAAAATACACAAACAGCATCTAATTCTAATATTCACTAATTACTTTTGAAAATTATTTAAAAATTGAAATGAAAATTGCTTTCATCTAAAGGATAAATATCTTCATGGTTGATACAAATAATCAATAGAATTCCTTCTATATGTGTATTTTTTTTTTTAGTTTGAGGAGATATAAAGTACAGGAATGGGATCCCAAATATCAATGCTGTCCACCTGGTGGTGACTTCATATTTTGGGGGCTTCCTTTTCTAAGCACTGTGGTACATTGAGACCTGAGGGCTTTGTTTGTGAATATGTATGGTCATTGTTAATATCTTGATTCTTTGCTTCTTATTGACAAGTAATGATTATAATTTAATGGACAATTCAAATCTTGGAGGAAGGGAAGAAGATGCCGAATGCTTTGAGTGTTAATTTAGCATAAAACTTGACTTTTTTCCATTGTAAGAATTCAACTCAATATGGGTATGATAAAGTAAAAATATGTAGTTTTGTTGCTTCTCACAGATAATTTAGTTTGAACGAAAACTGCCTATAAAAATTACTTTGCTATTTTTCTTTTCCAAAATGTTTTTGAGAGAACTTACATTATATCTTTTATTAATGTTGTTTTAATGTCCAGGTTTATAAATAGAGCTATGGTATAACAAGAGACATTATAATCTGTTGTTTTCTATTCTGGATGTGAAATATCAATTTACAGAGTACTGTTTTAGATTTTTCTGTAAGTATTAATCTATCTTAAGGCCTACTTACATGGATTAATAAAACAATTATAATAGTCTCTTAAAGGCTTATGTTACACTTCCAAATTGTAGGTGAAATTAGGTTTTTTTTTTTTTGCTTACTTCTCTTGGATGAAGTCTAGGACAGATTTTATTTGTATGAAATTCTGCCGTATGCAGAATGTTTAGTGCATATTGTAATATGTTTATTGTATGCAATATTTAACAAACAATATCAACAAAAACCAGGATTCCAGATTAAATAACTTGCCTAAAAGTGGTTGAGCTTAGCTTGATACTACAAAGATCTAGTACTCAAATGTGTTTTGCTGGGAGGGAGAGAGTAAAATACTATTCGTGGAGTGACTACAGTCAGATCATAGTAATATATTCCTGAAAGAAGATTTTTAGGACTGTTTTTACAACTTTCTAGTCCTCATTCTATGCTTTCATGATTGACTAAGCCTGATATAACAGTCGTGTTCTGTCTTTTAATATTGTTGATGTTAGCTTTGGTTTCCGCAATAAATGCACTGCCCTGAAATTTAACACATCTATTCTTTTTTTTTTTTTTTTTTTGAGACAGAGTCTCACTCTTTTGCCCAGGTTAGAGTGAGTGCCGTGGCGTCAGCCTAGCTCACAGCAACCTCAAATTCCTGGGCTCAAGCGATCCTCCTGCCTCAGCCTCCCGAGTAGCTGGGACTACAGGCATGCGCCACCATGCCCGGCTAATTTTTCTATATATTTTTAGTTGTCCAATTAATTTCTTTCTATTTTTAGTAGAGACGGGGTCTCGCTCTTGCTCAGGCTGATTTCGAACTCCTGAGCTCAAACAATCCACCCTCCTCGGCCTCCCAGAGAGCTAGGATTACAGGCGTGAGCCACCGCTCCCAGCCTAACACATCTATTCTTTATGATGAAGCTTAAACAGTATAAGGCAAAATGAAGCTAGTTTTTATTTTTTCATAAAACTTTTGTCACTAAAAGATGCCTTCTCAAAAACATGATGGTACTTACGTATGTCATTTTTATGTATCTGCTTCAAAGTTTACATTTTATGTAAAAATAGATATAGATAATTGTTTACAAGTATGATTAATTGGTGTATGCACATACCGTTTCAGTTTTAACAAAGGGTTTGGAAATGAGGTGAAGATTATTTTAGCTATCTTATACATGCAAATGGAATTTAAACCCAGAAAGTTCAAGTGTATTTTTGAAGGGAAATTAAAACATAATAGCATTTCCAATGATAGATCTCCCTCCCTTCCTCTTGAGATTGTCCATTATTTTTAAAAAGCATGTATTAAGCTTGGTTCTTTTTTTCTCAAAACATTTTAATGTAATCAGTGAATGTTGCCTTAGCCTTCTTGACACATGGCTTATTTTCTGTGAAGTAGGTAACTTTTCTTGCAGGTTATAGTGTTTCAGAAATCTATTTCATTGAAAGAGGAATGTAATGCATGTTAAGTAATTATTTTTTTTTTTCCTCAGGTTTTCAGGACAAAGGTTTCCTAACTGAATAAAAATCTTGAACACATTTGTTAATTTCTTGCTTTTTCCCCCCCTCCACTGGTAGGCATTTCAGGGACAGTTGGATTGTTTGGCTGTATCAACGATTCAGGCTTTGACAGCAGTAATGAACAAGTCTCCAGCTGCTAAGGTGAACGAACCATATATCCCCCAAGCTTTAAGATGTTGTCTTAGTTGTACTAATTTTCACTATATAAATCTTGAAGTAATATATGAAAGTATATAATACTTATGGTTTAACACCTGAAATGAAATAGTTCACAAAATAATATCATCTTAGCATAAGAATAAATATACTAATGTTTGCTTATACTGCTGATAATTTTAAAGACAAATAAATCCCTGTGGGCACTACTTTAGGATTTTAAATGACATTGATGATTGAACTGCAAACTAATAGGGATTTACAATGTTGGTCAAAGAATGGGACAATAGTACTGGCGTTGAAATGTTGAAATGATCATTTTAAGTGATTCTATGGTTAGTGAATTTAAGAAATTATGTTTTATATTATAGTTTTTCTTCATTAATAAAATAATCACTATTTAGTCAGTTTATGACTGCCTAGAATATGAACATTTTTCACATGTGAATAGCCTATCAATTCGGGACTTGTTTTTCCAGGTTGTGTGGCCATGGGAATTCTGCTTCTTTGTAGTCACTAACCCTTAGGGTTTTCTGTCCCTTCTCATTCTCTACCATTGGCTATTCTTCTGTCCACTTATGCTGGTAGTTACCTTACATGCTGATAGTTACCTTATTGGTTGTTGTCAGAATTAGTGAGATCATCTGTGTAAAGTGGTTAGCCTAGTGCCAGGCAGATGCTAAGTGCTCAATAAATGTCAGTGACAGTTATTATTATTACCACTTTGTGCTTTTATTTGCCACGTCTAATATACCTCATGCTTTGTCTTTCTGGTACCAGAAATGAATTAATTACTCCCTGTTCCTTGAGCCATGCCTTCAGTTGTATTCCTTAGTTTCCATTTGTTTGTGTTAGGAGACTGTAACTTTTGCTTGAGAAATGTTAATGTAACTCATAGTTAGGTTACTGTTGAATAGGCTTTTACATCTTTTACAGTCTGGCTTATGACTTTAATCTCCATTTAATAGTAGTTTCTATAAGGAAGAAATCATTTTAACTTCTAAGTAATTGGTTTATGATTATAATGGACCACCTGTACTGTATTCTGAAATTCAAACTTAAAAGATACTCAAGTCTCTTTAAAAGATAATTTTTTTGACTATATAATATCTTACATGGTTTAAAATTCAAAAGGTTATATAACAAAAATACCCTTTTTTTTAAAAAAAAAAAGATTTCTTTCCTATCCTTGATCTATAATCAACCTAGAAGCAACCAGTCTTACTGGTTTTATTTAATCCTTTTGATATTTTAGTGAGTGTATATATTTCTACCTAATTTAATGGGCCAGTTTAGTATGTTCTAGGTTTTTTGATTGTCTTTATATTTCACTTCATGGCTTTGGGTGCCCACTCGTTCAAAAATACATGTGATGTAGGACTTCCTAAAATGAACTTGGTGCTCCAGATAATTCAGGCCATTTAGATACAAAATAGCAGAGAGAAAACTCTTTGTACTCAGTTTCTTTCTAGCCACCACTCAAAATTGCCAGAACTCTTTAGTCTAATCCTTTGAGGTTTATGTCTGACTCCTTTTACCCTTAAAGTCTCATTTTTTCTCTATTTTCGTTTTGACTTCACCTAATACTCTACTAATTACAAATCAAGTGAAAAAAGTAGAGAAAGTGTCATGCCCTAATCTGCAAATAATATAATAATTTTATAATACACAGTTAATGCTAATTTCATTTTTTTTTTACATTTTGGTAGATTATTGTAACTTTATTATTCTAGAAAATATATGGATTCTGTTTTAAGATGAAGGCATGTGACTTAAGAAAACATGTGGAATTCATAATATTTTTATTTAATATTAAGTTAATTAGCTTAAATGGGTATTGTTCACTATTTTTAATATTCCAACAAATTTAGTTTTTGAAAATGTGCTTTGATATACTGTTTTCCCCTTCTAGGAAGTATTTAAAGAAAGAATTGGTTACACACATATGTTTGAAGTATTAAAATCCCTGGGTCAGCCACCACTGGAACTACTTAAAGAACTTATGAATATGGTGAGTTTTTAATCTTTATTAAAAGAAGTTCCATTATCTCCATTTCAAAAATGACAACTAACCTTTTGTCTTTTATGTTGCTTTCCAGGCTGTAGAGGGTGACCACACTTCAGTTGGGATTTTGGGCATTAGTAATGTCCAGCCTCTCTTGCTTCTTATCCAGTGGCTTCCAGAACTAGAATCCCATGATCTGCAAATCTTCATCTCTGATTGGCTAAAAAGAATTTGTTGTCTTAATAGGCAGAGTCGGACTATTTGTGTCAATGCAAACATGGGAATTAGAATCATTGAAACACTTGACTCCCATTCTTTCCTCCATCGAACTTGTGCTGAGAACTTGATTGCAATCCATGGTTCCTTGGGGAGTCATTCAGTGAGCTCAGAAGAAATCCGTCGACTACTACGATTGCTGAGAGTGGATGAATCTGAATATATTCACCCTTACATCACTCCTGTGACTCGAGCAATCCTGACAATGGCCCGAAAACTAAGTTTAGAGAGTGCACTGCAGTATTTTAATTTGTCACATAGTATGGCAGGAATTTCTGTGCCTCCCATACAGAAATGGCCAGGATCTGCCTTTTCTTTTAATGCTTGGTTTTGCTTGGATCAGGATCAGTTATTTCTTGGCATTGCTAACAAAGGAGGAAAAAGAAAACAATTGTACAGGTACTGGTCCAAGTTATGGAATATAGATGAATACTTCATAACAATATATGCTATGATTCTTAAACAGGGAAAAGTTTTTCCAAGCGTCTAATGTGTTTTTTTTAAGGGGGGAGAGTGAGGACGGGGATTCAATTTCCGTTTTTTTTCTTTTTTTTCTTTGAGACAGAGTCTCACTCTGTCACCCTGGGTAGAGTGCAGTGGTGTCCTAGTAGCTCACTGCAACCTCAAACTCCTGGGCTCAAGTGATCGTCCTGCCTCAGCCTCCGGAGTAGCTGGGACTACAGGCGGATGCTATAATGCCAGGCTAATTTTTCTATTTTTAGTAGAGATGTGGTCTCACTCTTGCTCAGGCTGGTCTTGAACTCCTGATCTCAAGTGATCCTCCTGCCTTGGCCTCCCAGAGTGCTAGGATTACATGTGTGAGCCACTGTGCCAGGCCAAGCATCTAGTTTTTAAATGTATAAGAATTTATCTAAAATGTTTTCATCCTTAGTCTGCACACAGCTTAATTATAAGTGCCTTATTGCTTTCATAATAATAGGCGTATATCTTAAATATTTTGTTGATTAAGTTCCGAGACTAGTTTGGAAACAAATTTCCTTCTTAGAAGTAGTGGAAATGTGGAGAAAAAAGGAATAATAAGTTTGAAAATGAATGATGATCTCTGTTCCATTGAACATGCTGTATATTTATATGAAGGAACAGAAAACCTATGTGTATGTACATCCAGACTTTACTAGCTAGTAATTTTTAATATGTCTTGTGATTTTTAAGACCTTTATTTATGCTTTCTGAATCTTATGTGGAAGAATTTTGAAAATTTGAAAATTTATGGTTTTATTTTTGCTAGTGGAATTCCACTTATAAGGCTACCTTTTATAATCTACTAAACTCTTATGCCCAAAAAGGGTTTTAAAAATACCTTTGAAACAACACTGCATTGATGTGTGACAATAGAATGTAAACCATAGCATTGTTGATAAAGATGTACATGATGGCTTTATGATTTTGTATGCTTCGATGATGATGAAACTCAACAAGTGGCTTCAAGTGTTCTGATAATATATATTTTTGTTAGCTTTTTTACAGGAAGTGGCATGGGTTTTGAAGCTTTTATTACCCATTCAGGTATGTTGGTCGTGGCAGTGTGCACAAAAAGAGAATATGCAACAGTTATGCTTCCTGACCACAGTTTCTGTGATTCCCTCTGGGTAAGGTTTAGGGCATCACATTTAACTATTAATGTGGTTAATTTTATTTACCATCGTCATCATCACAAAATCAGGAGTAATCATTTTTCTGCTAAAGAAATTAAAATGAATGTTACGATTTCTTGGTTTTCTAGAAGCAAGTTTGATTTTGAATTTCAATTTTAAATGAGATGATAGGTTGTTAAAAACAATACCATTTCTATTGCTTTTCTAAAAATATATAATGCTTCTCATTAGATAAACTGATTCTAAATAATATAGCCTCAGAAATATAGAAAAGATACTATGTTACAGTCTGTGTAAATTTTCTAGAATAGGATTAAGTGCTTTTGTAGTACTGCAGAAAAAATTGTTATTCACTTTGAAAACATCATTTTAATCAGCATTTAACTATGCTTAATCTGAATGTTCAACTGTTCACACAAACTAGTTATAGAGCAATATTCTGAAAGCATTTTTCATTCCAAAGACATGATGTAGTTTTAGTCTTTTAAATGTGTGTTTTACTTCACCAGCACAACATAACCATTGTTCACATGCCTGGAAAAAGGCCCTTTGGTCAGAGCCTTGTCTATATCTATGATAATGGACAACAGAAGGTTTCTGCACCTCTCAGATTTCCTGCCATGAATGAAGTAAGCATATCTGACCTACTCTTTACAGATACAATTGAGAACTCCTGAAAATTTTCAGTTAATGTAGAAGGTTCTGTTTATTCTAAATATGTGCCCCAAAATTTTAAGGTGTTTTCTATATTCTAAGACACATTAAATTACTATTCAATTCTGTTAGCCTGTCATCATTAGGTGAAGTCAAACAATGAGAATAAAGGAAAACAATTCAAGGAAGAAACAAATGGAATTAAAGTCTTAGAAAAAGAGACTTATGACAGGAAAGCCAAAGAAATGAATACAATAGACCAAGGTGTCATTTAATAAAACTCTCCAAATACATGAAATACTTAAGAGAATATTATGATGAACTCTTTTCCATCTCCATTAAAGTTGAAACAATAAAGAAACTTAAAACCTTTACATTGCAGTTAGGTATAAAATAGAATTTATTTACTGAGATGGTTCTCAAAAAACACTAGTGTAAAAGTTCTTTGAGAATTTTGGTATAATTTTGAGAGGGCCTTTTCCGAAGGTAATGGAATGGAATAGATTATTTATCAAGTCCTAGGACTCAAATCATTTCTTCTGGCTTTTCATCTCAATGACCGTTCCAGGATAGCCTGTAATTAGTGTTAATACTCATGTGTAATTCTCTGTTTATAAATTTTAAGGGAGAAAAGTAATTCCCTTGATTTTAGGAAACAGTAAAGTTAAAAAGGGTTTTATAATATACACTCTTTAAAAATTCAAAATTTACAAAAGGATATAAAGTGGGTCATAAAAGTAATGCATCCAAATTCTACAGGCCAAAGGTCACACATAATAATTTCTTATGTGTACATATGCATGCACACATCATGATCCAGTAAAAATAAAACTTCCATTTTTATTTTCAATGTTTTTATTTTTGTAATTTTATGTACTGTTTAATTGTAAATAGGATAGATATTTAATTAAAATTGTATGATTTTTTTTGTTTTTTAATTTTTAGCCTTTTACTTCATGTTGTATTGGTTCAGCTGGACAAAGAACCACCACTCCTCCACCATCCCAAATCCCAGATCCACCTTTTTCTTCTCCCATTACCCCTCATCGGACATCATTTGGTGGAATTCTTTCATCAGCCTCCTGGGGAGGAACAATCGAAAAATCAAAATTGATTACCAAATTGATATCAGCTGGAACCCAAGACAGTGAATGGGGATGTCCCACATCTCTGGAGGGTCAGCTAGGGTCTGTTATCATCTTCTATGAAGCACTACAGCCTTCTCAGGTGAAGGCGTTATATTTAGCAGGTGAGCATGTACCGTCATAATGCTTAATTAAATTTAGAGTTTTTTCTGTTGTCTAAATGTATTCTCAAGAATATATTTAATCTGAAGAGTGTATTTGTTTTAATCGAAGCTGAAAGGGAAGAAAAAGCCCACCACATACCATACTTTTTTTGGTAGGCATAAATAAAGCAAACCTTCAGAAAATACTTTAAAAATCATCCATAATACTGCCTCTATTAGTCTGCTATGGCTGCCATAACAAAATACCACAGACTGGGTAGCTTTAACAACAGCAGTTTATTTTCTCACAGTCTGGAAGCTAGACGTTCAAGATCAGGGTGCCATCAGGATTGATTTCTAGTGAGGTTTCTGCTCCTGACTTATAGGTCACTGCCTTCTTGCTGTGTCTTCACATGGTCTTTTCTCTGTGTGCACATGAACAGAGAAAGAGATCTCTGGTATCTCTTCTTTTCTTATAAGGGCCCCATCCTTATGACTTCATTTAACCTTAATTACATCCTTAAAGTCCCTTAATTACATCCTTAAAGTCCCTAGTTCCAAATATGGTCACGTCGTGGGTTATGGCTTTAACATAAGAATTTTAGGGGAACACAGTTTGGTCCATAACACTGCCAGTACTTTTGACAGATTTTAATGAATTGAAACAAAATATAAGTCTATCTCCATAAGAAATTATATAACTGATTCCAAAGTCATGAGTCTTATTCCAAAACTTACCATTTTTACAATTGATGTATTAATGTATGTGAAGAATCCATGAAGGCAGTAGAATTAGGAGACCTTGGATAAGTTTACAACTGGTTTTTTTGTTATTGTTTTGGCTTTTTCTTTTTCTTTTGGCTATGATTTTAAACATAAATACCAATGGTTATTATTGAATCCTAATTACTTTCAAAATTATATCTATATTCTAGCAGTATGTTCAGGAGTTAAGCCTTTAAGAGTCATATACATTAACTCAGCAGAATAGCTTATTTGTCAAAATGTCTTTTAGATTGCATGGGAATTTGGAGATGAATGGGACTGTCCAGATTTTCAAAGTTTATATTAGAACCTTATCATTACTTTGAAACTCACCCAAATATTTGAAGGTGATCTATAATCTAAATAAATTCGAAGTTAATAATAAGTCATTTAGTGTAGTTCTTACAGCTTTCTAGTTTAGATTTTGTTCTTACAATTTTTCCTACTCATTATTTTACTTTTAAATAATAATTGTTACATAATT
>NW_012135303.1:1977380-1978308 GCF_000956105.1 Propithecus coquereli | reverse complement strand
CTCTTTTGTCTTACATATTTGAATTGGTTTATGTTAAACTAATAGATTTTGCTATATTTGATAACAGTTTTTAATGCTATATAAAATTTCTTTTCTAGAGTGGAGCTTGATCCACTCCCCAACTTTTATAGGTTTTCGATATAATTGGAGGTAATATAAAAACTAAAGTACATTTTAGCTAATGTTTTTTAACTGTGTTGTTTGAATAGCTTGAAACAGCTTAATTTTAAATTTTGTTCTGATAACACAGAACCAAAGAGACCATATATATTCAGTGATGTGTGTATATGTTGTATAAATAATTTTGCAGGTCCAAATTGTTTAAGCCCTTGGAAATATCAAGAGTCTGATATGGCTGACCTGCCTGGTAATGTCCTTCTTCACTATACAGCAAAGGTCAGAGTAAAGTCATGGACTGTCTATGCTGTTATAACTATGCTGTGAACTAGAGTTCCTTTTCAATTCCTTTTGTCTCTTCAGTGGATAATTGAAAGGAGGGACTTGAATTGCCATTTTAAAAATTGTGAATTTTCAAAGGAAGGTGGGAAGTGGTAAAAATTAAGATGTGCCTTCTCAACTAGGGTTTAAATGTTACTAGCATTATGTCATCCCAGTAGTATGAATGGGAATAGTTGTAGTTGGAATTTGTACTAATGACTTCAGTAAATGAAACTGTCCTTGTATTCTCTGAGTTTACTGAGAGATAAAACAGAATTGTGCTCAGGCTTTTGTTTTTTACATGTGATATAGCAAAAAAAAAAGGGGGGGGGGAAGGGAGAAATTAAAAAAAGAAAAAAGAAATGTTTGCTTCTAAAGGAGAAAAAAGTAACTACCTATGTGCATACCATGCCCAGTCCTTTTTCCTTCAAGGATTTATCTAGTGTAAGTTATTGTGGTCAGCAAGAACTGAGGGAAAGAAAATAAAAGG
>NW_012135303.1:1968245-1969132 GCF_000956105.1 Propithecus coquereli | reverse complement strand
TATGGTATTGACCTCCACAAAGGCATCAGGTATTAAGATGAAATTATTAATAACACAAAATTGTCATTGAGACATTTGAGAATTAATTGAAAAATAGATTAAAATATCCTACCAACCATTCAGAAGAAACTTAACCCATTTGTAGCTATAGCAGCTATCCCTGGTTTTACTAATATAGTTCAGAAAGTTTATACTTTCATCAAACAAATAAAGATGTTGTTTTTACTCTCCACTATCCTTAGTTTATTGTCTTATTGGAAATATTACTACATTGTTAAATTTGTGGTGGAGAAAATATATACATGCCCATATAAGTACACAATACGCAGTTGCTGCTTTTTCTGATTCCTTTGTAGAAGTAAGCCTTGGAAACAAACTGCAGAACCAGATGCCTACTTTGTTACAATATGCATTGTGATATAGAAAATGTGATATAAAGGTGATTATAACAATTAGAATAATTAATGATATGTTCCTGATTCCACAGAGTCAAGACTAGAGAGAAACCTAGTTGCAACATTTATCTTGATTGTGAAACATTTTATTCAGAGACATCCTATCAACCAGGACAATCTTATTCACTCCCATGGAGTCGCGATTCTTGGTGCCTTACTTCAGAAGGTGAGCCAGTCTAAGATTGTGTTGATGTAGCTAATGATTATAATTAGCATTAGATCCTGCAGGGCAATGGAAATCTTAAAAGAAAGTGGACTGGGGCAGTGGAATGGCTTGGAGATGAACTGGAAAGAAGACCATATACTGGCAATCCTCAGTACACTTACAACAACTGGTCTCCGCCAGTGCAAAGCAACGAAATATCAAATGGTTATTTCTTGGAGAGATCACATAGTGCTAGGATGACACTTGAAAAAGCTTGTGAACTCTGT
>NW_012135303.1:1966595-1968195 GCF_000956105.1 Propithecus coquereli | reverse complement strand
ACTAATGGGAATAAAACATTGAATTTTTTTTAAAAGCCAAAAACCTGTTTGTATATGTTGGTTTAAAAGAGAAAAAATTTAAAACTTTAACTGGTGAATAAGCTTCAGCTATAGCCCATTTGTCAAATGACAAACAGCAGTGATCTGCTTTTAATGAGTGAGTGCTTTAGAATTTAGTGCCTGATTCTTTCTTTTAAGAGACTGAAAACATTGCTTGACATTCTATGCTCACAAAAAAAAAAAAAAAAGGAGACAGGGAACAGTAATACCAAAATTCGTATGATGGGCATCTTATCATTGACTATTGTATATACTTTTTAAAATTATGGTGAAATGTTCCATGCACGGTTAAAGTTATGTTTTGTTCTAATTGCACTTAGTTATTTGCCAAATTTTTCTTCTGTTCTTAGGCCTGTAAAAATTCAATCTGTCTTGATTTATCTACCAATTGTTTGCATGGAAGATTAACAGGAAACAAAGTAGTGAACTGGGACATTAAGGTAAATTAATAATAAACGTTGGACAACATATAAGTTTACTAATCCTTTTAAAGATTTTTGTCTTTTAAGTACCACCAGATTGTTGTGAATAATAGATCTTAGTTAAAATGTTATGCAGACGTATAATATGAAGGATAAACAACTGCAAAGTTAAATGACTGATTTGCTTGAATAAGCAATCAGATTACACTAGTTGAATAATTGCTTTTGTCATGGGTATCTGTAGCACTTTATTATTTCACTTATCATGGTGAATAGTAACACTTGTTTGCTTGACTAGTCCTTAAGAACTTTGAAGGAAGGGCCACTAGTTTTTTCACCAGTGCCTGGTACAGGGATATGCAATCAATAATTGCTGACTGAGTGATTAAATTAGTAAAGGTTAGTTAGGCTGATGTGAAAGAGATTCTATTTCTTAAATATAGTATTTCCTTGAAAGATATCTTAAATAGAAGTTACAGCCTAAGTAAAAGCAAAAGAAATATAAAAGATAGTTATAAGGGGTCTTGCTGGTAAATCACCAAAAAACTTTTCTAGTCAGTTAACACCAATCAACTACGTTTATTGTTTCAATGGAACAGAAATCATTAGGATAATGTTGCCTGTGTAGAAATAAATCCATCAATTAATATTAGTCTCATGTTATTCATGTTGTATAAAGCATTTTTCTCTTTAATTTTGGGATAAGAACACTTATCTGTTAACAGTAAGACTTACGACAGGATTGACAAATTCATAAGTTAACTTTTGCTTCATTTGTAAGATTGGTTTTTACAAAGCTAGTTCTATGTAGTATTATATATAGAAACCTAATTATTTATGCCATATAGACCTGAAAATCTAAAAATTAAAGCAGCTTTGGTGCCTTGAGTTGCAGCCATGTGGACTAACTAATCAGACTTTTGCCTGATGTGGAAATTAAAAAGGAACAGAATTATCAAGAGAAAGACAACTTTATTTATTTATTTTTTTTACTGCAGCAAAATCAAAGACAAATGAAATGACTACTGGTAAAAAATATTTACCATCCAAAAAGTTAATTTGCTTACTCTACAAAGAGCTCTTAAAAATCAGTATGAAAGGCCGGGCGCGGTGGCTCA
>NW_012135303.1:1959826-1962280 GCF_000956105.1 Propithecus coquereli | reverse complement strand
CAAAAAATGTAAAAATTAAAGTTTCAGTTCATGCACTTTTGTTTTCTCTTTCAGGAGTGGTTGTAAATATAATGAGCTATCTCTAGATGATATTCGAACACTAAGGACTTCTTTGTATGGACTAATTAAATATTTTCTGTGCAAAGGTGGAACTCACGAAGAGATACAAAGTATTATGGGTTACATAGCTGCTACTAATGAAGAAGACCAGGTATAACGCCTGAGATAAATCTATTTTTCCTTTTTAACATTGAAGTTGCTATGTCATCTTATTATAAAGTTGCATTTTGTTTGATTAAATATTTTAAGAGGAAAATATGTATAGTCTCACACAATACCATGCAGTTAAAGAATTAAATTTTGTTGACTAACTGAAAGTTTAATAAAATAGATGGCCATGTAATTTAATATTTCAGTTAGCTAGAAAATATAGTATGTGGAAATAGTTGCTTTGTCTGGCAGTTCTGAAGTCTGTTTTCAAAGTCTACGTGGTATATGTTTACCTATCATCAAAGTTACTGGGTAGATTTCTAACATGAATTTTAATATAACATAGATTTATAAAAATGTTGCATAAAGAGTAAATTGTAAATGTGTATCTAATTTTAAAATACTTTTACATACATTAACTCATTTAATCCTTAGAAATACCCTTTAAGGCAGTGGTTCTCATCGAATGGTCCCTGACCAGTGTTACCTGGGAACTTGTTAGAAATGAAAGTATATTACTGATTCAACTTCCAGGTTATTCTGTCATACATGGTAAAATTTGAGAACCACTCATATAAAATATACAGATCAAGAATTACTCTTCTCATTTACACTTTTGGAAATTTATATCCAGGGAGACAATATGATTTAAAAAGTCACAGCTGATAAACCTGGAACTAGAACCCAAGTATATTTACTGCTGTTTCAGCACTCTTTCTGTATAACCCTCTTAGCATCACAAATTTGAGCAGATTTATGTCCACTAAAATATTTTGCCCTCATATGTAATATTCATTGCATACTCAGTGGTTACATGACTTCAGATTTGGTATTATGTAGTGAGTTAACTTAGGTGATTTTCCTGTAAGGTTGGACTGCCTCAAAAGCTTCTCATTATTTAGAATGATGAGTAGCCATCTTATTTCATGATAGTTGCATCTGTGATTCATTGCCAATGGTATTGTCTTGGTCAATTCAGTCAAAGCATTAGTTGTTGAGAACCTACCATATACAAAGAATAATATTAAATGTTGCAGCTAATGTAAGGATGAATGAATTATTATTCTTACTTTTACCCTTATATGGGAAGGTGTCAGTAAGAGGCTTACAAATAACTATGAAGCAAAGTGTAGTATGGTAATATCTTTAAGAGCGATACAAAGTCCTACAAAGTTTTCATAAGAGGGTTTTACATGTTGAGGAGACCAGGAAAGGCTTTATGGAAGAGATGCATTTTCATATGGACGAAGCAGAATAGGTAGGGTTTCAGCAGGTGAATATGGACAGTGAAGAGGAGGTATGCAAAAGGAAATGGAGTAAGACAAAAAGCAGGGCTGGTTCAGAAAACATCAGATAGTGCAGTTAAGCTAAAACATTAGGGTATGTAGGATTTGGTTAAATATTTTGTGATTTACGACTTTCGTTTTGCTCTTATATATGAGTTTGTTTTGTGTTGTTTAATTTTAAAAGCTCTTTGGAATTTTGGATATACTCTTCAGTCTCCTACGTACCAGCCCAACTAGAGGTCAGCTTTTCTTACTGCTGTTTGAACCAGGAAATGCTGACATACTTTATGCCTTGCTTTTAAATCAGAAGTACTCCGACAGACTAAGAGAAATCATTTTTAAGGTACAAACATTTCTTAAGCATCTTTTTATTTAGGGACATTTGTGGGTATATGAATTTTCTTGCAACATAACCATTCTGTGACTATACATTCTTTTTTCATATCTATTTCTGGTTTTAAATTGTTCAACTTATTTTTATATACATTTTTCATGTTTCAGTTTACATAATAAAAAACTAATTATATTGTAATCTGAAAAATCATCTCAGTGGAATACTCACTTTGTCATACCATCCTCATCTCCTCTTTGACTTATGGTGGGGTCTATGTGGCAATTCACAACATTTTAATAGTTAATAATAATAGCTAACCTCATGTAGCACCTAGTGTATGTCAGGCGCTAAGTACTTTTCATATATGAGCTTACTTAATCCTTTCAACAACTTTATGAAGTAGGTATTGTTATTATTCCCATTTTACAGATGAAGAAACAGAGTCCAGAGAGATTAATAACTTGTTAAACATATGGATGAGTTGCTTCACAAATATTTCCTTGTCCTTGAAAATTATTTTGATAACTGTTATATAAATGGATTACTAGATTGATCCAGAGCTGTCTTGACACACCTTTGTTCCTCTTGTAAGCTGTATGGTTTGTTTCTATTTAAGCCTTACCC
>NW_012135303.1:1958418-1959776 GCF_000956105.1 Propithecus coquereli | reverse complement strand
TTAAAGATAACAGTATTATAGCCTCATTTATATTAATGGATATAATTTGTTTCACAGGCAGCTTTTTAAAAACTTTCATGGAATCATGTAAGGATTACTTCTTTTCTTTTTTTTTTTTTTTGAGACAGAGTCTTGCTTTGTTGCCCAGGCTAGAGTGAGTGCCATGGCATCAGCCTAGCTCACAGCAACCTCAAACTCCTGGGCTCAAGCTATCCTCTTGCCTCAGCTTCCCGAGTAGCTGGGACTACAGGAATGCGCCACCATGCCTGGCTGATTTTTTCTATATATTTTTAGTTGTCCAGCTAATTTCTTTCTATTTTTAGTAGAGATGGGGTCTTGCTCTTGCTCAGGCTGGTCTTGAACTCCTGACCTTGAGCAATCTACCCGCCTCAGCCTCCCAGAGTGCTAGGATTACAGGCATGAGCCACCACACCCAGCCTATTTTCTAACAGTGTGTAATCTTTGATATATATGATCTTGTTTGTTAGCTTTGATGTTTGTGATATTTGAGAAATATAAGACTATTTCAGGAATATGACATTAGGAAAATATGTTCTAGTGTTGAATCAGAAAAGTTACTGTTTAAATTGTTTATATTTTTCTAACCTAGGTTTTTCTATTTTTATATTTAGTAGATGTTCTGAATTAATGATTGAAATTATAGCTTAATGACAGTTATTTAAAGTGAGCTTTACAGAACCTTCTTCTGTTTGATTTCAGGTGCCAAGCACCTTGATGGATGTTAGTGTATTGATGGCAGTTCAATTACTAATTGAACAGGTATCATTAGAGAAAAATATGCAGCTCCTGCAACAAATGTATCAATATTTACTCTTTGATTTCCGCATTTGGAACCGTGGTGATTTTCCCTTTCGAATTGGTGAGAACAGGCTATTAGATAAAATTTTATAGGTGTTTTGGAAATTTATAACTACCTATGTGACTTTATTTTAGACATATCATTTACCAGTGAACTTTCTATTTTAGGTCACATACAGTATCTTTCTACCATCATTAAAGACAGCAGGAGAGCTTTCCGAAAGAAGTATGGCGTGCAGTTTCTCCTAGATACACTTAGGATTTATTATGGGTATGATACCCTTGCTCCTTCTCAGTTTGATATATTCTTTTCTGTCTGCTACAGATTGGATTGGTAGATTTTCTCTTTACCAG
Organism: Propithecus coquereli; assembly: GCF_000956105.1. Lineage (NCBI taxonomy): Eukaryota > Metazoa > Chordata > Mammalia > Primates > Indriidae > Propithecus > Propithecus coquereli. Next base: position 1,958,603 of record NW_012135303.1, on the reverse strand, counting down.
CAATTCTAATGTCTTTTAACTTCAGAGAGGCAGGATAGTTTAGAGGTTAAAAAGAATAAGGGGTCACATACATTGGGTTTGAATCTTATTTTCATTAATTGTGCAGCTATAGGCAAATTACTTGACTTCTCTGCGCTTGAGTTTCTGCATCTGTGAAGAGTAGATAATAAAACTATGACCTTCTG
>NW_012135303.1:1941146-1949608 GCF_000956105.1 Propithecus coquereli | reverse complement strand
TGTCAATTTGTTGTTCTTAGCTCTTCATGGTCTCCTGGAAATATTCCCTTTCCAGAGTCAAAAATTTATTGCCAGAGAATAGTTTCTTTATTAAGAACCTTCAATGATTGTGACCATTTCTAATTTATATACCATATTTTAGAGTTTCTGAATCTTTCAACTCTTTGGAAAGAATTTTCTATATTTATGAGTATTCCAACAATTATTTGTCTTCAGTACACATTTAACCTTTAAGGCAAGAGATAGTTATCCTGTCCGCCCCATTCAGATCACGACCACCTCTCTCCTGCACTGGTAACCACTGACCTGTTTACTGTTTAATTTGCTTCCTTGCTTCTCTTTTTAATTCTACCTCCTAATTATGTCACAGTACTTTTCTGTCAGTTAAAAACAAAACAGACAACAACAACAACAATATATATGTGTGTGTGTGTATATATATATATCTTTTTAATGGCTGATAGTTTTTCATTCTATGGCTATTCTATTCTTATTGATAGACATTTAGGTTATTTCCTGTTTTTTTCATGTTATAAACTGCTGTTAAGAATATCGTTTTATGTATATCTTTTCCTGTTTGTGGTAATGCATATGTAGGCATACTCTATGAAATAGAATTACTATGTCAAATGGAATTCAAAATGTAAATGTGATTTTGCCACACTGTCCTTCTTTTTTTTTTTTTGCTCTTCTCCATCCTTCTCCTTTGCAGGCACACATTGTCTTTCAAAATAACTGTACCAGTTTACATTTACACAGTGTGTGTGACAGTGACTATTTCCCCGCATGTCAACCCTGAGTATTTGAAGTAGGTCATGTAAATTGATCCTTTTATTTCAGTGTGCAATTAGAAAGAACTCTCAGTGCAGCTTGGTTTTTATCCATTGTATGTGTGTGAAATAGACATAAGTCTTATTTTATGGAAACTTTAAAGTCATGAAATTATGAAAAGTTTCTTTGCCAAGCAAAGCTTAATCTGGAAGGAAAAAATTCATATTCTGCACCAACAAAGTAATGGTAGCTCACTGACTGATATAACAGTAGTGAAGTAAGAAATTTCACATGTCATTGTGACTTGTTGCTTTCTGTATCAGCATACATTAGTACTATTAATATTGAAGTCCCTGCCAACATTATTCATTCCCTGCTATGAACTTGTCAGAGTTAGAACTTCTGTTAAGAGAGATATTCAAAACCTTGAGAGCCAAAGTTCTTTTCATCTACATAGAAGTTTATTGGCTTTGTGATAAAAATGTCTTAAAGATCTTAACTGAATTTCTGAAGATTTTTAAGAACTTGTTTTTATCCAAAAATTGAAATAATCTCGGTAGAGATCATACATATTCCCATGTCATCATTACTCTTTAATTTCAAATTCTAATTCCAGCTAAGTAGCAGCATCTGTTTTTTTGGAATGAATTTTTTGGAATTAAAGTTTAGTTTTTGTTTTGTTTGTACAACATAAACTTACTAGACAAGATAAGCTTTAGTATAGATTTACTGAACAAAATGTTTTTCAAAAGCAACCATTAACTTTGTTGGGAAAAAGATGAGACAGGAAAACATTATTCTTGGTATATCCCAGCTTCTATCAAAGTGTCTTATGTGTTCTATTCGATTGCCTAACCCTAGAGCCTAGAACTGTGCCTGGCACATAGGTACATATTCAGTAATATTTGATGAATATAATAGGCTTTTGGAAAGTATTTAGTTGAGAGGATATCAGCTTATTACATTTTATATATATCATCATTCTATTTATATTTTCTCTGTGACCAAATTAAATTAATAACGTGTGTCTTGGCATGTGGAAGACCATTTTAGTTGTCCTTCAGGACAAACTAGAATGGACAGGAAAAAATAAAAGTTTTCCTTTTTTATCTTTCAGCAAATAATTTAGTACATCCTGCCTCTGTACAATGAGTAGTATGCAGATTAGTTGAAAACACAACTAATCTGTTTATAATCTAAGTAAGAACATAATCTTTTGAAAGTATATCCTTCTATAGTTTATCATCCAATTGCTTTGTCATTAAAATAACTGAAAAGAGACTATTCTTGATATAAAGCACTGTGTACTTTTTGAAGAATTTTGTATTCTTAATTTCTTTGCAGATTTTACAGATTTTGCAGTCCCAACCAGATGCAGCACATCAAATATCACAACAAGTGGGTTGGCAAGACACCTTAGTTAGGCTTTTTTTAAAAGCAAATTTTGAAAATGGAAATACTCTTCATAAGCACAGTAGGGCTGTTTTAATGAAAGACAATAATAAAAATATATCAACTGAAGATTTTAAGAGGAACTTCGATGAAAAGACAGATGAGGAAAAAACCAACTCTTTTGCCTCAGCTAATACGTCTTCAGATCAGTGGAGTTTGGAAGACAAACACTCTTTAGACTCAAACACACTGTTATTTCAAGAAGATAGCTCTGTAGGAGAATTGTCTTTCAAATCAGAGAATCAAGAAGAATTCTGGCATAGTAACCCTTCACATCTGAGTTTAGATCTCAGTGGAATTGACTCACGTGAAATGAGTGATAGTGGAAGTCAAATGCCAGACAGCCTGCCTAGTACACCATCACCAATAGAGTCTAGTAAGTCATTTTCCGTGCAGTCTGACAAAGAAAGCAGCATCACAAATGATATGGGCTTTAGTGATGACTTCTCTTTACTTGAAAGCCAAGAGGTAAAATTCCTTATTTTTATTTTCATATGTAATATACTTCTAATCCTTAGAATTGTGCAAGCAGTTGTTAAAATTTTCATATTCATGTTCTAAGTTTCATGATCTAAGGTTTAGAAGCCTAGAAGTCACTAGATTGTGAGTTTCTTGACAGCAAAGCCAATGTCTTATTCATCTTGTATCTTTAGGGCCTAGTAAAAGTTCCAGGTTCATCAAGGCACTTTAAAAATGTGTTAAACAATTACAATCATTATGTGTTATAGTTCTTATTACGTACTTTTAACACCTCCTCACTCCAATTTCTCAAAATTCCTTTATCTTTTCTAGAGATGTGAAGAGGAGCTTCTTCAATTACTGACAAATATTTTGAATCATGTAATGTGTAAGGGACTGGAAAAGTCTGATGATGATACTTGGATTGAACGAGGACAAGTGTTTTCAGCACTAACTAAGCCAGGAATATCCAGTGAGCTACTTCGACCATCAGATGAAATAAAACTAACGTAAGCATTCAGTTAGTGATTTTCCACCCTCCTTTTGAAGGTGGGTAGGAGTCTGAAATTATATTCATTATTGAACTTTTATTCAGTATTCAGTGGATTTAAAGGGAGAAAAGGAGACACTTTGTGTTCAGTTCCTTTTCCTGTCTTTTGCCATTCTAGTAGGACCTAAAGAGAAATCCCAAACTAACTCAAATGTGAGGAGACTGAGATCTTAAATAAATTTAAATTTTAAAAGATTACAGATTCCTTGTTTAAATTGTTTTCTGCAGGATTTGAGGACTTGATACATGGTGTTTTATAGGCGTGTCAAAGTTTTGAGTGTTTCCATGCTTACGAAGGGAGTAGTGTTTTCATGAAAATTACTTATCTGAAGGATTTAGGGTTCCCTATAAATAATAGGACTCTGTAACAACAGCACACCAGGGTAGAATTACCTCTTTGTTTTTCTACAGGGCTAGACCCTCTGTAAGGCATAATGAGCCTTTCTTCCCTAAACTTCCCAATTTCCAGCTTTAGAGAAACTGTTTTAAGTATCTTATGGAGGATGGAATGTGAATTATTGTCATAGCTTTTTATAGTCAAGTAAAACACGTAATTTTTACTTTGACTTTTAGTATTAGATATATTAAAGATTGATACTCCAAAAAATTAAAAAGTTACTCCATCATTATTAAATTCCATCCATAATGTCTTAGTGATATCTGCCAGTGATGGTGTCTCTTTGGAGATAAAGAATTGCCTCTCAAGCTGTTTTTTCCTTTTTTTCATGTCCTACTATCTTCCTAAGATCACAGTGGTTTTAAGAGGACTCTGTTTTACACTTAGTTTGCTACAGAAGATGTTAGAATGGGCAGTGACAGAAAACAGAGAAGCAAAAACTAACCCAGTAACTGCTGAAAACGGCTTCCGACTCATGCTGATCATACAAGACTTTCTGCAATCCGAGGGACTAGTTAACTCAAATATGTGGACTGAAAAGGTGCAGTAATATCCTTTTGAAATTATATTTTGGGAAGTTAAGAACTTTATTCAGAGAATGAAATTTTGTACCACCTCTTTTTAGAGCATTAATACATAATCAGATGCAGTCAAGGTGGGTAAGATGTGATGAATAGTCACAGATTTTGTTAGCCATTGCTAGTATGACTCTTTTGGCTTTTGCCAACTGAACATTGGACTAGTTTTGAAATATTTATGATTTGTATTAGTCTTCGGGAAAACTCATCAGTGGATTAAAAAACTGAATGTTTTTGCTTCGTAATTTTTTCCTTAGCTTTTAGAGGATATGATGCTGCTCTTTGACTGTCTGTCAGTCTGGTATTCTGAAAGTCCAGTGTGGATAAAACTCTCTCAAATTCAGATCCAGTTGCTTCTTGGATTCATTGCGAGGGGTAACTTGCAGGTTTGTCAATTCTTTTACTTTATTTTCTATACTTGCATGCAACATAAGTATTATTTTTGTGACAACTAAATGATAATGTATTTTAAGTATTTTGATTATTTTATTAGTTCCAAAAATATCTATGATTTTACTTGGAGTTTGAGTTTTGTGAGATCAGAAAAGAGCTTGAGAGGCAGCTAATTGATTGTTTCTTCCTGATATTTATGAGTTGGTATAATTTTAAGACTTCCTTTTATAGGATTTATACATAGCTTATATTAAAAACATTACTCATATCATCTATATTCAGTGTAGCCAGCTAGGTGCTAGACAGCCTGCATAGACTATTTATATATGTACATTTTACAGCTTGTATTTTTAGGAAAATTATTTTTTAAATTGTTCTTTCAAAGTTTTTTCTAATATTTTACTAATCCCCAATTTTACATCCTATCTCATGCTTTGTTTTTATTCATCAAACACCAAGTATCTTTCAAGTACTAAGCATTGTGCCAGGTTTTGAAATAAAGGTAAATAAAATATTGGTCACAAGGAATATTTATCTCTATTTTACATTAAAATTTTAAAAGGTTGGAAAAGTTTCAAGTGAATATTAGTCTGTCATTTTTCTATTTATATGGGTACTTGTGAGAATCTGGGTTGCGTTAGTCATGACAGGTATCCCACAACTATTTATCTGACCCTATTTATTTTCTTTTGATGTTTTAATTTTTGTATTTGGTTCAGGAGCTTTGGGATTGGACTGGTTTCTAATGTACATGAACTGAATAGAGTGTTGATAAGAACATGGAGAGGTTAAAGGCCAGGCCTGGTGGCTCACGACTGTAATCCTAGCACTCTGAGAGGCCAAGGCAGGAGGATAGCTTGAGCTTGGGAGTTCAAGACCAGCCTGAGCGAGAGCGAGACTCCGTCTCTACTAAAAATAGAAAAAATTAACTGGGCATGGTGGCATGTGCTTGTAGTCCCAGCTTCTTGAGAGGCTGAGGCAGGAGGATTGCCTGATACCAGGAGTTTGAGGTTATTTTGAGATAGGCTGACTCCATGGCACTCTAGCCCAGGTGATAGAGCAAGACTCTGTGTGAAAACAAACAGACAAAAAAAGAACATGGAAAGGTTAAATTTCTGACATAAAGTTGCCCTGTTTTGAAAAGACCGTAATCTGATGATTCTGTTTTCAATAATTATTTATTTCTGATTATAAAAGTAACACCTGCTCACTGTGGAAAATACACAAAAGCAGAAAGAAACAAATTATTCAACATCTCATAACCTAAGAGAAAACAATTGTTAGTATTTTAATATTTTTTTCCTGTCATTTTTTTATGAATATATCTTTTTCATATGATTGAAATGATCATATATTTGGGTGATTTTTGTATTCTTTTTCTTCCTATTACATAAAACTCATTTCCCCGTGTTACTAACTTTTTTATATAGGAGTTGTTTTCCTTTCATCCTTAAAGTAACATATATTCATTGCAGAAAACTTGAAAAATGCCAGAAAACTAAGCAAGAGTATTTTTAGGGTATTAAAGTATTTAGGGTATTAAGACACACAGATGGTAGTTTAAATTTTAAGCCTTTTAAATGTAGTTCTAAAATATGTGAACTAAGAACTTCTAAAAATGATTATACTCATCTAGTAATTGTACTCTAAAACTAATCCTGAAATAATATTACTGAATAATCTTTATACACATAGATGTGCATCATAATATTCTTGTTTTCCTCTACCTAGAAATAGAATGAGGATAGCTTTGTTGGCTCTTTCATTAATATTAGCCAAATGAATATTAAAGTAGTTGCAACTAGCATGCCAGATAGTTATTCACTTTAGATGTTGAGACTCTTTTTGTGTTCCGCTCATAGTTTACCCTGTTTTTTTATTTGATGAAATTTCCTGAAACAAAATGCCTTTGTTTAGTTTACCGTTAAATATCCAATGCCTATTTCATAGTAGGGACTCTATAAATACTTGTTAAATAAATCAATGAATGAGTGCAGCACCTACAGATAAGACTCATCCTATCTTTCAGTAGTTTTCTCACTAGCCTGTTGTTTAATTTCATTCTCTCAGAAATAAAAGCATATTTCCTGGAGGTACATGTTAAAGGTTAGGACAGGAATCTCTTTCCTTATTAGGGTTATGATACAGCTGCCTGGAAAAATGAATCTGTCTAGGAAAGTTGTTTTGTTTGGCCCATATGTATTAATTGCAAGTATTTAAGTGTTAGGAGATTTCATCCAAAAACCAAGATTTCCCAGCTTTTCTCAAAAATAGGACTACGTGGTTGTTGCTTCCTTTAGTTGCAGCATATGGCCCCTAGTTGGTCTGGTTCCCTACTCCCCCAGTTGTCTTAGCTCAGCCAGGGATTTTCCTGACTGCACATGAAATCACCTAGAGGAGCTTTTAAAAAATACCTTTGTAGAGCATCACCCATAGTAATTAATTCAGAATCAGAGGGACTAGGGCATCAGTATTTTTTAGTAATTCTTCCGGTGACCCTAATGCAGTACTGTTTATAATAGGAGGTAGGAGGGAGAATATATGTGTTATGTGTATATCTAAAATTAAAGCAATGGTCAAGTAAATCATCTCATATTCATTGTAGAGTTTATTTATTAAAAGCAAAGCACTGGATATTCAACTTTTTGAGTAAACAGTATTTTTAAGGAAACATAGCAAAAAAGGCCCAGAATATTAGCATTGGTATTTGCTGGATGTAGAGATTTTATGACTTTTTTTCTTTCATTTATTGGACTTTTTTGGAATTAAGTTCCTTTAGTCAGATTCAAAGACTAAAGTGGGGTGAAGGGATAGGGGCGAATACGAGGAGGGTAGAGAAGCTTCACTTTCTAATAGAGAAGTTAAAGCTTTGAGCCATCTCGGAGATTGTTTCTCCAATGCTGTTTGCTTTGTTAAGATTTGCATAGAATGACTGCCTGAGGTCTCTTCTTATTGCCTTATCCTGCAAAGACCTGTGTGTACATTCCAGACTAGCTTTTGGCACAAATAAATTCTTGAAGCGGTGTCAGGTTCTAGTACTTTTTAATTTTCTTTTGCTTTTCTTTATTTGGGAAGATCCAAAATAAGGAAATAGGGTTAAGGGAGAAGGCGAAAGAAGCACAATATATCATTTTTTTACTGGTTTGGTTTTAAGGCTTAGATCTTTCTCTAGCCCTTTTAAGGGCCTAATTTACCTTTCCACCTTGGGGTTTAAGGTCAAAGCTTAATAGTAATATAGAGTATTTCTTTGCTGGGACTTGTGCTCTGCATATGGGAATTTTAAGGGTAGTTAGGCTTCTGATCAAGAACTTAGACTCCTGTATACCTGTTCTTTATGTATCGGAATACCTTTGATCTCAAATAACAGAAATACGAATTCAAACTGACTTAGTTAAGATTTATTGACTCATATAGTTAAGATGAGTTTAAGGCAGGGCTCAGTCAGGACTCTGGTCCCATTTATTTGCTGTTCTCATACCGCTACTCTCGATCATCTGTCATCTTAAGCTGTCTTCCCTTACGAACACAAAATGGCTGCCCAGCAGCAATTGGGACTGTATGCTACCTATTTTTTTTTTTTTTAAGAGATAGGGTCTCATGGCCAGGTGCGGTGGCTCACGCCTGTGATCCTAGCACTCTGGGAGGCCGAGGTGGGCAGATCGCTCAAGGTCAGGAGTTTGAGACCATCCTGAGCAAAAGCGAGACCCCATCTCTACTAAAAATAGAAAGAAACTATCTGAACAACTAAAAAAATATATATAGGAAAAAAAAATTAGCCGGGCATGGTAGCGCATGCCTGTAGTCCCAGCTACTAGGGAGGCTGAGGCAGTAGGATCGCTTGAGCCCAGGAGTTTGAGGTTGC
>NW_012135303.1:1919098-1941096 GCF_000956105.1 Propithecus coquereli | reverse complement strand
AGTGAAAAAGTAAAGATATCAAACTGTAAGTCTGAAAGTCCATGTTCAAATCTTATTTCTACTACCTGTAAACCTCATGACATCTTGAGCAAATAGTTTAGTCTGTCTTATATTTCTCATGTATAAACTGCAGCTATGGCCAGGTGCAGTGGTTCACACCTGTAATCCCAGCTACTCAGGAGGCTGAGACAAGAGGATCACTTGAGACTGGGTGCGGTGGCTCACACCTGTAATCCTAGCACTCTGGGAGGCCAAGGCGGGAGGATCACTTGGGGTCAGGAATTCGAGACCCACCTGAGCAAGAGTGAGACCTCCGTCTCTACTAAAAGTAGAAAAAATTAGCCAGGGTGGTGGCGTGTGCATGTAGTCCAAGCTACTCGGGAAGCTGAGGCAGGAGGATTGCTTGAGCCCAGGAATTTGAGGTTGCTGTGAGCTAGGCTGACACCATGGCACTCTAGCCCGGGCAACAGAGCCAGACTCTGTCTCAAAAAAAAAGAAAAAAAAGAGATAGGGTCTCATGCTGTCACCCAGACTGAAGTACAATGATCATAGCTCACTATAGCCTCAAACTCCTGGGCTCAAGCTACCCTGCCACGTCAGCCTCCCGAATAGCTAGAACTACACGTGTGTCACCATGCCTGGCTAATTTTTTTTATTTTTTGTACACACAGAGTCTCACTATGTTGTCCAGGCTGGTGTTGAACTCATGGCCTCAAGCCATCCTCCCGCCTCTGCCTCCTAACATACTGGGATTACAGGCATGAACCAGTGCACCTGGCCCTATGCTACCTCTTTCATATCCAGAGAAAGAGTGCTTTTTCCTACAGTCATTTTTGGTAGACAATTAGCCATGAGGCTGTTATTGTATTTCTGCATATCTTATGAATAGAGACTCTGGCTGCCTTTGTTATGAACTGCCTTTTTGATGTTGTTTGTATGAGCAACTTTGGAAGATAGAGGTCATGTCTTCCTCCAGAGGAAAAGGCAGAGTAGTTTACTGTCCAATATAATAATGATAATGTCTTCTTCTGTAACAAAGATCAGACAAGTTTACTGCCTAATATAAAAGATTTAGGTTCCCTGTGCTTAGGATTCCTCTCCTAAAATGTACTTACATGTGCAGGTATCATCTAGTCCTCTTCATTTCTCACTGTGGAAATTATAGTATGGGGAACCTATGCAAAAACCGATACTCTGGCTGTTGCTGTTGTTGTAGATTTTTGTCTTTGACCTAGGAGTCTTGTGTCTTCTGCCAACATCTGTGAAACTGTGGCAGGCTAACTTGTCAGCTTGGATGTAAGGTAAGATCTAAGACCCTTTACAGTGCTCGACAGTTATCGTATATAAACGTTCTGAGCCTACAGAGTCAGGCAGAACTTATGCTGTCACTAATTGTTTGCTTTAGTCTGCTCTTTCTCACCTAAACTGTTTTCTTCCAGGTCTGTGCAATGGCATCCGCTAAGCTAAACACCCTTCTTCAGACAAAAGTGATTGAAAATCAGGATGAAGCATGTTATATTTTAGGAAAGCTGGAACATGTTCTAAGTCAATCAATCAAGCAACAGACTGAAATCTACTCATTTCTGATTCCCCTTGTTCGTACCCTGGTTTCCAAAATTTATGAGCTTCTCTTCATGAATTTGCACCTGCCTTCGTTACCTTTTGCCAATGGTAGCTCTTCATTTTTTGAAGATTTTCAAGAATATTGTAGTTCAAATGAATGGCAAGTTTACATTGAAAAATATGTAAGTTTTATCTTTTTTGAGCAAAATTTTTCTATTTTATCATTTTTATAGAAGTATATATTAAATCTTGTATATTCTCTTTTACATAAGATTGTGCCTTATATGAAGCAGTATGAAACTCATACATTTTATGAAGGTCATGAGAACATGGCACTTTATTGGAAGGATTGTTATGAAGCCTTAATGGTGAATATGCATAAACGAGACCGGGAAGGAGGGGAAAGCAAGCTCAAATTTCAGGTAAAAAGTATTGAATGTTTTAATATCTAGTTTTTCATGTTGATTTTAAGCATTTAATATTAAATAAGAGTAATACCATGCCCAAAATTTGGAAAACAAATAATATTTCCATTGCCTGACAATTATTTTAGAATTGGAATAAAAACAACTGATGAGTAACAATTAATATAAATTAATAGTAAAATGTTCTATACATAGTGATAATGTAAAAAGTCTATTAAGCTGATAGTTTATTAGTAGATACCTTTATACATTAATATGTATCCAGATATCTAAGCTGGATACATGTCAATGCTTAGAGGGACATTTATAGCACTTAATGATTATATTAGAAAAGAAGAAAGCCCTCAAATTAAAAATTTTAAGTTTCTACATTAAGAAACTAGGAAAAAAAGTAATCTACACCCACAATAAGCAGAAGTAAAAAATGAATAAAGAACAAAAATCAATCAAATTGAAAGCAGAAAAAAAATGGAGAAAAATCAGTGAAACCAAAATCTAGTTCTTCAAAATATCAGTAAAATTGACAAACTACCCAGATAAACAAAGCGAAAAAAGAGACATGGGAAGTTACTTATACCAGTAATGAAAGAGGAATTATCACCACTGACTCCATAGACATCAACATGGTAATAAGGAACAGACCACTCTAGGCACATAAATTTAACAGCTTAAGTGGATCAATTTCTTTTCTTTTTTTTTTTTTTTTTTTGAGACAAAGTCTTACTCTCTTGCCTGGGCTAGAGTGCCGTGGTGTCATCCTAGCTCACAGCAACCTCAAACTCCTGGGCTCAAGTGATCCTTTTGCCTCAGCCTCCCAGGTAGCTGGGACTACAGGCACGTGCCACCATGCCTGGCTGATTTTTTCTATTTTTAGTTGTTTGGCCAATTTCTTTCTATTTTTAGTAGAGACGGGGTCTCACTCTTGCTCAGTCTGGTCTCAAACTCCTGAGCTCAAACAATCCACCCACCTCGGCCTCTCAGAGTGCTAGGATTACAGGCATAAGCCACCGCACCCGGGCCTGGATCAATTTCTTGACAGACATAAATTTCCAAAACCAATTCAAAAGGTTAGATAACCTGGATAATCTTGTATCTATTAAAGAAATTGAATTTAGTCTGGGTACAGTGGCTTATGCTGGTAATCCTACCACTCTGGGAGGCTGAGGTGGAAGGATCACTTGAGATCAGTAGTTCAAGACCAGCCTGAGCAAAAGCGAGACCCTGTCTCTACCAAAAATAGAAAAATTAGCCGGGCGTGGTGGCATACACCTTTAGTCCCAGCTACTCGGGAGGCTGAGTCAGGAGGCTCACTTGAGCCCAGGAGCTTGAGGTTGTGCTAAGCTATGATGATGCCACTGCATGCTAGCCAGGGCAACAGAGTGAGACTGTGTCTCAAAATATAAAAGTAAAGTTAAATTTATAGTTAAAAACCTTCTAAAAGGGAAAACTCCAGGCTCATGTGCTTTCACTGGCAAATTCTACCAAATATTTACTGGTAGAATGTATGCCAATTCCTTACAGTCTCTTCAGAAAATAGAAGAGCAGGAATACTTCCAAATTATTTTATCAGGGGAGTATTATCAATACAAAAATACGAGAAAACTACAGACCAGTATCTCACAGGAACATAAGTACAAACCAAATCCAGCAATATATATTTAAAAATACATGACAACAAAGTAGAGTTTATCTTTAGAATGCAAGGCTGGTTCAACATTTAAAAATCAAACAATATAGGGGACCACATTAATAAATTTATCAACAAAAACTGTCATATCAGCAATGTGGAAAAGGTACTTGACAAAATTCAACATCCATTTATCATCAAAGCTCTCCACAAACTAGGAGTAGAAGGGAGCTACATCAACATTTACAGTAATGCTACAGCTAGCTTCATATTTAGAGGTGAAAAACTGAGTACTTTCCTCCTAAGATAGGGAACTAGGCAGGAATGTCTACTCTTAGTTACTATTCTACTGTAAATCCTAGCAAATGAAGTAAGAATAGAAACAGATACAAAAAGACATTCATACTGGGAAAGAAGAAATAAAATTTGTTGCAGATAATATGATTCTCTACGTAGCATAGAAAATCCCAAGGAATCTACCAAAAAATTCCTATAATTAGTGAGTTTAGCCTACTTGCAGGACATAAAATCAATACACAAAATTTAATCATATTTCTATAAACTAGTGATGAAAAAACAGAATTTTTAAAAAAATACTGTTTATAATAAATAGCTCTAAAAATAATAAACTACTTAGGTATCAGTCTGACAAAACATATACAGCATCTGCTATTTATATGCCAAAACTACAAAACACTGATGAAATAAAGTAAAGAAGGCCTAAATAAATGAAAAGACACTATATTCATAAATTAGAAGACTCAATAGTCTTAAGTCATCTTAAGATCTCAGTTCTCCCAAATTGATCTTGAAGAATACAATCCCAATAAGAATCTTAGGGAGATTCTCTGTACATACAGACATGTTGATTCTAAAATATGTATGTATTATAAATAAAAAGGAATTAGAATAACCAAAGCAATTTTGGGAAAGAATAACAAAATTGGAGGACTTACACTACAATTTTAAGGTGTATTATTAAGTTTTATTAGTCAGAACTGGGTGATACTGGTAAAAGAATATAAACATAGGTGGGTGCAGTGGCTCATGCCTGTAATCCCAACACTTTGGGAGGTTGAGGTGGGAGGATCACTTGAGGCCCGGAGTTTGAGATCAGCCTGGGCAACATAGCAAGACCCACCTTTACAAAGAAAAGAATATTAGCTGGGTACGGTGGCATATACTTGTAGTCCCAGCTACTCCAGAGGCTGAGGCAGTAGGATCGCTTGAGCCCAGGAATTCAAGGCTTTGGTGAGCTATGATCACCACTGCACTCCAGTCTGCACTATATTGTTTCCGTTTTTTTAAGTTCTTCACATGTTTATTGTTGGCTAGTTATGTTTTTAAGTTTTAAAAATATTAATAGATTATAGCTAGAATTATGCTTCATCAAAAAAAATGATTCTAGTGGAATAGTAAAAGCCTGTTAGTTACCAGCTTCTTTCTCATGGTGCATGATTTCATTGGTCAGATTTTTTAAATGATGATATTAAAATGTAAATATACCTATAAATATATAGTTCGAGGCTCTAATTTATTGCCGTTTCTTTTAGGAGATTTTTGTGGAGCCATTTAATCGGAAAGCACGCCAAGAGAACCTGAGATATAATAATATGCTTAAACAACTTAGCAGCCAACAGTCAGCCACTCTTAGACACTGGAAGGCAGTACAGCTCTATCTTACATGCGAAAGGGGACCTTGGGCTGAAAGGTGGGAGTCTGTCATTTATGAATTACTCTTTATTCTTTAGAATTCTGGTCTAGAACTTTTTGAGCTAATGCCCTCTTCATTGCAATTTTTTAAATGTTTAGTTTATATTAATAAAATAGTGTTTTTAATTAATTTTATTGTCTTTTTGTGAATTATAGATTTGGGATGATTAGAGGTTTGTGTGTATATGTCTTTCACCATGCAGTTATTTCTCTTCCTTTTACTCTGATATAAAGTTGATTGGATTTAGACTCATAGTAAGTGTTGAACCAGTTTATTTCTGTCTTTCTGATACCACCTCTTTGAGCTAGGTTTAATGATGCTATGTGTTTGACCTTACGATTTATTTAATTGATCCTAAATCACTTCTGTTTTACTAAATTATATTATCTTTTTTAATAGATCTTTTTATAGTGTGGTAAAATACACAGAAAGTTTACTATTTTAACCACTTTAAAATGTACAATTCAGTGGCATTAAATACATTCCTAATGTTGTGCAATCATCACCACTGTCTGGCTTCCTAACATTTTTATCACCTCAAAAGGAAAACTCTGCACCCATTAAATAGCCAAAACAGTCACTCCTCGTTACTGCCTTCCCCAATCCCTGGCAACCGCTAATCTGCTTTCTGTCTCTGTGATTAGCCTATTCTGGTTATTTCCTATAAATGAAATCATACAGTATGTGGTCTTTTGTGTCTTCGTTCACTTAGCATAATGTTTTCATTATGTTGTGGCATGTATCAGTACTTTATTCCTTTTTGTGGCTGAATAATATTCCATTGTATGGATATATCATCTTTTGTTTATCCATTCATCAATTGATGGACATTTAGGTGGTTTTCCACTTTTTGGCTATTGTGAATAGTGTGCTGTGAACATTTGTGTACAAGTGTTTGAACATTTGTTTTTAATTCTCTCGGGTGTATACTATGAGTGAAATTGCTGGGTTTTATGATAATTCTGTGTTTAACTTACTGAGGAATTGCCAAGCTGTTTTCCACAGCTTCTGTATCATTTTATATTTTCAGCAGCAATGTATGAGGGTTCCCATTTCTCCACATCCTTACCAGTAGTTGTCATCTCCTGATTTTTTATTATGGCCTTCCTAGTGGGTATGAGGTGGTAGCTTATGATTTTGTTTTCCATTTCCTAATGTCTAATGATGTCAAGTGTTTTTTCATGTGCTTGTTGGCCATTTCTTTATCATCTTTGGAGAAAGGTCCACTCAAGTCCTTTGCCCATTTTTAAATTGGTTGTTTGACTTTTTGTTGAGTTGTAAAGAGTTTTGTTTTTTTTTGAAATATAATCTCAATAATACACCTTATCAGATAAATGATTTTACCCTAAATGCAGGGTATCTTTTCACTTTCTTAATAGTGGCCTTTGATGCGCAAAAGATTTTAATTTTGATGAAGTCCAGTTTATCTATTTTTTTCTTTTGTTGCATATGTTTTTGGTGTCATATCTAAGAAACCATTCCCAAGTCCAAGGTTATGAAGATTTATGCCTGTCTTCTAAGAGTTTTATAATTTTCACCCTTATATTTAGATCTTTGATCCATTTGCAGTTATATTAATTTGTAGTAAAATTATTTTTTATTTTGAAAACGGTATTGGAAATATAAACTAACTTTATAAATAGTTAAGAACTTCCATTTAACAGTGAAAAAGTAAAGATATCAAACTGTAAGTCTGAAAGTCCATGTTCAAATCTTATTTCTACTACCTGTAAACCTCATGACATCTTGAGCAAATAATTTAGTCTGTCTTATATTTCTCATGTATAAACTGCAGCTATGGCCAGGTGCAGTGGTTCACACCTGTAATCCCAGCTACTCAGGAGGCTGAGACAAGAGGATCACTTGAGACTGGGTGCGGTGGCTCACACCTGTAATCCTAGCACTCTGGGAGGCCAAGGCGGGAGGATCACTTGGGGTCAGGAATTCGAGACCCACCTGAGCAAGAGTGAGACCTCCGTCTCTACTAAAAGTAGAAAAAATTAGCCAGGGTGGTGGCGTGTGCATGTAGTCCAAGCTACTCGGGAAGCTGAGGCAGGAGGATTGCTTGAGCCCAGGAATTTGAGGTTGCTGTGAGCTAGGCTGACACCATGGCACTCTAGCCTGGGTGACAGAGTGAGACTCCATCTCAAAAAAAAAAAAAAAAGAGGATCACTTGAAGCCAGGAGATTGAGACCAGCCTGGGCAACAAAGTTGAGCCACTGTCTCTAAAAAAAAAATAAGAAAAATTAACCAGGTGTGGGAGTGCCCACCTGTAGTCCCTGTTACTTGGGAGGCTGAGGCAAGAGGATCACTTGAGCCCAGGAGTTTGAGGCTGCAGTGAGCTGTAATTGTGCCACTGCACTCCAACCTGGGCAACAGAGCAAGACCCCGTCTCTAAAAAAAAATTTTATTTAAATAAACTGCAGCTGTTTGGTTCACTTTGGTTCTCTCAGGGTTGAGGGTTATTTGAATCAAATGAAATAATAATTGTAAACATTTTTGTAAAATGGTGCTAAACAAAGGTAAAGTACCTTTAAAGTAACTTGAAGCTAAATGATTTTACTTGTTTGCTTCTGAATATTCTTAGGAAACAGAACCCAATTCACTGGAAACTAGCTAATGTAGAAAATTATTCCCGCATGAGACTTAAACTGGTGCCGAATTATAATTTCAAAACCCATGAGGAAGCTAGCGCCTTAAGAGATAATCTAGGTGAGTTCCAATGACTGTTTAATTTTTTACTGAAGATAGTGACAGTGTTGATGGGGTTGGTTGTTGTTGTGTTATTGTCTTAAAATTATTTACTTACAAAGGAAGGGTGACATTCTGTAATTGATATTTCAATGATTATACATGTTCACTGCTATTACATTTGGCCTATATCCAAGATAACTTCATGTTTCCATTGATTGTCATTTCTTAAATGAATTATAAAATCATACTGCCCTTTTTGCACCCTTCCTTTTGCTCTCCCTTTGCTGTGACAATGGGCCCAGTCGTCATCTGTGGCATATGTATCATGCTTTGTAAACCTATATCTTGCTCTTGGCCTATAATCCTATTTTTCTCTCCTATATAAACCTCATTTTCATGCCTACCTAAAAAAATTAATTAAATAATTAAATTAAATAAAATTATACTGTACTTCCTTTGAACTGCTATGTTTCTTACAGTGAAACAATGTCCTTTTCCCTGTTTTTTTGCTTGTCAAGACTGAGGCTCATGTTAATGTTAGCTATAATTAGAATTCTTCGCAATCTTTTAGGCCTTTCTTTCATAACCTATTTTTATAGAACTCTAGACCCTTAGTATCTTAGATGAGTCAGTGCCTTTTTCTAGAAAAAAGCACTTAAAAATATTTAACCTGACAATATTTCAAAACAGATTTTTTTTTTTTATAAAGGGCTGGAGAGTGCCCGCGGGTCTCGAACCGCTCTGATGGGGCAAAGAGGTTGTTAAGACACTTTCGAAGGAACCGCTGAGCTAAAGCCAGCCCCTCAAAACAGATTTTAAGGGACTTCTACAACTCTTTTTTTTGAAGCCCTTCTTTTCTAACCATCTCACTTGTCATCTCTCTGTTTTTGGAGATAGTTTTGTAAACTACTTCCAAATCAAATCTTGTTTGTCAAGAGTCATTGGAAGTCATCTGTATACTAAATTGTAGTTATAAATGAAATGAATACTAACTTTTAGATCTTGTTTTTTAAATTGCCTTAACATATGGCCAATACATTTGATGTCATAAAATTAATCAAGAGAGGCATGATTCCTGCCATTTAGAGTCTTACATTCTAAAAGAAATCAGATATGGTAAGTGATTTTCCTAATGCAGAATAATGGCCCTACTTAGGATACAAATACTAACTCTGAGTCTATCTTACATAGCAACAGCCAATTGTGTATAGCTTCTCTCTATAAGTTTCTTGAGACTGTTAAACTTTTTCTACTCCTTGAAATTTAACTGTCCTTGTCACACAGCAGACATCTTTTGCTGAATGATTTCAATCCAGTAGTTACTTAAGTAATAGTGTTCCCTTTTATTTTCCTGACTTTTGCCAAGAAATCCCACCCCAGGAAATTCCCTCCTCTTCCTCTCCTTTTTACCCCTCTACACATGCACACAGATATAATTTTATGTCCCTTCTTGGTCTCAATTGTCTGATGTCTAAGAAAACCATGTTCTTTCTTTTTTTTTGTCCCAATTTTTATCATTATTTTTAAAACTTTACCCTAAGTATAATGGTGACAAGAAAATTGTACAGAAGAAAAAATTTACACTTTTCAAAGTAAAATTGGAAATAGCAAAAAACCAGTGGCATTAATCTTTGAAGCCTTTAAAGTTCCTTCCTTGAAGTACACTTCAGAATTAACTGCAAAATATTTTACCTACTCCTTATTTTTATCTATATTTTTATCAGCTGCCAGAATTCATGGTGTTCTTTTTAAAATTTTTTTTCTTATTTTGTTTTGTTTTACTTACCCCAGTACTGCTTTGTAAGCAACCATTACAGATACACAGAATAGTGTTTACATTATGGGCTAACCTACAAAACTAACCATTATTTGTAATATTATTTTTGATGGGAAGTCCATTATGAATTCTCAACAACTAATTTATGAAGTATCTTTTGGAACACACCCACTTGTAAATTAGGGAATTTCAATAGTCAAAAAGAAAGTATATTCTTAAATGTATCATTACAAATATTTGGTTTAAGAAAATTTTTTGTCCGTACTTCTTTATTAGATATACTCTTTTCTTTTTTTTTTTTTTTTTTTTGAGACAGCATCTCTCTCTGTCGCCCAGGCTAGAGTGCCGTGGTGTCAGTTTAGCTCACAGCAACCTCAAACACATGGGCTTAAGCAAATCTTCTGCCTCAGCCTCCTCAGTAGCTGGGACTGCAGACATGCATCACCATGCCCAGCTAATTTTTTCTATATATTTTTAGTTGTCCAGCTAATTTCTTTCTGTTTTTAGTAGGGACGGGGTCTCGCTCTTGCTGAGGCTCGTCTTGAACTCCAGACCTCGAACGAGCCTCCCGCTTCAGCCTCCCAGAGACATACTCTTTTCTGATTGCCAAATTCTACAACTTATTTTTAGTCTTTACACTACTTCCATTGTTTCTGAAGCATTTAGTAGTTACCCTCCTCTGTAAGTATATTCTCTGCTGTTTAACCTCCTACTTTTCATACCAATTTTTAGTCTTTTTTTCTAAAACCTTTTTCCTGTTTATCTTTTCAGTGATGGTATTCCAAGATCCATGCGTAGCCATCTTGCCTTTTGCTTGTGTGTGCTCTTCCTGGGTGATCACATGGCTTCCTCACTATATATGTAATGATGCATTCCTATCTCTCTTTCTAGTTCTAACCTTCCTTTTGAACTCTAGACCAATGTTTTCCAGCTGCCTATTGGTATACCTCTTCCACAGCCTTCATACGACATTTCTGAAACTGAATTTATTCTCTTTTCTAGTTTGTCTGCTCCTCACCCTAGGTTCTGCTTCTCTTGTATCTTGTAGTTATCAATGTCTTCGTATATTAGTTGCTCAAAATAAAATCCATGTTATCCATAAGTTTATTGTCATATCTTTTAAGCCCCTACACATACTAGCTGTTTAGATACAATGTTCTTTTGAGGCTCTCTTTTACATATCCTTTGAATTTTCTTTATTTTCATTTCCTTTGCTATTTCCATGGCTTAGCTTGGTGCTGTCCTTCCCCAAACTTAGAATGGTTTCCCAACTGGCCTCCTTGCTGCATTCTCTCCCATCCCCCATCCTCCCTCAATCTTCTATCAGATTTTAAACTTATACTCTTAATGGAATAGTGTCATACATCTACATAAAGTCAGTTTTCTGTTTGTATCAGATTATCTAGGCTTTCTTCTTTTTAGTTGTTGTTGCATTCTCATATGCTTTGAAATTCAAGCTTATATTAGACCTCATGAAAAAACATGTTTAGTAGAAATACTTACAAACTTGTTCTAGGGAAGGTATGAGCTGGTACTTCCCAGTATAGAAGAAGGTATGATGAAAACAGATTTATGCAGAAAAATGCAACTATACAGTAGGTTGATTCATTTTATGTCTGAACAGTAACACCATTTGAGAAGTTATGGGAGGATTTGCCATTTTTATAGTGTTTTGTTATTTGTAGTTATTTGCAGTATTATGTTATTATGTAACAACCCTGTGATTGAGTCTCCATTTCAGAGTTAAGAAAACATAGATTCAGAGTGGTCGTATGGCGTGATAAATGGCAGAACAAAATTTGAATCTAGGTTTATCACTTCACAGCCCATGTTCTTTCCATTACACCAGCCCTGCCTTCTTACAGAATGTTTAGTTTATAAAATATATTACATTTATTGCATAGGTATACCAGAAATATGTATTAAATTTCATGTGCTAGAAAATAACGCTTCATCTCTTGGTCTGTGTATTATCTCCCAATTAAAGACAATTCGTGGCCAGGTGCAATGGCTCACGCCTGTAATCCTAACAATCTGGGAGGCCAAGGCAGGAGAATCACTTGAGGACAGCAGTTCGAGACTAGCCTGAGCAAGAGCAAGATCCTGTCTCTACCAAAAAAAATAAAAAAAATTAGCCAGGCATGGTGGTGCATGCCTGTAGTCCCAGCTACTTGAGAGGCTGAAGCAGGAGGGTCACTTAAGCGCAGGAGTTTGAGGTTGCCGTGAGCTATGGTGATGCCACTGCACTGTACCTGGGATGACAGAGTGAATGAATGAACAAATAAGTAAAATTTGTCATGTGTTCTTTCTTAATATTGCTTTAGAACAAATACAATACACAGTAAAAGTAGTTCTATTACATTAATACAATGAGCATAATTCTTCCTTTGACTTATTTATTGGCATCCTTTAGAATTAAGTATGATTACAGAAAGTATTTGGCCTATTTCTGAAACAAATAATACCATCATTAAAAATAGATACCATGCTTTTAAAACATTTATTCCTTTTACCACATGAATAATAATGTTAGAAATCACCATCAAACATCATAGATTACTCTAAATTTTAGTACCTTCTTTACTTATAGTACACATATTATATAATTAACAGTCACAAGTTACAGAAAGGCTGTAATATTATTGTTTACTTTGTGTCTAATGAGTATTTTATTTTTAAACAGGTATCCAACATTCACAGCCTTCCAGTGATTCATTGCTTTTGGAAGTTGTGAAACAAGTAAAAGTTAATGATATGGAGGAGGATAAATTAGACCTTCCTGAGGAGGACATAACAGCCAGAGTAAATATGTATGTATAAGTATTTGAAATCATTTTAAATTATTTTCTTCTGAGAAATGGGATTGCAAAATTTTGGAAGATACTTGCTTGAAATTCTAACACTATATATTTCTAAGGTCCAACAGTTAATGCTATATCAGCTATTAAGTGTCTATTAGCATTAACTGAAATTATTGAGGAAGGCTTCTTAGAACTGACATGACTTGGAGCTGGACCTTGAAATTAGAAAATATTTTGAAATCAGTGATAATGAAAACAATATATCAGATTTGTGAGACATAGCTAAATCTGTGTTCAGATGGAAATGTACAGCATGAAATATAAACTGTTAAGCAGAAGAAAGAAAATTACAAATATAATAATAAAAGCACAAGTTCATAAAAGAGAAAACCAAAAAACAGAAAGATTAAAGAAAACAAAAGACAGGGCAGGGCACAGTGGCTCACGCCTGTAATCGTAGCGCTCTGGGAAGCCCAAGCGGGAGGATCACTTGAGGTTGGTCAGGAGTTTGAGACCAGCCTGAGCAAGAGCGAGACCCTGTCTCTACTATCATAAAAAGTAGAAAAAAATTAGTCCCACACGGTGGTACATGCCTGTAGTCCCAGCTACTCGAGAGGCTGAGGAGGATCACTTGAGCCCGGGAGTTTGAGGTTGCTGTGATGACACCACTGCACTCCAGCCTGAGCGACAGAGCAAGACTCTGTCTCAAAAAAAAGAGAGAAAAGAAAGAAAGAAAACAAAAGATGGTTATGAAAAACAAACAAATAGAAAAAATCATAAAACTCTAGCCAGACTGATTAGTAATAACAGAAAGACAACCTAAATTGCCTGTATCAGGAATGAAAGAGGAGATATTCCTACAAATATTAAAGTGATTAAAAAGGAATTTTATGCCAATAAATTTGACAACTTACACAAATTTCTTGAAAAACACAAATTACCAAACCTCCCTGAAGAACAAATAGATAATCTGAATAGTCTTAGATATATTTTTAAAATTTGAATTTATAGTTTAAAAACTTCCCCTAAGTAATATCAAATATATTCTTTCTTCATCTCTCTGTTGTGTTATATTGTCATATATATTAGACTTTTATATATTGTAAGACCAACAAATATAGTTTTATAATTAGTGTTTTATGCAGTTGTCTTTTAATCAGTTAAGGAAAGAAAATAAGAAAATATATATTTAAGACTTTTAAAAAATATTTACCTACATAATTATCGTATTTGTGCACTTTATTTCTTTGTGTGTATTCATTTATCATCTGATGTCATTTCCTTTCAGCCTGAAGGACTTCTTCTAGTATTTCTTGTAAGGAAGGTCTGATAGTCACAAATTCTCTCAGTTTGTCATCCATGATTTTTTTTAATCATGATATACTTCACATAACATAAAATTTACCATTTTAAAGTATACAATTCAGAGATTTTTTAATATATTCACTATGTTATACAACCATCACCACTGTCTAATTTGAGAACATTTCTAGCACCCCAAAAGGAAATCCTATACCTTTTAGTGGTTTTTCCTTCCCTACATGTCCTGGCAACCACATATCTATTTTCTTTCTTTGTGGATTTGTGTATTTTGTGACATTTCCTATAAATCATAAAATATGTGTCCTTTTGTGTCTGGCTTATTTCATTTGGAATAATGTTTTCAAGATTCATCCATGTTGTAGCTTATCATAGTACTTCATGCCTTTTTATGGCTGAATAATATTCCATTTGTAGATGTATCACTGTTTGCTTTTCTGTTCTTCAGTCAATAGGCATTTAGGTTGTTTCCACTTTCTGGCTATTATGAATAGTATTCTATGAATATTCATTTACAAGTTTTTGTGTGAATATAAGTTTCCATTTTCTTGGATATATACCTAGGAATGGAATTGCTGGGTCATATGATAATTCTGTTTAACCTTTTGAGGAATTACCAAACTGTTTTTTTTCAATGATTTCAACATTTTATATTTCCAATGTAATGTATGAGGGTTCTAATTTCTCCACATCTACCCCAACTTTTGTTATTTTCCTTGTGCTTTTAAAAATTTATTGTAGCCATACTAGAGGGTTTAAAGCAGTATCTCATTAGCATTTTCCTGGTGACTGTTAATGTTGAGCCTCTTTTCATGTGCTTATTGGCCATTTATATGTCTTCTTTGGAGAAGTATCTGTGCAAATCTTTTGCCCATTTTTAAATTGAGTTGTCTTTTTACTATTGAGTTACAAGTGTTCTTTATGTATTCTGTATATAAGTCCCTTATCAGATACAGGATCTACAAATATTATCTACCACTGACAGGGTTGTCTTTCACTTTCAAGATGGTATCCATTGATGCACATAAGTTTTAATTTTGATTACATCTAATTTATCTATTTTTTCTTTGGTCTCTTAGGCTTTTGGTGTCAGATGTAAGAAACCATTTCCTAATTCAAAGTCATGCAGATTTACTCTTTTGTTTTCTTTCGAGAGTTTTATACCTTAGCTCTTAAATTTAGATCTTTGATCCATTTTGAGTTTCTTTTTGTTTATGGCGTGATGTAGGCATCCAAATTTATTCTTTTGCATGTGATTATCCAGTTGTCCCAGCACCGTTGTCTTCATTTGCGAAGGATAATGGGGTTTTTTTTTTTGAGACAGAGTCTTACTCTGTTGCCCCGGCTAGAGTGCCATGGCGTCAGCCTAGCTCACAGCAACCTCAAACACCTGGGCTCAAGCAATTCTCCTGCCTCCCGAGGAGCTGGGACTGCAGGGATGTGCCACCACACCTGGCTGATTTTTTCTATTTTTAGTAGAGATGAGGTCTCACTTTTCCTCAGGCTGGTCTCAAACTGCTGAGCTCAAGTGATCCTCCCACCTGGGCCTCCCAGAATGCTAGGATAACAGGTGTGAGCCACTGCGCCCAGCCTGTGAGGGATAATTTTGATGGATATAGAATTCTTGGTTGATAATTTTTTTCATGTCATCTCCCAGCCTTCTGACCTCCATTGCTTTGGTGAGAAGTGTGATATTAATCTCATTATAATTCTCTATGTCTTATTTTTTCATATAGTGCTTTCAGGTTATTTTTATCCTTGGTTTTGAACCCCTTTGCTATGTGTTTGCATGTGGATATCTTTGTGTTTATCTTACTTGGAGTTCATTGAGTTTCATAGATGGGTAGATTAATTTTTTTCATCATATTTAGGAAGTTGTCGGCCATTATTTCTTTAAATATTTTTTCTAGCCCTTTTCTTTCTCCTTTCCTTCTGGAACTCCCATTG
This sequence comes from Propithecus coquereli, assembly GCF_000956105.1. Lineage (NCBI taxonomy): Eukaryota > Metazoa > Chordata > Mammalia > Primates > Indriidae > Propithecus > Propithecus coquereli. Next base: position 1,925,228 of record NW_012135303.1, on the reverse strand, counting down.
CACATATGTTAGTTCACTTGATGGTGACCCTCTGAGGCTCTTTCACTCTCTTTGGTTCATTTTTCTTTGTTGTTTTCAGATTGGACAATTTCTGTTGATACGTCTTCAAGAGCCCTGCTTCTTTTTTCTGCAAGTTCAGTTGAGGTCCTCTGGTGAATTTTTCATTTTGGTTCTTGTTTTTTTCAACTCCAGAATTTACATTTTTAAAAAAATGTTTATAATTTCTCTCTCTATATAGTCTCTATTTGACTAGCTCCATTGCTATAATTCCCTTTAGTTCTTTTAATATAGTTTTCGGCCATGATTTCCTTTCTTGATGGTGGTTATTAATGTTGTGTTTTTGTTTGTCTGTTTAGTGACTTTCCTGAACTAATTCTGTTTTAACCTGCATGTGTTGCCAATGGTGTCTCTATTCATTGAGATTTTTGTTTTATTTTTTGTTGTAAAACGTGGCCTACTAGGGGTGGCCTCTGGGTCAGCATAACTTGGTGGTCAGCCAATTATTGGTTAGAAGTTGTATTTAAACCCCTCAATCCCAGTAAGACTGCCACCCTTTGCCAGTGGATTTGTATGTGGGTTAGGGAATACATCCAAAGTTCATGATTTACATATCTGCCCCAATGTTTACTTCCTATGTGCATAAAGCTGCATATTCGTCCAAAAATGAGTAGCTATGTATATAATTTGTGTAAATTATAAACTACACATGGCAAATATTTCTTTGAAGCTTATTTTAATATTACAAATTGACCAGGTTCAATGGTATCCTTTCTTGGCATAATTGGGATTTTTGTTCGTGTTATTTCAATAATTTTTTTAGATTTCCTTGGTTGTTTTCAGGGAACTGGGTAGGAGTAGTTATATAGGTAACTATTTAATAGCTTGAGTAGATTATTTAGTCAGACTTTTAATTGGAATTTTTTTCTTTCTTTGATGACTAGTGAACTTAAAGGGTGTCAGACGCATTCATTTTAAACTTAAGAACCAAAACATTTTCTGTCATTGAATATAGATAACCTTCAGGCTATTTATGTTTTTACGTGACTCATTAACCATTTATTGCTATAAATATTGGAATTTCACTGTTTAGGAAAACATTCTTTCCAGTAATTCTTTCTTTAAAGCTTAGCTTTAAGCCGGGCGCGGTGGCTCACGCCTGTAATCCTAGCACTTTGGGAGAGGCGGGCGGATTTTGAGCTCAGGAGTTCGAGACCAGCTTGAGCAAGAGCGAGACCCCGTCTCTACTAAAAATAGAAAGAAATTAATCGGACAACTAAAAAATATATAGAAAAAATTAGCCGGGCATGGTAGCACATGCCTGTAGTCCCAGCTACTCAGGAGGCTGAGACAGTAGGATCGCTTGAGCCCAGGAGTTTGAGGTTGCTGTGAGCTAGGATGACACCACGGCACTCTAGCCTGGGCAACACAGTGAGACTCTGTCTCAAAAAAAAAAAAAAAAGCTTAGCTTTAATTTTTTTTTTTTTTTGAGGTTTAGCTTTAAGTAAAGGGCTGCAATATTACCAGCTAAGTTGTTAATACTTGCAGATCTTCTTCACGGAAACTTACTGGAAACAAAATTAAACTTACTCATTGCTAACCTGGACTTGAGGCACATTTGAAATATCTAGGACCAGAGAGCAGCTGGCTTAAAAGATTTACTTGAGTAACATACTATGAATGATAGGAGCACCCCTTTCTGTACTTCTCAACTAAAGTCACCTAGACGACTAGAAGAATGTCCCTTTGTAGTTACTCCCTCCAACAAATACAAATGATAACATTCCTCCAAATATAAGGATACCTCACTTTAAGTAAGGTATGGCAATAGTAGATTTTTGTATTATCTCCAGTTGGGTTGTCGGGCAGATACTGTGATTACGATGCTCTGGTTTTAGTTACTCTTGAAAGTCTCATTTGACAGTTTAAGAATCATATTTAGTACTTCTAATAATTATTTATTAAACACCACTAATAATGCAATATTGTATTCATAGAGTCGTATATTCCCTGAGTCAATTCATGTCTCCCAGAATATAACAAATGATATGACCAATATTGCTACATTTTGAACTGTCCTCTGCTAATTGCATTAAAGATTCACTGTATTTCGTTTTAAGGTGTCATTTACAATTAGAATATAAAGCATGTATTTTTATGAAACTGAATCATTGAAAAATAAAAATATTTGGACAATATTTAAGTAATTTAGTATGCAGTAGAATTTTTTATAAGTAATTCAAATATTGTTTTTGGACATTAATTTTACAGACATGAGATTTATATTTGAATATGGTATTCTTTTCCATTTGAGAAAGATAAATTATTCAGTGTTTTTTTGTTTTTACAGTGATGAAAAAGAACAAGATCAAAAAGAAAAATTGATATTGATGGAAGACTGTGAACTCATTACAATAATTGATGTTATTCCTGGAAGATTAGAAATCACTACTCAACATATTTACTTCTATGATGGTAGCATTGAAAAAGAAGATGGTAAGGAATTCTGCGAGAATAATTTTTATTATTCAATAATCAAGTATCCAGTTTATCAATCATGAATGAGAAGAAGAAAGCAGTAAGCTGGGACTGGGAAATTATAGTCTATTACGTGAAAGGAAAAATGGAAAGTCAATATGGGGTTAAATTTATTATTCAACAATGTATTGAAGGGAATGCCTTTTTATTATTAATGTATTTTAAAAGGTTTGGCTAGAGGGGACTGCTATAAACTTAGGTTATAAAATACGATGTTAATTTTATATTTTTGTATGTGTATTTATTCCTGTAGGCTTCTCACCTAATCCTTTATGTGATAATAAAAGGATGATTAAATCTAAGATGCCAACATAAAGAGAAAAAGAAAACTGTTTCTAAGATACAGTATTCAGAATTATTCTCTATTCTTATGGGAAGACAGTGGAATAGCTATAAAATTGTAAAATAGTTTTAAAAGAAACAATTTAAACATCCAATGAATTTAACAAATGGTTTGTGTAATATGTAAATTGAATTCGTTTTCCCTAAGTGCTACTTTGGCCAGGAACTAGGAGATATTTTCTACATAGCATGAGTAACTTTGTATGGTACCTCAGTCACAAAATTTCTTCTTTTTCAGGAGTGGGCTTTGATTTCAAGTGGCCTCATTCTCAAGTTCGAGAGATTCACCTACGGCGTTACAACTTAAGGAGATCAGCCCTTGAGATTTTTCATGTTGACCAATCCAACTACTTTCTCAATTTTAAAAAAGAGGTATATAATGTGGCACCTTTCTGAAAATCCCAAAGTATTAGCTTGAAATAATTTTCTAGCTAGTGAGCTCTAATGGAACTTTGGACTATATTCTTTTGTTGAGACAAAATACTAGAAGAAAAAATACATACCTTGGGGGCTATTCAGTGTATCAAATTTTGTTTGAGTTTGTTTATGTTTGAATATTGGGAGGGTGATGGTTTTCAGTTTTTATATGTATGGTTAGATAAGCAGTCAGTAGACTATTGAGTGTCAATCAATAGGAGCCTTATTGGATACAATGGATACAATATATAAGATATGAGTAGATTTATTAAATTAGGTTGAGTTCAAGTTCAATCATAATGGGGCATCTATTTCTTCTAGGAATACAATAAATTCTTAGGTAGTGTAAATTGTTAAGCACACAGACTCTGAAGCCAGATTATTCAGGCCCAGGTACTGTCTCCTTCACTAGCTGTGTGAGCTTGAGCTCATTCCTTTAGGATGCCTGGACCCAATCCCTTCCTTCTTTCTCTCATTCACTTGGAATCAGACTTGTGGTCTGACAGCTCTTCCCACCTTGCCTAGCACTCCCGTTTTCTCTCATAGGCATCTCCCCTAATAAAATCTTTGCGTGCTTAGTTCTGTCTTGGCATTTGCTTCTCAGAGGACCCAGTTTAACACAGTGACTAATATTCTGTTCTGTAGAACCCAGGTTTACTCATAGATGATTTGATTCAGACATTTAAAGAGTATTTTTCTTTTTCTACAAAAGGTATCTTTTTACTATTACACATAAATTTTCCTTCATAGGAAAATACAAAGCATGTGTTTCCTTCATAGGAAAATACAAAAGCTGTGACATGTAATTAAGCTAAGTCTGTCCCTGTTAAATATGTACATTTGTATAACTTTGTAGTTTTTAAAGCACATTTGTATGTAATATCTAATCTTTATAACAACCTTGAGATTAAATATGGCAAATTCCATTATTCATTTTTTATAGATGAAGAAACTAAAGTTCAAAGGTGAATTTTACTACTTTATGTTTATATAGCCCTGAATAATTCATAACACTGTAAGAGTAGAGATTATATTTAATTTGCAAATGAGACTCAGTAAATTAATTGATTTGCCAAGATGATTAGCAGAACTAAATCTGAACTAGACTTGAGCAAGTTTTCTGATTCAAAGTCTAGTGATCTTTCCATTATACACTATAACTTTCACAAAAGATACATGTCTTGACTTCACCAAGTATAGTAGAGAAATTAAAACCATAATCCACTGTTGATATGAAATGTCCAGAATAGGCAAATCCACACAGACAGAAGTTAGATTAGTGATCATTAGAGAATGGGAAGGAGGCAGAATTGGGTAGTAACTCTTAGTGAATACAGGGTTTCTTTTTTGGGCAATTAAAATTTTCTTAAGGTTAGATAATGGTGATAGTTGTACAACTCTGTGAATACACTGAAAAACTACTGAATTTATACTTTAAAAGGGTGAATTGTATCTCAATAAAGCTGTTGCAAAGTCTGTAATCCAAATTTATCTTAATTAGTTTTTAAACTATAAAATGCTGTTTTTATAGGTTAGAAACAAAGTATATAGCAGACTGTTGTCACTTCATTCTCCAAATAGTTATGGAAGCAGATCACCACAGGAGTTATTCAAGGCATCAGGATTGACACAGGTAGGAAATTTTAACAGTTGCTGTTTTGGTGTTCATTTTTTATCTCAGACTTTTGTTTAAAAGTAAAACTTACATGCTCATTTCGGCAGCACATATACTAAAATTGGAACCATATAGAGAAGATTAGCATGGCCCCTACGCAAAGATGACTCGCAAATTCGTGAAGTGTTCCATATTAAAAAATAAAAAAAGTAAAACTTACTTCTTCTGATTATTTTCTTTTGATTATTACTATGGCTATTTTTCCATTCAGACTGATCTTTTGAATTATCTTTGAATATTCCTTTGTTTCCCTCATACAGACAGTGCACCCTGATATCAGTCAGCTCACAGGTACCTCCTTCAATAATTTTCTCTTTTAAAAAAATTAAAAATGGGGTTTTTTTTCTTACTAATAAAAATAATCCATACATGAGGTAAAAAAAACAAAAACAGAAAACCAGGAAAATACAGAAAGTTCCATGGAAAAAAGGCAAAAAGTAATTTCCAATCCTTCTACCAGGTAAAGCTAATTAATACTCTTGTGAATTATAGTCTCACTTATATCTCAACATCTCTTGAATTTGTACTGCCAGGACCCAAAGGAAGGCCATTATTATTTGCTTTCCAGGACTGTTACTAGCCTCTTAACCAGGTCTTTTGCCTCCTGGCTCTCTCCTTCCTCCTACATGTGCATTAATCTTTCTTAAGTAGCACTCTTTCTCAAGAGCCATCAGCAATTCTTTGCTATTGCCAGTGAAATAAGTTTTATTTAATAAACTACATTTCCTGTTGCCTATGCAATAAACTTTATTCATTAAGTTCCTCAACCTGGCACTCAAGAATAATTGGGCTTTCTGTAAAATCTATATATATAGATTTCACTTCTCACTATTCCCCATAAATGTCCTTTGCTTAAGGCACACAGTAAACTTAAAGATAAATGTTAATCTGTCAGCAAAATTCTCAAGCACACCCCCACTGTGTAAAATAATTAGAAGACTAGATACAATGAGGTAATTAATAGAAAATAATGATTATCTCTTTAGAAAATTTGTATCTTACATAGCAAAATCCCACCTACCATGGCTTCATAAAGGTAGTTCTCTGAAGATAATTAACGTAATGTTTCATGAAAATTTTTGGATAGTTCTAGAATATTGCTTTTTAATATGTTTACTCATAAAATTTTAGTTTATAACAAAATTTTCAAAATGGGATATT
>NW_012135303.1:1911929-1917663 GCF_000956105.1 Propithecus coquereli | reverse complement strand
GACCTTGAGCGATCCACCCGCCTCCCAGAGTGCTAGGATTACAGGCGTGAGCCACCGCACCAGGCCCGCTTTAAATATCTTAAGTACAGTTCTTTTGATTTGCCTTCTTCAACAAATTTATGTTAATGTAGCTCAGAATTTCTTTTTATCTTGTAGTAAGTATGTGCTAAAGGGTAATAGGTCCTTGAAATTTCTTCCCATGTATTTTAGACTTTATAACCTAACTAAACTAACATGTATATAAAAATATCCATGTAATATAAAAGTATTTAGATATAAAATTAACACTAATCTGTTATTCAATAATAATAGTGTGAATAAAGAACAATGAAATGTGTAAGAATTTAGACAGTATCATTTAATAAGAAAAAAATCTTTATAGTTCTAGTTATTTATGATCCACTTGTCAACTTCTCACAATTTTTTTTTGAAGCAAGCTGTCCTCCGGCAAAAGAATAATCTGATTTTAATTTCCCTTAATTTCCCTCTTCTCCATGTGAACTTGTGGGTGACTTTTCAGTTATGACTTCTAATAATAAAAACAAAGAACTATTTTGCAAACTAAGTTACAGATTCATTTGAAAGTAGGTGGTACTTTTTTTTTTTTTTTTTTTTTTTTTTTCTTTTCAAATCTTCCCTAGGAATTTTTGATGTGTTTATTATTTTATTTGATTTACCAGTAGAAGTTGGCTGTGTATATATTTATTCGGTCACTGCCATTAGTCAAATTTTTTTCTGATAATAATCAAAAAAAGGTTTTGTGTTTTTTTAAACAATGTTCCACAGGAATTATTTACATCAATAACTTATTTTATCGGTAATCAAAGATACAAGTTGTTTTAAATTTTAATGGCGTATTTGTTTTAAGAGACAGGGTCTCACTCTGTTGCCCAAGTGGGGGTACAGGAGCACAATCATAGCTCACTGCAGCCTTGAACTCCTGGGCTCAAGGGATCCTCCTACCTCAGCCTTCCAAGTAGCTGGGACTACAGGCGTGTGCCACCACGCCTCACTAATTTTTTTATTTTTTGTACAGTTGCCATGTGACCCAGGCTATTCTCAAACTCCCAGCCACAAGGGATACTCCTTCTCTCAGCTTGGATTACAGGCATTTATGAGCCACCACAGCCAGCCTAATGGCATGTTTTTACATCAATACAAATGACTTTGACCTCTCAACTTTTATTTCCCTAAATATTACTAATTACTATGTAAAAAGAAATAGGCCTCAGCTTCATGAATAGATTACTTTTTTTTTTTTTTTCGAGACAGTGTCTCACTTTGTTGCCCAGACTAGAGTGCTATGGTGTCAGCCTATCTCACAGCAACCTCAAAGTCCTGGGCTCAAGTGATCTTCCTGCCTCAGCTTCCCAAGTGGCTGGGACTACAGGTGGGTGCCACCATGCCCACCTTATTTTTTCTATGTGGGGTTGCCTGGCTAATTTTTTTTCTATTTTAGTAGAGACAGAGTCTCACTCTTGCTCAGGCTGTTTTCGAACTCCTGACCTCAATTGATCCTCTCACCTAGGCCTCCCAGAATGCTAGGATTACAGGCGTGAGCCACTGTGCCTGGCTCAGATTACTATTTTGGTTTTAAAAATTCAGTGTTTATTGCATCCGTAAAACTTTTCATTCTTATTCAGATTTTATACACACTAATTCAGAAGTCACCATTGAGACAATTATGCATGTAAGTATCAGACACAGAGTTTGCAGAATCACTAGATATCCTTTGCTAATAATCTTGTTTAAGTCTTTTTCCTATCCACCATCTCCTTTTTCTTTTACGTTTAGATTTCTAGGCATTAATTTCCACAATTCCTGACTGGTTCCCCATATTTTTTCTGTTACCTTGGCACAAAAGGATGTCTAGTTATCACACTGCTTATACTAACAGAAAAATGGAAACAACCAAAGTGTCTAAAAGTAAAGAAATAGTTAAATTGTGGTACATCCATACAGTTCAATATCATGTACATGTTAAAAATAGACTATTCAATCGCTTAGAAAGATGTCAATAGGAAATTCGTAAATGAAAAAATAAGTTGTGAACAATACATTATGTACAGTACTTTTATGTTAAAAAATATTTGTATATTAATGTATACATTAGGATAGACAAATATTCACCAAAAAGTTAATGTTAATTATCTCTGGGACATGGAATTATAGTTGATTTTAAGTTTCTTCTGTTTTAATCATCTTCATTTTCTAATTTTTCTACAGTGAACATGTATTATTGCATGATGCAAAACTGTTCCAGAATCCAGCGTTAGTGATTTTTCATTGTTCAGAAAAAAAGTATTAAGGAATGAAACTTTTCATTTATTAATATGATGTGATAATATGAATAATCATGTGATGTTAATAATTATGAATAATAAAGGATATAAATAAGGACTGAATTTTTAAAGACTGTTATCAGTAATACAATATAAACTTATGCCCCCTTATGTAATTTTACTATTGTGCTTATAAAATTTTGGGTTTTCTTTATAGATATGAAAATTTTGAGGATCCTATGGGAACTATTGATAAGTTTCATTATGGTACTCACTATTCAAATTCTGCGGGCGTCATGCACTATCTCATCCGTGTAGAACCATTCACCACCCTCCATATCCAGCTTCAGAGTGGAAGGTATGTTTTAAGTAAATAAGCTGTTTTCTTATGACTACATATTAGTGTTGAAAAGTATTTGCTTCGGGTCATGTACTTTGTAACAGGGCCATGTCTTTTTTTATTCTCCTCTATTAGGTTTTGATTCTGTTAAAAATAACCAAACTAGTTTGAGAATGAGTCACTCAGACTGACTCACACAAGTGACTTTTATGGAGAATTCCTTTTTCAGTGTTATTCCAGTGTACCTTTGTGATTCTTACTTTTTTGAGAAATGTACCAGAGATTTAGAATTCGATCTGATTTAGAGAGAATCAAACCTAACTATTGCCTATGCAATCTTAAAAATATTTATCAAGAGGAGTAGAAAAAGGGAGCAATAAAGGACACATACATTGTAGCAGTAGCTCAAAGAGGTCTATGATACCTCTGTATTAATGTGTTACCTGTGAGAACTATAACTTACCTGTGTTTCACATTCTTCTAATAATCCTAAGGAGACTAACTTCTCCATGAATCTTCTGTTCCTCACTGTGTCCTCCAGGTAGCTCCCTCCCACATTTTGTCTCCTTGTGGCCTTTTATTCTTTAACTACCATTTTGCCGTCCCCACCCCATCAAGAGCTATGGAAACATTGCCTATTTTCTTCTCTTTCCATTAAGCTTTTCTCTTTCAGAGTTAGCCCGGGTCCTTTATCTTTGTCTTAAGTGCAATAGCCTTGGCTTTCAAGAAGAGACTTTGGCTCCAAAATCACTAAATATCCCTAATGTTACATTTACCATGATAGCAGTAATTTTCCTTCTGTAAGATGTAGTAGGTAAAGTATAACTTAGTCTTTTCACCTTTTAATGATTTTGTGAATAAATGATTTTTTACAAAGCTTCAAAAATAGATTTTGTTATACTTCAAAGGGCACGTGAAAATTGTGTATCTGATAAGGCAGCGGTCCCCAACCTTTCTGACACCAGGGACCAGTTTCGTGGAAGACAGTTTTTCCTGTGGGAGGTCACCACCTCGGCTTCACCTCAGATCATTAGGCATTGGATTCTCATGGGGAAAAAGCAACCTGGATCCCTCATATGTGCAGTTTGCAGTGTGGTTCACTCTCCTATGAGGGTCTGATGTCGCTGCTGATCTGAGGGGGATTAGGGGGGAGGGCTTGGGCAGTGATGCCAGAGATGGGGTGCAGCTATGGGTTCAGGTGGGGCTTCACTCGCTCGCCTCTTGCCTCCTTCTGTATCAGGGGTGGGGGGGATTTGGGGACTGCAGTGATAAGGGACTTGTATATAGAACATATAAAGAATCCTTCCAAGCTAGGCATGGTGGCACTCACCTGAAGTCCTAGCTACTGGAGAGGCTGAGGTGGGAGGATTACTTGAGCCCAGGAGCTTGAGTCCAGCCTGGGCAACCTGGTGATAGTGAGACCCTGTCTCTTAAAAAAGAAAAAAACTAACCCTTACTACTAAATAATACAAAAACAAATATTAAAAAATGGACATAGGGGCCAGGCATGTTGGTTCACACCTGTAATCCAAGCACTCTGGGAGGCTGAGATGGGAATATCACTTCAGGTCAGGAGTTTGAGGATCACCCTGTGCAAGAGTGGGACCCCGTCTCTACAAAAAATACACAAATTAGCTGGGTGTGGTGGTGCACACCTGTAGTCCCAGCTACTCAGGAAGCTGAGAGGAGGATTGCTTGAGCCTAGGAGTTGGAGGTTGCAGTGAGCTATGATGATGCCACTATACTCTAGCTGGGGCAACACAGCAAGACCCTGTCTCTCAAAAAAAAAAAAGACATGGACAAAAGATCTGAATAAACATTTCTCCAAAGAAGATAATGCAAATATTCAATAAACACATGAAAAGATGCTCAATATCATGAGTTATCAGGGAAATCAAATCAAAATCACAACGAGGTATCACTTTACACCCACTACGATGGGTATAATCAAAAAGATAATAACTAGTGTGGATGAGCATGTTGAGAAATTGATACCCTTATATACTGCTGGCGGGAATGTAAAATGGTGCAGCCTTTCTGGAAAATAGTCTGGCAGTTCCTCAAAAGGTTAAACATAGAATTATTAATATTAATACCATATGTCTTAGTTCATCTTGTGTTGCTATAAAGGAATACCTGAGGCTGAGGAATTTACAAAGAAAAGAAGTTTATTTGGCTCATGATTCTGCAGGCTGTACAAGGATCATGGTGCCAGCAACTGCTTCTGGCGAGGGATTTAGGCTGCTTCCACTCACGGTGGAAGGCGAAGGGGAGACAGCATGTGCAGATCACAAGGCAAGAGTTGGGGAGGTGGCAGGCTCTTTTCAACAGCCAGTTCTCACAAGAACTGAGAATGAGAACCCACTCACACCTGTGAGAATGGCACCAAGTCATCAGAGGGATCGACTCCCATGATCCAAACACCTCCAACCAGGCCCCACCTCCAACACTGGGGATCAAATTTCAACATGAGACTTGATGGGGCCAAACAAACCATATTCAAACCATAGTAGCACCATAAGACCTAGCAATTCCACTCCTAGATAGAGACTCAAAATAATTGAAGATATATGTTCACACAAAAACTTGTATATAAATGTTCATAGCAGCATTATTTATAACCAAAAAGTAGAAACAACCCAAGTGTCCATCTACTGATAAATGAATAAATAAATGCTGTATATTCATACAATGGAATATTATTTGGCTGTAAATGAATAAAAGGAATGAAGTGTTGATACATGTTATGATATTGATGAACCTTGAAAATATGCTGAATGAAATCAACCAGACACAAAAGCTACATACTGCATGATTTGCATGAAATACCCAAAGTAGGCAAATCCATAGAGATAGAAAATAGATTAGCAGTTGCCAGGAGGTGAGGGTGGGGTGAATGAGGAGTGAATGCTAACAGGTACAGCATTTCTTTTTGTAGTGGTAAGAATGTTCTAAAATTGATTGTGGTGGTTACAAATTAAACCATTGAATTGTCCACTTGAAATGAGTGAATTAGGCCGGGCGCGGTGGCTCACGCCTGTAATCCTAGCACTCTGGGAGGCCAAGGCGGGCGGATTGTTTGAGCTCAGGAGTTCTAGTCCAGCCTGAGCAA
>NW_012135303.1:1904977-1911879 GCF_000956105.1 Propithecus coquereli | reverse complement strand
AGAGTGAGACTCTGTCTCAAAAAAAAAAAAAAAAAAAAGAAATGAGTGAATTATATGGCATGTTAATTTTATCTCAATTAAAGCTATACCTCTCCTTGAATGTGACTATACCACCATTAGACTTTTTAGATGGTCCGATATCTGTTTATAATTATATTCAATGTTCCGTTAAGATCAGTTCTGCCTCAAACCAAGATTGATAGGCACCAAAAAAAACAATCAAATTAGTCATCAATGTCATTTTCCCTTATAACATGGCTATACCTGATCAGACTCGAGGCCACTACATATTTACTTCATAAATCTGGGAAAACTATATTAAAGGAAATAAAACAGAAGGGATTTATTCTTTGTGTGATTAGGGAATTCTTAGTACAATCACAGCATGATCACTTGAGTTTGTTCCAACCACTGTAGACTCAGAGTGCCCATGATGAAATTTAAATAAATAAGATTAATTAAAAATTAAATAAAATTAAGATGATAGTATATGCAAGTTAAATACAAAAGCTATAACCACAGAGCTATTTCCCTAACTCACCCTCTGGGTTTAAGCAGAAGTTTCTTGGCCTGTCTAGGATTCACACGTGTAATCCTAGCACTCTGGGAGGCCAAGGCAGGAGGATCACTTGAGGTCAGGTGTTCAAGACCAGCCTGAGCAAGAGTGAGACCCCATCTCTACTTACTAAATAAGTAAATAAATAAATAAGCAGAAGAGTTTGTAAAGATATTCCTATATCGAGAATTAAGTCAGCAGCATTCCTATAGATCTATTAACCAAATATATTAGTACTATAATATTTAGAGTTATATTTAAACTCTGTGATTTTCAAATATTGAAATATCATTCACTTTTTGTGATTTTACTCAGCAAAAATTAGGCCATGTTTTTAGGTATTTTTTTAGTATTTAATTTACTTGAAGTTTTTCTTCAGTGTGATTTGGTTTTCAACTAAGATGATATCAGTGATTAAAATTACAGTATTTAGTTCCTGACAACAAAATATGAAAGATAGATTATCATAATAAGGAGAGGAAATCGTGGCAACATAGCAAGACCGTGTCTCTGTAAAATAGCTGGGTGTGGGGCTAAGATAAGAAGATCCCTTGAGCCTAGGATAAGGTTACAGTGAGCTATGAATGAGCCACTGCACTCCAGTTTGGGTGATGGGGTGAGACCCTGTATCAATAAAAATAAATAAATAAATAAAGTGAAAACTAAAGAGAAAAATTAAGAAAAGAGCAGCTCTAATCATTAGGAAACCTAAAGGGAGTTTAAAGGTTTTGTTTCATGCTTTGTTTTTGCTCTCATTCAATATTTAATGTTCTCTTTCAATTTCTACATGCAGGTTTGACTGCGCAGATAGACAGTTCCATTCCATCCCGGCTACCTGGCAAGCTCTTATGGATAATCCATATGATGTGAAAGAACTTATTCCTGAATTCTTCTATTTCCCCGAATTTTTAGAAAATCAAAATGGTAAGAAATAGATTAGAAATTTGATTCAGCAAGTCCCAATGAAGAAGCCTAAATAGTGTCTTTCAGTACATTTTTGTAATGTCCTATAGATTATTTAAAGTTCATTCTGTCTGTAGATTTCTTAGTGAAAGGGCTTAACTGATGGTACTAATCTTGCCTTCCAGGGAAGTGCTGTTAGGAAGTAAGATAAATGAGTCAAATTTGAATTGGTAAGAGAATTTATCAGACTACATTGTTTACTAGAGAAGCAAAAATGGCCATATGCTATTTCAGTCATATACTCTTCTTAGTTTAAAAGTCTTTGAGTTAGATAAGGTGAGGGTTTAGATTTGGTCAACAGAACCAAATCCATGGACAAACTCACATATATAAAGTTTCATTGGAACACAGCCAGCCAATTCATTTACATATCATCTATGTTTAGGTACTTTCAAAGTGTAGCAGCAGATTTGAGTAGTTCCAATAGAGACCATATTGCTCACAAAGCCAAAAATATTTCTTTGACCTTGTATACATAAAGTTTGCTGACTCCTGAGTTAGAGCATAGAAGAGTAGGCAAATTGAAAATAATGACAAGGGTATAAGTTATTATAGTATTTGAAAATTCATAGAGAAGCATGGCAGGAAATATACTTAAAATGTCCAAATACTTTTTCTTTGAGGTAGTTTTACATTTATTTTTAAACATAAATAAACATGTACTTACCATCAAATTAGTACTAACTGATCAACACTTAAGTGCACATATAGTAATAACATTCATCGGATGTCAGGCAGATGGGAGGGGGGAGGTGGGGATGGGTATATTCACACCCAGTGGGTGAGGTGTGCACCGTCTATGGGATGGACATGCTTGAAGCTCTGACTCGGGTGGGGCAAAGGCAATATACATAACCTAAACATTTGTACCCCCATAATATACTGAAATTAAAAAATTTAAAAAAAATTAAAAGTAAACATAAATAAGGAAATTGGCAAGATTCTGACTACTGGAAATTCTACAATATTAAAGGATCATTACTAACTTATTTTTCAACCCCTAACATGTAATGTTAATGTTTAACCCTTCGCTTATTCAGTCGAATTCTTTATCATGTTGGGGAGAGCATATCCAGGGCTTAATGTCCCTTTTTTTTTTTTTTTTTTTTTGAGACAGAGTCTCACTCTTGCTCAGGCTGTTTTCGAACTCCTGACCTCAATTGATCCTCTCACCTAGGCCTCCCAGAATGCTAGGATTACAGGCGTGAGCCACTGTGCCTGGCTCAGATTACTATTTTGGTTTTAAAAATTCAGTGTTTATTGCATCCGTAAAACTTTTCATTCTTATTCAGATTTTATACACACTAATTCAGAAGTCACCATTGAGACAATTATGCATGTAAGTATCAGACACAGAGTTTGCAGAATCACTAGATATCCTTTGCTAATAATCTTGTTTAAGTCTTTTTCCTATCCACCATCTCCTTTTTCTTTTACGTTTAGATTTCTAGGCATTAATTTCCACAATTCCTGACTGGTTCCCCATATTTTTTCTGTTACCTTGGCACAAAAGGATGTCTAGTTATCACACTGCTTATACTAACAGAAAAATGGAAACAACCAAAGTGTCTAAAAGTAAAGAAATAGTTAAATTGTGGTACATCCATACAGTTCAATATCATGTACATGTTAAAAATAGACTATTCAATCGCTTAGAAAGATGTCAATAGGAAATTCGTAAATGAAAAAATAAGTTGTGAACAATACATTATGTACAGTACTTTTATGTTAAAAAATATTTGTATATTAATGTATACATTAGGATAGACAAATATTCACCAAAAAGTTAATGTTAATTATCTCTGGGACATGGAATTATAGTTGATTTTAAGTTTCTTCTGTTTTAATCATCTTCATTTTCTAATTTTTCTACAGTGAACATGTATTATTGCATGATGCAAAACTGTTCCAGAATCCAGCGTTAGTGATTTTTCATTGTTCAGAAAAAAAGTATTAAGGAATGAAACTTTTCATTTATTAATATGATGTGATAATATGAATAATCATGTGATGTTAATAATTATGAATAATAAAGGATATAAATAAGGACTGAATTTTTAAAGACTGTTATCAGTAATACAATATAAACTTATGCCCCCTTATGTAATTTTACTATTGTGCTTATAAAATTTTGGGTTTTCTTTATAGATATGAAAATTTTGAGGATCCTATGGGAACTATTGATAAGTTTCATTATGGTACTCACTATTCAAATTCTGCGGGCGTCATGCACTATCTCATCCGTGTAGAACCATTCACCACCCTCCATATCCAGCTTCAGAGTGGAAGGTATGTTTTAAGTAAATAAGCTGTTTTCTTATGACTACATATTAGTGTTGAAAAGTATTTGCTTCGGGTCATGTACTTTGTAACAGGGCCATGTCTTTTTTTATTCTCCTCTATTAGGTTTTGATTCTGTTAAAAATAACCAAACTAGTTTGAGAATGAGTCACTCAGACTGACTCACACAAGTGACTTTTATGGAGAATTCCTTTTTCAGTGTTATTCCAGTGTACCTTTGTGATTCTTACTTTTTTGAGAAATGTACCAGAGATTTAGAATTCGATCTGATTTAGAGAGAATCAAACCTAACTATTGCCTATGCAATCTTAAAAATATTTATCAAGAGGAGTAGAAAAAGGGAGCAATAAAGGACACATACATTGTAGCAGTAGCTCAAAGAGGTCTATGATACCTCTGTATTAATGTGTTACCTGTGAGAACTATAACTTACCTGTGTTTCACATTCTTCTAATAATCCTAAGGAGACTAACTTCTCCATGAATCTTCTGTTCCTCACTGTGTCCTCCAGGTAGCTCCCTCCCACATTTTGTCTCCTTGTGGCCTTTTATTCTTTAACTACCATTTTGCCGTCCCCACCCCATCAAGAGCTATGGAAACATTGCCTATTTTCTTCTCTTTCCATTAAGCTTTTCTCTTTCAGAGTTAGCCCGGGTCCTTTATCTTTGTCTTAAGTGCAATAGCCTTGGCTTTCAAGAAGAGACTTTGGCTCCAAAATCACTAAATATCCCTAATGTTACATTTACCATGATAGCAGTAATTTTCCTTCTGTAAGATGTAGTAGGTAAAGTATAACTTAGTCTTTTCACCTTTTAATGATTTTGTGAATAAATGATTTTTTACAAAGCTTCAAAAATAGATTTTGTTATACTTCAAAGGGCACGTGAAAATTGTGTATCTGATAAGGCAGCGGTCCCCAACCTTTCTGACACCAGGGACCAGTTTCGTGGAAGACAGTTTTTCCTGTGGGAGGTCACCACCTCGGCTTCACCTCAGATCATTAGGCATTGGATTCTCATGGGGAAAAAGCAACCTGGATCCCTCATATGTGCAGTTTGCAGTGTGGTTCACTCTCCTATGAGGGTCTGATGTCGCTGCTGATCTGAGGGGGATTAGGGGGGAGGGCTTGGGCAGTGATGCCAGAGATGGGGTGCAGCTATGGGTTCAGGTGGGGCTTCACTCGCTCGCCTCTTGCCTCCTTCTGTATCAGGGGTGGGGGGGATTTGGGGACTGCAGTGATAAGGGACTTGTATATAGAACATATAAAGAATCCTTCCAAGCTAGGCATGGTGGCACTCACCTGAAGTCCTAGCTACTGGAGAGGCTGAGGTGGGAGGATTACTTGAGCCCAGGAGCTTGAGTCCAGCCTGGGCAACCTGGTGATAGTGAGACCCTGTCTCTTAAAAAAGAAAAAAACTAACCCTTACTACTAAATAATACAAAAACAAATATTAAAAAATGGACATAGGGGCCAGGCATGTTGGTTCACACCTGTAATCCAAGCACTCTGGGAGGCTGAGATGGGAATATCACTTCAGGTCAGGAGTTTGAGGATCACCCTGTGCAAGAGTGGGACCCCGTCTCTACAAAAAATACACAAATTAGCTGGGTGTGGTGGTGCACACCTGTAGTCCCAGCTACTCAGGAAGCTGAGAGGAGGATTGCTTGAGCCTAGGAGTTGGAGGTTGCAGTGAGCTATGATGATGCCACTATACTCTAGCTGGGGCAACACAGCAAGACCCTGTCTCTCAAAAAAAAAAAAGACATGGACAAAAGATCTGAATAAACATTTCTCCAAAGAAGATAATGCAAATATTCAATAAACACATGAAAAGATGCTCAATATCATGAGTTATCAGGGAAATCAAATCAAAATCACAACGAGGTATCACTTTACACCCACTACGATGGGTATAATCAAAAAGATAATAACTAGTGTGGATGAGCATGTTGAGAAATTGATACCCTTATATACTGCTGGCGGGAATGTAAAATGGTGCAGCCTTTCTGGAAAATAGTCTGGCAGTTCCTCAAAAGGTTAAACATAGAATTATTAATATTAATACCATATGTCTTAGTTCATCTTGTGTTGCTATAAAGGAATACCTGAGGCTGAGGAATTTACAAAGAAAAGAAGTTTATTTGGCTCATGATTCTGCAGGCTGTACAAGGATCATGGTGCCAGCAACTGCTTCTGGCGAGGGATTTAGGCTGCTTCCACTCACGGTGGAAGGCGAAGGGGAGACAGCATGTGCAGATCACAAGGCAAGAGTTGGGGAGGTGGCAGGCTCTTTTCAACAGCCAGTTCTCACAAGAACTGAGAATGAGAACCCACTCACACCTGTGAGAATGGCACCAAGTCATCAGAGGGATCGACTCCCATGATCCAAACACCTCCAACCAGGCCCCACCTCCAACACTGGGGATCAAATTTCAACATGAGACTTGATGGGGCCAAACAAACCATATTCAAACCATAGTAGCACCATAAGACCTAGCAATTCCACTCCTAGATAGAGACTCAAAATAATTGAAGATATATGTTCACACAAAAACTTGTATATAAATGTTCATAGCAGCATTATTTATAACCAAAAAGTAGAAACAACCCAAGTGTCCATCTACTGATAAATGAATAAATAAATGCTGTATATTCATACAATGGAATATTATTTGGCTGTAAATGAATAAAAGGAATGAAGTGTTGATACATGTTATGATATTGATGAACCTTGAAAATATGCTGAATGAAATCAACCAGACACAAAAGCTACATACTGCATGATTTGCATGAAATACCCAAAGTAGGCAAATCCATAGAGATAGAAAATAGATTAGCAGTTGCCAGGAGGTGAGGGTGGGGTGAATGAGGAGTGAATGCTAACAGGTACAGCATTTCTTTTTGTAGTGGTAAGAATGTTCTAAAATTGATTGTGGTGGTTACAAATTAAACCATTGAATTGTCCACTTGAAATGAGTGAATTAGGCCGGGCGCGGTGGCTCACGCCTGTAATCCTAGCACTCTGGGAGGCCAAGGCGGGCGGATTGTTTGAGCTCAGGAGTTCTAGTCCAGCCTGAGCAA
>NW_012135303.1:1900012-1904927 GCF_000956105.1 Propithecus coquereli | reverse complement strand
GCGCCCGGCCCTTAATGTCCCTTTGATGTATTATAGGACAAGCTGTGGGAGGCAGGGCATCTGATTTTCAGAGTAAGGCAGGCAGAATTGGTGATTTTCAGAAAATCAAGTAAATCTATTGACTGAGTCTAATGCTAGACTCTCAGTCAGCCATTGAACTGGAGTCTGCTAAAGAAAGGTATCTGGAAAAGGAGGGATGAACAGACTAAATTTAGATGCAGAGTTTAAGATACTCTTAACTTGACAATTTATGATATTCATCAGAGCCAGTTGCTGTCCTTAGCACTACTCTCCTGATGGATTCCATTTCTAACTATACATTGCCTCTTTGAAAGGAGCTGGGTGGAAGAAGACAGATACATCAGTTAGAATGCCTTCAGGAACAAGTATTAATAAAACCCAATCAAAATTGTGCAAACAAGGAAATTTTAGTATTTTCCATAATAAAACCCCTGAGATATGATAGTTTCTCTAGTTCCTCTTGTAGTTACAAATGACTGAAGCAGTTTTAGGCAACATAAGCAGATACAGCAGTATCTTAGAAAGAAGTGAAACTATCCGTTGTGTCCTTTCCTAAGAGTAAAAAACTATTTCTCATAACCTCTGCTCATTCTCCAGAGCTGGATCGTATACAAAACCCTAAACAGGTCACCTAGAATGGACGTGACATAGGGCAGAGATGGATACTCAAATGAAATAAAGGGCCAGGTGTGGTGGCTCACACCTGTAATCCCAACACTTAGGGAAGCTGAGGTGGAAGGGTCGCTTGAACTCAGGAGTTTGAGGTTACAATGAGCTATTAATATAATTGCACCACTGTACTCCAGCCTAGGCTACAGAACAAGACCCTGTCTTTAAAATAGATAGATAAATAGATAGATAGCAAGACCCTGTCTAATAAATAAATAAATAAATAGATACATACATAGATAATAAATATTCTGCACTCCAGCCTAGGCTACAGAACAAGACCCTGTCTTTAAAATAGATAGATAAATAGATAGATAGCAAGACCCTGTCTAATAAATAAATAAATAAATAGATACATACATAGATAATAAATATTCTGCACTCCAGCCTAGGCTACAGAGCAAGACCCTGTCTTTGTTTTTTTTTTTTGAGACAGAGTCTCACTGTGTTGCCCGGGCTAGAGTGCCGTGACGTCATCCTAGCTCACAGCAACCTCAAACTCCTGGGCTCAAGCGATCCTGCCTCAGCCTCCCTAGTAGCTGGGACTATAGGCATGCGCCACCATGCCCGGCTAATTTTTTCTATATATTTTTAGTTGTCCAATTAGTTTCTTTCTATTTTTAGTGGAGATGGGGTCTTGGTCTTGCTCAGGCTGGTCTTGAACTCCTGAGCTCAAACAATCCGCCTGCCTCAGCCTCCCAGAGTGCTGGGATTACAGGCGTGAGCCATCGCGCCTGGCCAAGACTCTGTCTTTAAAATAGATAGATAGCTAGATAAATGTTCTGCTAGCAAATAAGAAGGGGGAACAGCTATCAGGTGGGCAAAAAACAATATCTGCTACACAGTGATTGGGTTAACTTAAAGCCAAAGACCCTGTGGGTGCTGTCATTCTATGATATTTAAACCTCTCTCCAACTTGGGACACACTGATATTTTAAGACAGCATGCTGGTATTTTAAGCCTGGTATTTTAAGGCCTTCTTTTTTGAAGGTCTTTTGTATTAATATTCCTCCCCTCCCCACCCCCACCTCCCACGCCACATTATGTGAACCAAAAAACCTCATACCGGGGAAAGTTTTTCAAAATGCCATGTTCTAACTATATGAGCAAATTTTGTTATGCAAGTATCTATTTAGAATAGTACTATTTATTCTTCCAGAAGATAAATACAGCTCTTCCAGTGAGTGAGTTTAAGTTATGCCAAAAATCTCTAAAGAGCTGTATTTTGTAAATTAACCATTATAGGAGCTATGTTATTTATTTTTAGTGTAAGAAGAAAACTTAATATCGCATTTTGGTCAGATTAAGGTGAGGCTTTTAGCTATAGTTCCTCCCACTTTTCTTAACAAAAAAAAGTTAATTCTTATTCTGATTTACCTTGTAATAACTAATTTAAAACTTTTATTTTTATTTATCTTTTTAAGCTGAGAGAATGTACTCCAATAGATAAGAATTAAAGAAGGAAAAAAGAACATCTGTTTTGCTTAGGAATGTGCCCTCATTTGTATTTGTTTTACTTCATTTACACAAATCTAAAATGATTTGATACATTTTCTTTTTACATGTCTTAGAATTTAACTTGGGTCATCTACAAGTTTCCAAAGAAGTAGTAAATGATGTCATTCTCCCGAAATGGGCTAAGTCAGCTGAAGACTTCATCTATAAACATAGGAAAGCTCTGGTAAGGTTTTTGTGTTTAGAAATTAGACAGATTAATAAGATAAATATTTTCCAGAGGGTGGGATAAAGTATATCTGTTGTTAATTATTTTTCCATATTAATTTGTCATCTATTATATATGCTCTTTTTAGAAAGTACAACATAGTAATTTATTTTGAGGATCTGAATCTTCTGTTTTGTGTGATAGAATATAGTTGTATGAGTATATAGCAAAATATTAAATATTTCAGTTCTGTAAGATGTCTCCCTGCTATATATGGAACTATCTATCACTAAACTGGTACAGTTTGATGTTATGCAATTTTCAAACTTGTTTTGAATCTAACAAGATGAATACACTTTCTTTTTTTCTGAAGAATTTTGCTAAGCTTCTGATAAGAAAGACAGCTAAACCTAGGCTGGGAACAGTGGCTCAAACCTGTAATCCTAGCACTTTAGGAGGCGAAGGCAAGAGTATCACTTGAGGCCAGGAGTTCAAAACCAGCCTGAAAAGCATAGCATGACCCTGTCTGTACAAAAAAATTTTTTAAATAGCTGGGCATGGTGGTGCATGAGTATAGTCCCAGCTACTCAGGAGGCTGAGTCAGGAAGATCATTTGAGCCCAGGAGTTGGAAGTTGCAGTGAACTATGATGACACCACTGTATGCTAGCCTGGGCAACACAACAAAACTCTGTCTTTAAAAAAAAAAAAAGAAGAAAGAAAGGCAGCTAAATCCTAAATGCCACTTTAAAAAACTTACTAGTTTTTAGTTACATTTCTAATTTAGAATTGAAGGTCTAGTGAGGGTTAGTTTAACATTGTTATTGTGTTACTATCTTGTTGATGATGATGGCTCCATTTTTTTTCCCCATGATAGCCCACTTGTTCTCTATCTAAATTGAAATGTTGGCAGACTCTGAAACCAATTAGGTCAATACTTGGAAATATTCCTTGTCATTAGTATATAGTTGTCAAATTTACAAAATTCAGACTTAGATTATAATATTTGTAAGCATTAAACCTATATACGAATAAGGAATTGGAGAAAAATAAAGCAACTTTGAAAAATAGCCTGCTACTTATTAACTAGCCTGAATTTCTCAGGTCCTTTTCCCTAGGATGGGGAACCTGTGTGACTTTAAGGCCACATGCAGCCTTTTGACCAAAAGGCCAAATTTTACAGAACAAGTTCTTTTATTAAAAGGGGTGCATTAGAAAAAGAGGAAGCTTTTCTTGCCTTCTTTGGTTCTTAAATATAACAATCTTGAAATCAAAAGGCTGCTTTATAAAAAAAATGAGTTTAGCTGGGCTCGGTGGTACATGCCTATAGTCCCAGCTACTCAGGAGGCTGAGGCAGGAGAATCCCTTGAGCCTAGCAGTTCAAGGCCAACCTGGGCAACATAGCAAGACCCTGTCTGTCTCAAAAAAAAAAAAAGCACCACTTGTTCAGAAATGAATGATAGATTGCAATCTGGTAATACCCATGCCCTGGCAAACCAGGAGATGGGGTGGGGGAGGGTGGCCAAAGATATGCCCAGGGAGGCAAAGGAAGGCACCAGGGTTTTAAAGGTAAAATGAGGAAGGTTATTTAAATTGTTTTGAAACAGTAATCCGTGGCCACAAGGATTAACACATTGACTTCCATGCTAGGAAAAAAAAATCTTTTCCTTGGGGCCCCGGTGTTTTATTATGAAGATAGAATAAAAACTTCAAAAACAAAACCATCCTTTCTAATTTAATGAAAAATCTGTTATTTTTTATTCTTTTCTGTGTGTGAGTTATATGCAACTTCAAAAATAGTTCTCCTGGCTCCCGAAGTTATGTATGAGTTACATACGCTTCATGAGGCCACGGGCTCAAAACTAGCGTGAGTTAAATACAACTCACATGGCACTTAATGTGTTAATAACAAGGGTGACATCAGTCCAAGGTTAAACAGTCAGTTGCTGGACAAATGTCCTCACAGACGTATTCTTTGTGTGTGGTTACAGTGGCCTTTGTGCGAGGTTGTGGTTTTCACAGAGTTCTTGTAATAATTTTTATCATAGGCATGTGTGCATGAGAGTCTCTCCTTTATGGCCTCTCCAATCCATTTTGTTAGGCTTTGCCTAAGTGACTCCATTCTGATTCTGACAACTTTCACAACTCTATTAATATTAATAAGATGTTAGAAATATGTGTTTTAATTATGTATTGCTGTGTAACAAATTATCCCAAAATTCAGTGCCTTAAAAATATAGCCATTTTATCATGTCTTGCTGTTCTGTGGGTTGACTGGTCTCAATTGGACAGTTCTTGCTTGAGGTTCTCATGCAGTTGTAATCATCTGGCAGCTGAGGTTGGAATCACCTGAAGGTTGCATTGAGAGAGTAGATTGCTGGACTTTTCTCCCTCTCCAGGTAGTCTCAGGATATCTCCTCTCCATGTGGTCTCTCCACATGGGGTAGCCATGACTGGGTAGCCAGACTTCTTACGTGGCAGCTCAGGGATCCCCAAAAGTGAAAAAGTGGAAGCTTCCACACTTTCTTTTCTTTTTTTTTTTTGAGACAGAGTCTCACTGTGTT
>NW_012135303.1:1887378-1888352 GCF_000956105.1 Propithecus coquereli | reverse complement strand
GGCAGAAGGATTACTTGAGCCCAGGAGTTTGAGGTTGCTGTGAGCTAGGCTGATGCCATGGCACTCTAGTCCGGGCAAAAGAGTGAGACTCTGTCCCCCCCAAAAAAAAAAAAATTCGTATGTTTAAATATCTATATTGAATTACTTTGAATAGTTCAGAATGTGATTATGAAATACATTCATATCTATGAATTTGGTTAGAACAGATAGTATTAACTCTTGGCCAAATAATAAATAAATAAAGAAGAAGATAAAAAGTTATTAAGAGGCCAGGCACAGTGGCTCACATCCGGCACTTTGGGAGGCCAAGGCAGGAGGATCACTTGAAGCCAGGAGTTTCAAGACCAGCCTGAGCAAGAGTGAGACTCAGTCTCTACAAAAAATAGAAAAATTAGCCGGGCCAGATGTGATGGCATGTGCCTGTAGTTCCAGCTACTTAGGAGGCTGAGGCAGGAGGATCACTTTAGCCCAGGAGTTTGAGGTTGCAGTGAGCTATGATGACACCACTGCACTCTAGCCTGGGCAACAGAGCCACACCTGATCTCTTAAAAAAAAAAAAGTTATTGAAAATAGTTTGGAGATGTGCATAGAACAGGCATTCTCTATACAGTAACAGCAGGGGTTGGTAAACTTTTTCTTTAAGGATCAGATAGTAAATACTTTGGATTTCATAGACCAAGAGACAAAATCAGGTATGTTATGTAGGTACGTATATAACCACCTAAAATGTAACCATCTAAAAATATAAAAACCATTCTGAGCTCCCCAAACTGCCTACAAAACAGGTGGTGGGCTGGATTTGTCCCACAGGGTGTAGTTTGTAAAACCCTGCATTAGAGCATTACTGTAATGTATCTATTAGATTCAATACCATGGGAAAGCATTATAGAATTTGTTGATAATTTAGTGTAAAAATTTTTATAATGTTTATGACAGTTATAGCTTTATAATGAATTTTACTCAAATGACAATGT
>NW_012135303.1:1880788-1887328 GCF_000956105.1 Propithecus coquereli | reverse complement strand
TATTTTTAGTTGTCCGATTAATTTCTTTCCGTTTTTAGTAGAGACGGGGGTCTCGCTCTTGCTCAAGCCGGTCTCGAACTCCTGAGCTCAAAGGATCCGCCTGCCTTGGCCTCCCAGAGTGCTAGGATTACAGGCGTGAGCCACCGCGCCCTGCCCACACTTTCTTAAATAATGCTCTGAACTGTCATTGTGTCACTTCTGCCACTTTGTAGTGGTTAAATAGTAACAGTATCAATGCCAGATTCAAGAGGAGGGAAAGTAAACTTCACCTCTCAGTGGTGAAGAGAAAGAATTTGCAACTATCTTTAATCACCATATAGTCTGCCCTCTGATCACAATTTTCATTCCTCCTACATGCAAAATATACTCACTTCCTCTCAAGACACCCCCCTCCCCAGAGTCTCATCTCATTAAGGCAGGAATTGACACTGTTTCTGTAAAGGGTCATATAATACTTTTTTTTTGGCTTTGTTGGCCATAAGGTCTGTGTCACAGCTGCTCAGTTCTGCCATTGTAGGGCAAAAGCAAATGGATATGGCTGTGTTCTACTACTTATCTACAAATCTGGCAGCAACTCAGACTTGACCTACAAGTAGTAGTTTGCTTACCCACCTCATTAAGGCTTGAGGCCTAGAGTCCAGGATCCTCATTATCTAAATCAAGTCTATGTGTGGCTGAAACTACTCAGGTGTGGCTCCTCTTGGATATGAAGACAGAACTAAAGAGACAAGTTATCTGCCTCCATATAACAACAGTGGTGTGCAAGGGCACAACTGTAACAGACACTCCCATTCAAAAGGGGGAGAAAAACAGGAGGCTCCTAGCAGTCTCTCGTTTATAGCAATTCAGAACTGCAGTAGGTCGCAGTGAGCTATGATCGTGCCACTGTACTCCAACCTGGGCAACAAAGCAAGACCCCATTTCTAACCAAAAAAAATGAATTCTAGTAGGGACATGTTCTCAGATCTTTTGTTAGGGCGCAGTCCTATTCCCTGAGAGTGGTTCTCAGTGCCTCTTGGTTCTACCTTTGAGCATTTGGCTACCCCCCCCACAACATTCTTTCTTTTCCATACAAAAAGACCTTTGTTTTTTACATCAGTATCTTTGTCAGCCTTTTTCTTAGTAAGTT
Source organism: Propithecus coquereli (assembly GCF_000956105.1). Lineage (NCBI taxonomy): Eukaryota > Metazoa > Chordata > Mammalia > Primates > Indriidae > Propithecus > Propithecus coquereli. The sequence goes on along the minus strand of NW_012135303.1, from coordinate 1,886,199 downwards.
GAAAGCCAAAGGTCTCTCTTCATTTTCAAACAATTTCTCTTTTAGTCTGAACTAATATAATTCTATTTAAAACTTTATGGGTTTCTTATGTATCAGCTCTATTGGACAAAAGCCATTCCACATTACTTTACAAAACAGTCCGTTCTCTGCTTTGGGCCAAATGGGCAGCTACTATGGAAAAATTCCCTTTGAATTCTTACTCTTCTCATACTTTATCACAGGCAGCTAAAAGAAGCCAATTGGCACTTTAAAATGTTCTGTCTGGAAGTCTTCACACCCAAATCCATGAGTTCATTAGGTATCCTTTCTGTCTTTTGTGCAACTAAACCCTAAGTACCTTTTTATCCTGTATCCAATAACAGTTTCCCCACTGTCTTTTAAGTTATCACTACCAGGCTCCAGGAGATCTCTGCCTGCCACCCCATCCACCTCTTGGTGTATGGGTACAGTGGGGAAAAGTGATTTGCAGCCATTTATTCCACCCCAGTGTGGTTTCATTATTGCCATGACTTGAATTTCTTTTTCTTTGCTTTTCTTTTTCCCTTGAGTTGAATTTCTAGACAAATATTTTAGTGGAAATTTTACCACAAAGATTCATTCCACAGCTATCTTTAACTCTTTTGTTTTTGATATTTGGGCTGTTATTAGCATATTTGTATTCTCTTCACCCATTAGTTAAATGCATATGTTGATATTAATAAATATATTTACATTATAGTAGATATGAATAGTCAATATATGTTGTAGATATTGAATAAACGTTTAACATGATTTTGAAAGAATTTTATTAACAGCCAGAAAGATTTGTGTGTGGAAATGTTTAATTTGCTATATTTTAAAGAACTGAATTTACATTTACATTGTGTAGTTAGAAGGTGTCTCTGTATTAATTATTAAATTTGTTCCTTTTCTAGGAGTCTGAATATGTTTCTGCTCATCTTCATGAATGGATAGATCTGATTTTTGGCTATAAACAGAGGGGGCCAGCTGCAGTGGAGGCACTCAATGTTTTCTATTATTGCAGTTATGAAGGTATTAACCTATATACTTTTTCTCTTTATTTTGATAGAAACTATTGTTTAACATATGTTTACACACATTATTTTGGGCTTACTTAATATGAAAAAGGTTACATTTTAAAAACAGCTTTTTCTGGCCAGGTGCAGTGGCTCATGCCTGTAATCCCTGCACTTTGGGAGGCTGAGGCAGGAGGATCTCTTGAGCCCAGGAGTTCAAGGCCAGCCTGGGCAACATAGTGAGAACTTGTCTCTACAAAAAATAAACTAATTGGCTAGGCGTGGTGGCATGTGCCTATAGCGCAGCTACTCTGGAGGCTGAGGTGGGAAGATCGCTTGAGCCAGTGAGCTATAATCAAGCCTTTGAGCTGTGATTGCACCACTACACTCCAGCATGGGTGACAGAGCGAGACGCTGTCTCAATAACAACAACAAAACCAACAACTTTCTATTTGAAAGATTAAGAGACCATTGCATTTTTTTGTAATAGTTAAGTGTATATGTGCAAATCTAATTATAAATGTCAATTATTAGTACCATAAAAGTTTTGATCTCTGGCATATGTATCCTATTCAATCAGGTCTTACGTTAAATATTTAGTATTAAATTGTTAGCAGACTTTGAAAGAAGGCCTCTAGAGTTACAAATAATAAGCTCTTCAAATGATAAATAAGGTGACATCATTTAGCTCAGGATCAAGAACATTTTCTGATGGCTTTAAAAGGATAAAAAAGTAATTCTTTTCTAGTTTTTAAGTAGAACTTATCATTCTAAAGATTGTAACTATTGTAAAGTTATGTGAATTTGAATAGAGTCAGAGACTTTTGGTAAATAAGCATATTTTTACCATGCCATATCTATTCAGGTTATAGGTTTGTAGGGAGGTAGTATTGCATGGTTAGGAGCTTGGACTTACCTAGTTTAGCCAATCACTAGACATGTAACAATCTATATTAGGTGTGGCTGAGTATAGCCAGTTAGCCAGAATATCACTTTTCCCAACCTTTGTTTTAAGCAATAACTTTAAGCAGTATTTTTGTGTGGTTATTGCTCTTGTTTGAGCTTGACTATCATGAAGAAAACAATTGTATGAGTATAGTTTATGTTTTTCCAAGAGAAACTTTTACAGAGTACCTGTTAACTTTTGAGTGTTTAAAATATTTTAGTTCTAATTAGTGGATGGAATTTATTTTTATACATATTTAATGTTTCAAGATTTACTGATTTAAGAAAAATTACCTCTTTTCAATGTAATAAATTGAAGAATGGAATAATATTTTGTTGAAAGTATGCTAATCAGTGTGATAGACTAATCAGTGATGTGGCTTGCTGATTTGTTTTCATTCTATAGTAAATTGACTACTTCTGGTTTCAGGAGCTGTGGATCTAGATGCCTTAACAGATGAGAAGGAAAGAAAAGCTTTAGAAGGGATGATTAATAATTTTGGGCAAACACCTTGTCAGCTATTAAAGGTAAATCATAGAAGTTATTGACAACTTAAGTCTTAGAATTGAATTGCGAAGGAGTAGTACTACCAGTATTTTTAAGGATTTTAATGATTTAAAACTTTATTTCAATAAATAAATAAATAAAACTTTATTTCAGAATTATCTAGAATTTGGAAAAAATTACTTTCACTTAAAAATAAATAATTTTAAGTGATTGTTCCTATTTTGAAATAACAAAATATTGAAGTCAAAATCCATACATCTATATCCAATTACTCTAAGTCACAGAAGAATTTCTATTTACTCAGAAAGCCAATCACCTTATATTAATTATTTCCAAGAGAAAAAACTGAGTACCAATTAGAGTATGCCATTAAAACTATCTTTATATTGGGACTTGTTCTACATGTAAAAGTTCTAGTAACTGACATCTGCCCCAAAAGGACACTTACCATCCAGGGCCCAAACCCAGTCCTAACAATCAAATCATAGAATATATAAAATGTAGAATAAAATTATTAAATGTTACCACATATTTCTTTCCCCATGCCAGTATCTGAAGTTAAATCATTTTCTTAATTGCACACAGGTTTGGATTCATAGAAGTTAATCTAATGTTAGTTTTCAAAGATGTCTTGATCTTTGTTAGCATATAAATTTAGAGATGTGGCATATACAATAATTAAGTAGATACTTTCTTATTCAATCCCTGTGTTAGGTGCTTTACCTGATCCTCACAGTAAATATCCAATTGGCCTCATTTTTTAGATGATGAAGCCAACCCTCACAGAAAGTAATACCTACCCTACAATGCCTTAGAGAAATTAAATACTTTTTCTAAGTTTACACAACTAGAAAGTAACTAGGGTAGGATTTATATGCATGACCATCTAACTCCAAAGCCTTTCTGTCATACCATGATTTCCTCTGAATTAGCAAATGTACACCCTTGTTAAACTAGATCTTTTCTGTGTTCTTATGGGCCTTTATTTATGACCTAATTATAACACCTGCCTCAGTTGCGTACTTATCCATTTGCCTCACTAAATTATAAATATGTTAAAGGCAGCAACCTTCTCTTAATCATCTTTGTATCTTTCTTGCATATAGTATGTGCACAGTAAATATTTGTTGAATTGAAATCTCCACAGCTATTACAGCAATAGTGTATCTAAGCTCTAGGTTCCAGATGTACCCTGTCGATTCACTTATCAGGCTAAGCTTTATAATTGTTACTATTCCTTAGCAACAGTTTACTTAGAACTTTCAATATTGGTTTTTAACAGAACAGTCATATATGAAGTTAATGCTTTATCCCTTACCTTCCGGTATAGCCAGAGGGCAAAGTAACAGAATAAAACAGAACTCTTCTATAATATTTTTGCATCAGCTTTACCTTTCTTTTGATTTTATGAGTAGTGCTAATTTGTTTTTATCACCATAAAAAATTATACAAAAATCAGCCTCCGATTTAAAATAAAGTGAATAATACTTATTAAGAGCTAAATATTTTAGTACTTACAGCTGTCACGTCTATTGGCTATAATCTAATATTTTGTGGTAGAGATGAAATAATTCCCTTCAGGTAGAATTCTATTTTGCATTTTAACTGTGCCTTGGAATGTTAATTTTACTTGTTATTTCTTCTTATCAATATAGGTGATAGTGTTCTGTGTCTCTGACATGAAAGTTAAGGACAAAAAATAATTTATTTGAAAAGTATGCAGGAATATCTATAATTTGATTCTGATAATATTGACATTTTGATCTTCTTTCAGGAATTAAAGATTCATCTGAATTAAGCATTTTGAATTTTGAATAATGCATTTAATTTTACCAAACATTTATTAAGCATCTACCATATGTAATATATTGTTCTATTGTGGAAATCCAAAAATGGATAAGACTATCTCTGTCTTTAAAATACCTATAGCCTAGTTGGGAAGGACAGACCATAAGCAACTATATGTAATCCAGTATATTAATAGAATTAAATTAATAGAAATAAATGAGTACTAAATAAAATATAAACAATTTGCCAAGGAAAATAATAAAAGAGAATAATTAATTCTGACTTAGAAATTTAGGAGAGATATCACTAAGAAAAATGTTAAAGTAGAAATGGAATTTCCGTAGAAATGGAGAAGGCAGTAACTCAGCTGAGAGAATAGTCTGAGCCTAGGCCTGGAGTTTTCAACAGTGCATGGTATGTAATCCATTATAGCTAGAGCACGGTGGGTATGAGGGAACACGGTGAGAGATGTTTTAATATAAATAGGGAATAATTTTTCCTTAAAATTATTTTTAAGGAACCACACCCTCCTAGATTATCAGCAGAGGAAGCAGTACAGAAGCAGACCAAAACAGACACTTCAACCCTAAACCTATTTCAACATCTTCCTGAACTCAAGTCATTTTTCATAGAGGTAATATCCAACTTGGTAATATCAAAGAATTTTCTCTGTGAATTCTGCACATCTTAAAGTTATTTTTATTCTTTAATGGAGGAGAAGGATTATAATATTTAATCCAAAATAGTAAATTTTACTGTAATAATCTGTTCTTGGATTTTTAAAACGTTTTTATTGAAAGCTTTTATTTGCTTCTGAGTGGTAGTCTGAACTGTTTCTCTTGGCTTGCTTTCTTCTATTTCACATTTTCCTGACAAGTAAGAATAAATAATTTGCTTTAAAATGTTTTTTGTTGCAGTTGAGATGGTATATAGATGGAGGTGATATTTTAGTAGCTCTGAATTATAATTTCTGTTCATCTTTAAAATAGGGACCACTAAGTCAGATTGTTAATTGATAGAAGGAAGAGTCAAATAAAACAGAAGTAGTTAATGCTGTAATTGAAAGAATTCAAGTCAAAAAATTCAAATGTTGGCTGGGCGCGTTGGCTCACGCCTGTAATCCTAGCACTCTGGGAGCCCGAGGCAGGTGGATC
>NW_012135303.1:1872595-1879630 GCF_000956105.1 Propithecus coquereli | reverse complement strand
TATTGCCACAAAAAACAGCTAGAATAACTGATTTATGGTTTTTACATGTTTGTGAAAGCACTTCTGAAGTAATCTGTCACTCTTTTCCTAGATTCATATTGATTGAGATAGTTATTTAAGTTGACAGTACAAACTAAAAGATTGGTTGTTTTCCAAAAGTATCTCAATCAATTGCCTAGAACTCAGAACACATAGAAACAATGCTCCGAAATCATGACTCATTCCCATGTTGTATTGAGGGTCGCCAAGACCACCCCAGGTTCAGCAATTTGCTAGAAATCAACATATAGTTGTACTCATAGCTAGGATTTATTGCATTGAAAGGATACAAAGCAATATCAGCAAAAGGAAAAGGCACATGGGGGCAAAGTTCAGGGAAAGCCAGGTACAAATATCCAAGAGTCCTCTCCCAGTAGAGTCATACAGGACATGCTTAATTTTTTTAGTAATGAAATGTGAAAACACATTTTTGTCTGCTGGGGAAGCTCATTAGAGACTCAGCACACAAGGTTTATTGGAAGCTGGTGTGCACCTCTCTCTCTAACGTGTACCCAAATTCCAGATATAAAGCAAGCATTCAGCATAAACCATATCGTCTGCACAAACAGTCTAGGTGCAGTGAGCCATCCTTATTAAGGGAAAGTTTTATGTCAGTGTAAGGAACTGCTTGTTAGCCAAGTCTTGGTGCCAGCCAAAGGCTAACCTTGGAAGCAGGCCTCTTTAAAAGACAGCAGTCTCAGGCCTGCTCTGTTAACTCTTTACTGCATGTAGGCAACCTATAAGACTCTATTTGACCCATAATCTGATGAACATGCAATACTATATTTATTATATTATGCTGATAGAACTATTTTTATTGTGTGTAATCATTTGTGACATTTTTTTTTTAGTAATAACTTTCTAAGTTCCATCTGCAGGTGCAGTGACACATCTGCCCCTCTCTACCCACCATGTCCCACAGTAGCTTTCCCCAGGACCAGTATCTGGAGCCGGATAAAGAACATGAGAGATAGCCTTGGTTACCAATAATTTGTCGATCCCTTTTTATATCATAAGAGATGTTTCCCCATACATTCATATGAAAAGCGAAGGCCCTGTATAGGTCTTCTCTTCCTATGTGTTCAAATGGTGAAGAAAATAGAGGTAGTAGTGAAAGCAGGGACTTAATAAGTGGATTTTTTCAGATACCATTTTCATTTTGCCTTTTTCAAATGCAAGACATTCTTCTCTTAATTCACAGTGTGAAGAGAAAATATAAACACTAACTTTTTATAATTTATAAATTATAATGAATTTTATAATTTGTTACTTAGTCCTATAAAACTCTTAGAACAATACCTGATGTATAATATGTACCCAATAATGTTATACTTTACCTAATAAATGTTAGGAATCATTTCTGAACTATTGTCACATCAAGGAACTGAGTTCAAATTATTGTTCTTTCACATCGTAATAAGATAATGGCAGATGTTATTCTTATATGATCTATATTTTCTACTTTGTATTCATGTCAGTATAGCAAGAGAAAAGGAAAGATCCTAGATCACTGGCTGTTTTAAATGATTGCTGCTTCTTGAAATCTACATTTCTTGTTTAACAGCAGAGTAATAGGATAGAAGAAGGTGATGGGTTTCAGAAGTTTCAAGTATGCCATCCAAACGTGGTATATAATTCCTTTCCTGCATTTTAAATTAAATGATTACATGCTATGTGAAAGGGTAAAATGCTATATGAAAGGGTTCATCCTTTTTTAAAGAAATAGAAGTTTTCAATAATTTGTACCTAATAAAGATGAGTGGAACCAGCCACTAAACCTGTTTTATTTTATAGGGAATCAGTGATGGTATTCCACTACTAAAGGCCATTGTCCCCAAAAATCAGTCTCGTTCTTTTATGTCTCAAGGCAGCCCTGAGTTACTGGTAAGTTGATTTTTACCTTTTTCACACTGCCATGTCTATATCCATTACAACTTACAAAAAAAAAAAATAGAAAATAACATTTTTTTAAGCCATTTTTTAAAATAACAGAGAAACATTTTGTCGAATTGATTTGACCAAGTACAAAAACATATCTTCATATCATTATTTTAAGTAGTTACTGTAATTCTAAGGTTTATCTGGAAGAATAAATATGTGAAAAGAACCAGGAAATTTTATATAAGAAAAATAAGGGCTAACATCTTACATTAAAATTTATTATAAAGCCATAATAATGATAATGAGAAATAATAGAGAATTTATTAAGGAATACATATAGGGTACTTTAGTGAGTATTTTACATGAATTTTTATTTAATCCACTTAATAGTCCTGTGAGATAGGCACTATTATTATTTCCCTTTTACAGATAAGAAATTAAAACTCAGAAAAGTAACTTGCCCAAAGTCACAGAGCTAGCAAGTAAGGGATCCGAGACCTTGGCTCGTACACCAGACCTAGGTCTGTCTTATTCTAATTTTGTCATTTAGAAATGATAAAAATGAAATCTAACACAGTGAACAGTAGAGATTCTAGAATTAGCCCTATTTTTATAATTATGCATATTATGTTTACTTAGAAAAAAAGTCCAGAAAGATAGATAAAAATAATAGCATTTTTTGAGTGGTGGAATTCTTGTGATTTTCAGTTTTAATACCTGCATGTTTTTAAGTTATCTGTATTTGGTGGGAGGGGAGTAACCTATTACTTTTATAATCAAAAGGGTAAAAAGTTTTCATTTTGAAAAGAATTTATTCACTATGACTATCACTACAGGGAGACCTTAATACGTAAGTTCTACTTCTGATTTATGTTCTAAGTGATATATATTATTATTATATTTTTATGGTAAGACTTGACCCTGAGTTTCCTCTGACTGCCAGCTAATAGGTACAGTTTCTTACAATTGAGAAATTGTAAGAAAAAATAACCTTACTAAAGAAAGATATATTTGACAACTTTTCTTAACAATAAGATAGTTTTTTCTATTTGAATTATTTAAAGACTTTCTTAATGAGCTTCATGTTTTAAGTATACAGTCCCAAAGTATTCCCTAAGTGATAAATGCTAATATCATGTAAGCATCTGGTTATTCTATGCTGCTTTCTTTAATCTTTCATTTAGTGTGAGTCTTCATACGTTCTTTTCTAGATAACAGTAAGCATGAATTATGTTATTGGAACTCATGGATGGCTCCCTTATGACAGAAACATTTCTAATTACTTTACATTCATCAAGGATCAAACTGTGACAAATCCAAAGTAAGTAAATGAATATTTAAAGCAAAATAGCTACAACAAGTACCTTATTGCCACAAAAAACAGCTAGAATAACTGATTTATGTCATTTGAAAGTATATTTTGAAAACCAGATTTTTCTCTTCTTCCTTCCTTCTTTCCCTCCCCTTCTCCCCACTTTTTTTTCTTTCTTTTTTTTTATTTTAGAGACAAGAGTCTTGCTCTGTTGCCTAGGCCTCCCATCTTTACTTTTTAAGTTATGTCCTGACTTTATATTAGCTGGGCACACAGTGGCTGGCGCCTGTAGTCCCTACTACTCAAGGAGGTGGATCACTTGAACCCAGGAGTTCAGGGCTGCAATGAGCTATGATTGTGCCAGTGCACTGCAACCTGGGCGACAGAGCAAGACCCTGCCTATAAAAAATTTAAAAATAAAAATAAATAAATAAGAATTTAGTGTCTACATTTTTTTTTTGAATCTCCAAAAGTTACATTCTAACTTTAGGTAACTTACTCTGAGTTGTCTTAGTATGTTTGCTTATATTTTTTCCTAGTTAAATCACATTCAGTGTTGTTTTCAGGATCAGATTACATCATATATTTGAAAACTATTTAAAATAATTGTTATCATTGTATTTTCTAGTCTTCTTCAACTAGAATAAAACTCCATGAGATTAAGGGCAGTGTCTTTTTTTCCTTCTTATCCCATATAGGACTTAGTGCTGTTGTGTTTTGCATGAATCATATTCTCAGTGAATTCATATTGAATAATAAAGTTTTAGAGCTGAAGTGTCAGATTTAGCCCTCATTTTCTTTTTTCTTTTTCTTTTTTTTTTCTTTTTTTTGGAGGCAGTCTCGCTCTGTTGCCCAGGCTAGAGTGCCATGGTGTCAGCCTAGCTCACAGCAACCTCAAACTCCTGGGCTTAAACAATCCTTCTGCCTCAGCCTCCCAAGTAGCTGGGACTATAGGCATGCGCCACCATGCCTGGCTAATTTTTTTTATATATATATTTTTAGTTGTCCAGCTAATTTATTTCTCGCTCTTGCTCAGGCTGGTCTAGAACTCCTGAACTCAAACGATCCGCCTCCCTCGGCCCCCCAGAGTGCTAGGATTACAGGCGTGAGCCGCCACGCCCGGCCTTAGCCCTCATTTTCTGTACACACATTGTAGGCAGATCACTTGTGTCCACCTACAGAATCTAGATTGGCTAAGCTCACAGTTACTTCACTTGGAAGCTGATAAAACCCATATCCTTGCTTTGGTTGGAATAGAAAACAATTATTGTTAAGTGTTGTTAGATATGCATTGATCTGCCTGATTTGTCTCCTATGCATCACCCTGTGTAGAAGAATCCCTGGTTTTAGTTTATTTCTATTTTTCCCAGTCCTGGCATATCCTATCCTTCTTTATACTTTAAGGCTGCCACTTACAGAATTGCCAATTTTATTAGATAGGCCTTGAGAGCCAAGATTTAAATCTTTTTCACACCTTTACCAATCTCAATGTCTTCATGCTTAACCCTTTGATGCTATGTTATATGTATTTTATTTTATGAAAAATATGAATAAAATAAGATTAATGTATTTTCTGAAAGTCTTTAGCATTTTTAATAGATATTTCAAATAGGACATTTGAGGCTTATTTTTTTATTTCTTTCTTAGAAATATTAAACAAATAGTTGATAACAGTCTAAGTGATCTTTTAAGGAAAAATCTAATATTTAATTATGTTTACAGAACTCAGCGTAGTATGAATGGTCCTTTTGCTCCAGGGCTGGAAGTTACCTCTAAGCTATTTGTAGTATCACACGATGCAAAGTTGCTCTTCAGTGCTGGACATTGGGATAATAGCATTCAAGTAATGTCACTTACAAAAGGCAAAATTATCTCACACAATATCAGACATATGGGTAAGCATTAACTTTTTTCCCAAAAAAGCTGAGAGTTTTCTGTTTTATTTTAAACTATAAAAGTAATACATGCTCCTCGTAAAGAGCATTTAATTTTACCTTTGAAGCTGAGTGGAACTTTTTGGTAGTGCAGTATTATAAATATTGTATGCTTTCTGTAAGAGTATCTCATGTATTTGTTAGACTAAGTCTTTTTTAAAAATTGGCTGATAGAAATAATTTTAAGACAAAATGGTAATAAAATCTGTTGTCATTAACTGCTCTGTTACTATGTTAACAGTAAAAAATAAGATTGGTAAAATCATTGAATGTAGTTTAACCTGATACTTCTTACTGTCTGAATCTTCAATATATGGATAAAACACTGAGTAGATTTTTTTTTTTTTTTGAGACACAGTCTCATTCTGTTTTCTGGGCTAGAGTGCTGTGGTGTCAGCCTAGCTCACAGCAACCTCAAACTCCTGGGCTCAGGCAATCCTCCTGCCTCAGCCTCCCAAGTAGGTAGGACTGCAGGCGAGCATCACCACGGCCAGCTAATTTTTTCTGTTTTTAGTAGAGATGGGGTCTCATTCTTGCTCAGGCTGGTCTCGAACTCCTGAGCTCAAGTGATCCTCCTACCTCGGCCTCCCAGAGTGCTAAAATTACAAGCATGAGCCACCGTGCCCAGCTGATGTTTTTCTAATAAACCTATTAGGAAAGAGAAATGGAGCCTGCTGCTAATTCTATACCAGTGACTCCTGAGATGTCACTTAGCTCAGGTGTTTACAGTTCAGGAAATATTTTCTGTTGTGAATTTATGATATAATAATAATATGTACTGTTTTTCTTAAGGACACATATGCTGTCAGACTGTAATTCCCAATGGGAGTAGGAGGTGAATGGGGATGACAGAGCAGAGAAGCATATCAAAATTAACTGGAAAAATTAGCCAGACATGGTGGCACATGTCTATAGTCCTAGCTACTCAGGAAGCTAAGGGAGGAGGATCACTTGAGCCCAGGAATTGGAGGCTGCAGTGAGCTGTCGTCACACCACTGCATTCCAGCCTGGGTGACAGAGCGAGGCCCTGTCCAAAAAAATCAAGAATTAACAGGAGATCCATCTCAAGCTATCTGACCTCTTCCCAAGATGCTAATAGACATTCCTGACACTGCACATCTAGTCCTCAAGCTCAAAGAAGGGTGGTCTCCAAAGAAAGCTCTCCTAGATGATTTTGATACCATTTCTTTCCTGTGTCACTCTTTCCCAATACTTTTCCTGTGCCAGCCCTGAATTCCTTCTTTTGGAATAGCTGATTTACTAATAGTTTGAATATTAACAAAAGTTGCCCTTAATGTTCTTTTCTCTAGCAAAACCAACCCATTTCATTTTATTTCATTCCTTTTTCCTACAGATATTGTGACTTGCTTAGCTACAGATTACTGTGGAATGCATTTGATTTCTGGTTCCAGAGATACTACATGTATGATATGGCAAATAACACAACAGGTAGTCACATGTTTTTAAATGCTCTTGGTTTAGATCAAAAGTTCATCCTGAGAATACTAGTGAGTATTCTATTGGGAAATGAATTTTTCTCTGCCAATGAATGACTGAGCTGCTTTGCATTTTTTTACTGTCCTGCATTGTGTCCTATCCTTGGTTTATTGTCTGATTCATTAACTTTTTCCCTATTATTTTCTGAAAACTCTTCTTTATAAACCTCATGTAGGAAAATAGTAATTATTTTTTTATTGTCTTGTTAGCATAATAATATTCCTACTCTCTTTCTCATGGGACTACTAGAAATTACAGATTTGTAATTCTCCTAACAATATTGGTCCAAGAAATGTCTTTTTTCTTTATGGCTTCTTGGTTTTCTACTTTGTTTAAAAGGCTTTTACCCACTACAAATTTATAAAAATATTA
>NW_012135303.1:1871376-1872545 GCF_000956105.1 Propithecus coquereli | reverse complement strand
ATCATGTAAGCATCTGGTTATTCTATGCTGCTTTCTTTAATCTTTCATTTAGTGTGAGTCTTCATACGTTCTTTTCTAGATAACAGTAAGCATGAATTATGTTATTGGAACTCATGGATGGCTCCCTTATGACAGAAACATTTCTAATTACTTTACATTCATCAAGGATCAAACTGTGACAAATCCAAAGTAAGTAAATGAATATTTAAAGCAAAATAGCTACAACAAGTACCTTATTGCCACAAAAAACAGCTAGAATAACTGATTTATGTCATTTGAAAGTATATTTTGAAAACCAGATTTTTCTCTTCTTCCTTCCTTCTTTCCCTCCCCTTCTCCCCACTTTTTTTTCTTTCTTTTTTTTTATTTTAGAGACAAGAGTCTTGCTCTGTTGCCTAGGCCTCCCATCTTTACTTTTTAAGTTATGTCCTGACTTTATATTAGCTGGGCACACAGTGGCTGGCGCCTGTAGTCCCTACTACTCAAGGAGGTGGATCACTTGAACCCAGGAGTTCAGGGCTGCAATGAGCTATGATTGTGCCAGTGCACTGCAACCTGGGCGACAGAGCAAGACCCTGCCTATAAAAAATTTAAAAATAAAAATAAATAAATAAGAATTTAGTGTCTACATTTTTTTTTTGAATCTCCAAAAGTTACATTCTAACTTTAGGTAACTTACTCTGAGTTGTCTTAGTATGTTTGCTTATATTTTTTCCTAGTTAAATCACATTCAGTGTTGTTTTCAGGATCAGATTACATCATATATTTGAAAACTATTTAAAATAATTGTTATCATTGTATTTTCTAGTCTTCTTCAACTAGAATAAAACTCCATGAGATTAAGGGCAGTGTCTTTTTTTCCTTCTTATCCCATATAGGACTTAGTGCTGTTGTGTTTTGCATGAATCATATTCTCAGTGAATTCATATTGAATAATAAAGTTTTAGAGCTGAAGTGTCAGATTTAGCCCTCATTTTCTTTTTTCTTTTTCTTTTTTTTTTCTTTTTTTTGGAGGCAGTCTCGCTCTGTTGCCCAGGCTAGAGTGCCATGGTGTCAGCCTAGCTCACAGCAACCTCAAACTCCTGGGCTTAAACAATCCTTCTGCCTCAGCCTCCCAAGTAGCTGGGACTATAGGCATGCGCCACCATGCCTGGCTAATTTTTTTTATA
>NW_012135303.1:1863057-1867087 GCF_000956105.1 Propithecus coquereli | reverse complement strand
ATCCTCCCGCCTTGGCCTCCCAGGTGCTAGGATTACAGGCGTGAGCCACTGTGCCCGGCCTATTTTCATTTCTAATTGATTGTTGCTAGTATACAGAAACACTGTACAGATTTGATTGATTTCTACACAATTATCTTATATGCAATTACTTCACTAAATCTTTTTACCAGCTCTCATATTTATTAGAACTTCTTAGATTTTCTAAATATAAGGTGGCTATATATATAATCATGTGATCTGAAAGTAAAGGTGATTTTTATTTGTCTTTTCTAATATACTAATTATTTCATTTTCTCATATTACATTATTAGCTAGTATAATAAGGTAAGAAAATTATAGTGAACATCCCTGCCTTAATATCTGATTTTGATGAAAGTGTCTTCATGATTTTGCTAATTAGTATAGTGTTTGCTGTTGAATTTCACTAATAGTATTTTTCATATTTAAGTAGTTGGCCTCTTTCTATTTTTTTTCCTTTGGTAACTTTTTAGTTTTAAAGAACTTTCAAATGTATTTTAAAAAGTAGCAAATATAGTGTTTTTTTACCATTTGTGTTATTAGCATTCTCTCTCAGTATCTCCTTCAGTGTCTTTTTTCTCTGAACCATTTAAAAGTTGGAGACATCACGTTCCTTTACTCCTAAAAACTTGAATGTGTATTTTCTAAGAAAAAAGACAATTTTATGCATAACCACAGTGTAATTATCAAAATCAGAATACTTAACATTTGTACAATACCATCATCTAATCCATAGTCCATGTTCTAATTTTGTCAGTATTTCCAATAATGTCCTTTACAACCATTTTTCCAAGTTTCTCTTTTATTTATACTTTTTCTTTTTCTTGATTTAATGTATTATGTTGAGAAATTTCATTTGTTTGAACCATCCTTGAATTTTTATAATAAACCACATAATTCATGATGTATTGTTATTACATTTTACTGCTGTATTTTATTTGCCTGGTACTTTAATGATTTCTCTGCTCTAAAGTGAAATAGATCTGGTTTTTGTTCAGTCTTTATCGTGTTTAGTATTGGGATATACAATCCTTATAAAACGAATTTTTATAAGAAGAGTTCTTGTTTTTCTGTAACTGGAACTGCTTGAATAATACAGGAATTTCCTGATTTTTAAAAGCATATTAAGGCCAGACATGGTGGCATACACCTATAGTCCCAGATACTTAGGAGGCTGAGGCAGGAGGATTACTTGAGGCCGGGAGTTCAAGACCAGCATGGACAACATAACAAGACCCCATATCTAAATAAAATAAAATAAAAGTGCACTAAGCACTCAGACTGACACTCAGAGAAGTCAAATGTGTCCCAGGTAGTAGAGTATCAAGGGGAATTCCTGCACACTGTATAGAACAGATAGAACATCTGGGCAGAGTTGTCTAGGATAATCATGGCTAAAACAACATGGCACTTGTTCAAACACTTAATAACATATAAAATAATACACAAACAAGGCATGATAAAGACATGAAGAAAGAATCTTTCTTCTGGAAGATAACTCAAAGACAGTGATTTTTTGCAATAAAATTGTGTCATTAGAAAAACATAAGAACAGCAGTTCAATTAAAATAAGAGCTCAAAGATGAAATGATCAAATAGCATAGTAAGATAAAAATGGAGGTTATGAAAGAATCAAACTGAGATTAAAACTGATACCATTACAAATATAAGTAAACCCAAAGCAGAAACAAGAAACAGACTTAATGTGGCTGCAAACCAAATTAATGGCATGGAAAAAAGATGTAATCAAAGTGAATGCAAATGAAAAATATGACTTTAAACACAGTTAGATAAAGAATAATAGCTGGCCAGGTGTGATGGCTCACAACTGTAATCCTAGCATTCTGGAAGGCCAAGGCAGGAGGATTGCTTGAGCTCAGAAGTTTGAGACCAGCCTGAGCAAGAGCAAGACTCCCCACTTTCTACTAAAAATAGAAAAATTAGCTGGGCATGTACCTATAATCCCAGCTACTCGGGAGGCTGAGGCAAGAAGATTGCTTGAACCCAGGAGTTTGAGTTTGCAATGAGCTACGATGACATCGCTGCACTCTACCCAGAGCGACAGAGTGAGATTCTGTCTCAAAAAAATAAATAAATAAATAAAATAATAATAATAATAATAGCCATAGAAATCAAAGACAAATCCACATAAAGATAATTGATGTCCCTGAAGTTAAGATTCTAATGAATGGAACAGAAAAAGTATTCAAAGATATAATGCTGTTAAAGAAGAATAAATCTGCAGATTGAAAGGGCAAATAACATACTTGGAAAAATTAATCCAAGACAATCAACATTGAAACCATTCAAATTGAGTTTTTGAGCTTTAAAAGATTAATTCGGGAATCCAAGGAGAAGCATAAGAATGAGTACTACTATGAATAAACTCAGTGATAATAACTGTTAATTAGCTGCAATGTTAGTTTGTGATTAAAAAGTTTAAATGCAACATAAACCTTGTCATAAAAAATAGGTAGCAAGAAAACACCTTTATCTTTGCTTTTCTCTTTTAATATTAGGGAGGTGTTCCTCTGGGCTTAGCCTCTAAACCTTTTCAGATTCTTTATGGACACACCAATGAGGTATTGAGCGTCGGCATCAGCACCGAGCTAGACATAGCAGTGTCAGGATCAAGGGTAAGATTTCACTTTTAAGAATTACTAATTACTTTTTCTACAAACGTAATAGCAATATTCGTGTCTAAAATTTTTTAGGGGAATTGGTAAAAGTATAGAAATTTTATGCCATGTTTGTATAGGACTTTGCAAAAGTGGAGTAATACAGAAAGAAAAGACTTGTGGGATTCTATTTTAGGATTTTATTGGTTTTGTTAGTTAAGGGAAGAGTGCATTCTGGGAACTAAAATACATTTGAAATTGGAGGCTGGGTGCAATGGCTCATACCTGTAATCCTAGCACTTTGGGAGGCCAAGGTGGGAGGATCAGTTGAGGCCAGGAGTTTGAGACCAGCCTGAACAACATACTGGTACCCCATGTCTAGAAAAAATATGAAAATTAGCCAGGCATAGTGGCGCATACCTGTAGTCCCAGCTACTCAGGAGGCTGAGGCAGAAGGATCGCTTGAGCCTAGGAGTTTGAGGTTGCTGTGAGCTATGATGACCCCACTGCACTCTGGCTCAGGCAACAGAGCGAGATCCTGTCTCCAAAAACATAAATAAAACAAAAAGTTAAGTAGCAGAAAATGATCATAGTCTAGATCACTTTCTCAGTGATGAAGTTGTGAAATTGGAATTTTTCCTAAGGTACATGTGTCCTCGGTGGAATAATCATTTTCTCAGTTCCTTTCCCACATTTCTTTATCTGGTTTACTTTACCGTCTTCTTTTTTGATGATCTTTTCTTTGTCTTTTTCATTTTCTGATATTTCCTGTGTGTAGGATGGAACTGTGATTATACATACCATTCAGAAAGGTCAGTACATGAGGACCTTACGACCACCTTGTGAGAGTTCTCTCTTCCTGGCCATTCCCAATTTGGCTATATCTTGGGAAGGACATATTGTCATCTACTCCAGCATTGAAGAAAAGACTACCCTCAAGGTATAAAACACTTCTGTGCAGTAGGAATAATGTGTCTTTCCCTTCCCACATCATATATGAAGTATTCTGCATTTTGAAGAAGGAAAGAACATCGTATTTTAAAGAGGATGTTTTCATTCAGTTGTTTCTTATGATTAGATGTACTTCCATCACAATCTTGTCCTCACATGAGTATTTCATTTTAGGGATTTCTATTTGCCTGTATAATATATGATTTCAAAATAATTTATGATTATGTAGGACTTCATAAGCTTACCTGGAAATAATAGCTGACTTAAATTCTTTTTGCACAGGCAGGATATAAATAAACAAGCCTTGAATTTTACGTTTTTTTTTTTTTTCAGTGATAAATCTTTTTAAATATTAAGAGAATCTTTTTTTTGTTTTAAGAATATGGGGTTTGGCTGGACGCGGTGGCTCACGCCTGTAATCCTAGCACTCTGGGAGGCCGAGG
>NW_012135303.1:1855303-1862805 GCF_000956105.1 Propithecus coquereli | reverse complement strand
AAAAAAAAAAAAAAAAAGAATATGGGGTTTGTTTGGACTAGATGGTACTTTGATGTTTGTTGGAGGGAGTGAGATTTCTTGTTTAATATTTATTTACTTGGCAAACTGATATGAAATCACTTTAATAATATTGTCTATGTACTTTGTCTTTAAATATAATAATATTTTTATTCCAAAATGTTAAACCAAATAATAATTCTGTTGTAATTTTAACTGACAATATAAAAACTCAGTTTTTACTTTAGATTGTTAAATTTTTTCATCAATTCTTTGCAGGATAAGAATGCATTGCATCTGTTTTCTATAAATGGCAAGTATCTAGGGTCTCAAGTCCTGAAGGAACAAATATCAGATATGTGTATAATTGGAGAACACATTGTCACAGGCAGCTTACAAGGATTCCTGTCTATAAGAGATCTCCACAGGTAAATAATAAAAGTTATTGAAGTATCACTTAAAAAAAGATGGCACTTCTAGTCTAGAATAGAAATTAGGAATCTAAGATTTTTAATGTTTTGGTATATCATTTATTATAAAAATTGTCTCTTGACAACTACAAAAAAATGGGGAAGCTAAAGTATTCCTGGATTAGTAAATAAAACATATATATACATTTTAAAATACATAGAAAAATTTACATTATATATATTTTACCACAAATTTAAAAAATTTTAAATATGTAGAGCCAGAAAAAAATTTTCATAGTGCCAAGCTTGGATTGTGGCTTTTGAAATTTGTCCAAATTATGATTTGAATTTTTAAAACTAAAGTTTTTTTTAATTGTGGCAAAACAAACTATTTTTAAGGTTAACATATTTGTTCATGTATGTGTATATGGGTGTATAAAGTTGGTGGGGGAATCTTTTGTATAATCAGGTGAAAGAGAGATGTGTGAGTAGTGGATATATTTTTAGGTTGCTATTTTTTATATTTACATAAATACATAAACCTTAAATATATAAGGCACTTTTATTCCATGTGTGCCCAAAATACATTATTTTCTCCCCCTTTAAAAAAATTTGTTGTGGGCTGGGCACAGTGGCTCACGCCTGTAATCCTGGCACTCTGGGAGGCCGAGGCAGGAGGATCACTTGAGCTCAGGGCTTTGAGACCAGCCTGAACAGGAACGAGACCCTGACCCTACTAAAAATAGAAAAAATTAGCTGGGTGCATTGGCAGGTGCCTGTAGTCCCAGGTACTCAGGAGGCTGAGGCAGGAGGATTGCTTGAGCCCAGGAGTTTGAGGTTGCTGTGAGCTAGGCTGAAGCCACGGCACTCTAGCCTGGGCAACACAATGAGACTCTGTCTCAAAAAAAATAAATAAATAAAAATAAAAATAATTTATTGTAATTTATTGTTACTCCTCAAACTATCTTGAGTCTCCCATAAAACCTCTTTTTTTTTTTCAAAGAGACAGGGTCTTACTCTATCACCCAGGCTAGAATACAGTGGTGCAGTCATAGCTCTCTGTAACCTCAAACTCCTGAGCTGAAGTGATGCCCCCGCCTCAGCCTCCTGAGTAGCTAGTTCCACCATGCCTTGCTAATTTTTATATTTTTTATAGAGACAGGGTCTCACTATGTTGCTCAGGCTGATCTTGAACTCCTGGCCTCAAACGATCGTCCTGCCTCAGCCTCCCAAGGCGCTGGATGTACAGGCATGAGCCACTGCACCCAGCCTTCCTCCTTATTTTGCATTTTCCTTATTTTTGTCATTCTTTGTCCAGTGGTACATCACTGAGTCTCTGTTCTGATCATATCAGGGTACTGTTAGGAGAGTATCAAATTAGAAAAATAAATGGGATCTTTCAACAATTTACTCTAGAACATAATATGTATATCATAGGATTTGTCACTCTCTAATTATTAAACAAGCATAGGCATTTTTCATAATGGAATATCAGATCAATTTTGGACCAATTTTATAGACCTCAAAGCCCCCACACATACACACACATGTGCACTCACACACGTACTTTTTGAGCTTTTTGACCTTCTTACCCAACTTTCACTTATTAATCAACAAGGTGAAAAGAATTTTTTTTTTTTTTTTTTGAGACAGAGTCTCACTGTGTTGTCTGGCCTAGAGTGCCGTGGCGTCATCCTAGCTCACAGCAACCTCAAACTGCTGGGCTCAAGCGATCCTCCTGCCTCAGCCTCCCAAGTAGCTGGGACTACAGGCATGTGCCACCATGCCCGGCTAATTTTTTCTATATATTTTTAGTTGTCCAATTAATTTCTTTCTATTTTTAGTAGAGACGGGGTCTGGCTCTTGCTCAGGCTGGTTTCAAACTCCTGAGCTCAAACAATCCGCCTGCCTCGGGCTCCCAGAGTGCTAGGATTACAGGCGTGAGCCACCGCGCCCGGCCTTGGTGAAAAGAATTTAATGGGAGTGCCTATGTGCTCAGTTCTATCAGGATGCCTACTCATAATAGCTGATTTGGAGGGGTTTAAGACTAGTTGGGGAAATACCAATATTTGCGTACTAATTAGGACAGTTTAAAACTAAATTATGTGTTACTAGTTATATGTACAGGAGGAGTTTTAAAGACATGAAGGATTACTGTGGATGTGAGTGGTCAGAGGAGTCTTGAAGGGTTAGTAGTAGAAATTGAAATGGAGATAGAAAGAGGGAAGGCTTTCTTTTGTAGATGGAGGTAGGCAGGATGTGAAAAAATAAGGCACAAAGACACAGGGACAGCAATGAGCATGCTGGATTTCAAGGATACATCAAGGCAAGGCTGGAACAAATACCCACTGATAATCTGAGGCTCAGAGAATGGTGACTGGTGCAAAAACTTTATTTCCAACTGCTTTAGGAAGGACACTAAGAAGGACATGGAATCCTGCCAATTTTTTTCTTTACTTTGTCTCTCACTTTCCCCTCTAATCCTATCAGCATTCTTCTGTAAAGGGAACATACAGGCTATTTGCCTCAGATAAATGATGAATGTAATAATATAAGGTGGAAATATGTAATAATAGAGTGGACTGGAAAATAGAAGAGAGTAAGGTTCTCTGGAGAGTAAGGAAAATCATTTTTATATATTAGGTTGATTGCTTTATTAATATTTTGTTTGATTACATATGGTTAAAAGAAAAACAGATGTTGAGAATAAAGATCTATTTATCAAGTATTTTTAGTAATGCTGTAAATGCGGGCCCTTGTGTGAGTCACTTAGACCTTCTAAACCTAAGTTCCCACATCTGTAAAACTAGAATGCAGAACTATATAATCATTATTTTCCAGGTATAAAATTCTGTGAATCCATTATATATCCATGTAATTATGTCTATATTTTTTGTTTCTCTTCTAGTTTGAATCTCAGCATCAGCCCATTAGCCATGCGATTGCCTATCCACTGTGTTTGTGTAACCAAAGAACACAGCCATATTCTTGTAGGTTTAGAAGATGGCAAATTGATTGTAGTGGGTGTTGGCAAGCCAGCTGAGGTAAAACCTAACATCAGTAATTTAATTTCTCGTACTTTCGGGGATTCCTTTGGTTCTCCTTTGTTCCAACTGAATCAGAAGTCTCCATTATGGATGAATAAGTTAAAAAACAAATTTGATTTTTCAAAGGGCAGTAAATGAAAAGAGAGGATAAAGCTGTTACTCAAGAGTGATGTTTATATTATGATATAATTGACAGTATACATTTGGCAATTTCTGTCCACCATTGTATATAAATAAGAAAATTCTTTTATTCCAAATCTGTTTTCAAGACTACTGCTTGGATTTTCAATACATAAAAGCCTATACAAAGAAATGAAATACAGGTTCAAACAATAAAACTATAATATTTTCTTTAATTTTAACAAATAACCCAGCATGACTATATATCAGTTGGCCTTTTATAAAAGCATCATTTTTTACTTAGATCTACAAATATCCCCATATAATGTGCTTATTCTCAGTGAGTTTCCTATGGTAACTGGAAATTTACTTACTAATGGTTTATCAATTACAGAGTATTCGGATACCATAAATCTGACTCTTGTTCCTAGGAAAACTTGGTGGCTATACTCCAAGTATTTTAGTGATTCTTCCAAATAACTTATTTTATTACACCAAGTTAAGTTAAGCATTATAAGTTTTTTAGAGTCACCATTGGTCTTTTCTGAGAAATCTAACAATACAGCATCTGTAGGGTTACTTCAAGAGAAGAAATTACTATCATGTTGTCAGTGGTTATAATAAATCTATTATATTAATACATCATAGGAATCTTTTTGTTTTATAAGTATTTTAAGATTTCTTTAGTCCTTATACTCTTTTTTCAAGACATTATTTTCATTAAAGAAGAGGTCTTCTTAAAGTGACTTCAACATTTAGTTTCAAATGTAATGGTCCCCCAAATATTGTCACCCTATATTGCAGTATCTTACTTATATTTTAAACATTTTAAGTGTATTTCCATTCAACACTGAGATTCTTGATTAATGAATTGCTCAAATAATCTGACCTCTGCTAATGTGATGAATACTTAAGAACTCAGCTCAAACTTCGTACTCTGAGCATGTTTCACTTTCTGTGGTTTATTTAAGTGCCTTTTAAGTTTGCCTGCCTTCCTCTCTCACCTTAGGTAAATTTGCCAGTTCTGATTTTAATTAATTTTTTAAAATAAAATGACCATGATATTTCCATCACTCACTAGAATTGAAGGAAAAAAAATGACGATGATGTGTATTCATTTTCTTTTAAAAATTGACTGGAAAAAACACTCTAGCAGTTGCATTTTATAGGCCTAAATTAATATTTTATAATATTTACCAAATAAGTTTGGTAATTGGCCCTCCTTGAAAGATTTATGTGGTCTATAACACACAGACTCTGAATTGTATATAGTGGGTATATATACTGTGTGTATTGGAATTGTTAATAAAAGTATTTTCTATCTATATCTTTGGATGTATCAGCTAAGTTATGAATCTTCAGTAAATTGAATACTTAGAGTCTTGCATAATTAAAATATAATTCCTTCTATAAATATGACTGTAAAATATGAAATAGATTGATATTTAGTTATGAAAAGACATTTCTATTTCATGATCTATTTTTATGTAAAAACATGAAAATCTTGATTAGTATGTATTTTTAAATTGTGTACCAGTTTTATATATTCTGTCAGTGTGAAATTCATATTTATAAATCAGATTGTAAGGCAGTCATAGACTAATGGAAATATGTATTTCAGAAAATAGATCTGGAAATGAAAATGCCAGAGCCACTAGTATCTTTGTATAATGCTTCCCTTTTATCACTCCAATAAATATATCCTAGAAAAGTGACCATTAAAAAAAGATGGCAGAGGAATCACCATTAAAAACTAGATTGCATTTGGGAAAGTAATGACAACAAAGAATATGGGGTTTTTGTTTTGGTTTTTAAGACAGGATCTTGCTCTGTTGCCCGGGCTAGAGTGCAGTGGCATTATCATAGCTCACTACAAGTTCAAACTCCTGGGCTCGAGTGACCCTCCTGCCTTAGCCTCCTGAGTAACTGGGACTATAGACATGTGCCACCACGCCCAGCTAATTTTTTCTATATTTTATAGAGATGGGATCTCGCTATGTTGCTTAGGCTGGTCTTGAACTCCTGGCCTTAAGTGATCCTTCCACCTTGGTCTCCCAAAGTGCTAAGATTACAGGCATGAGTTACCATGCCCGGCCTGCATGTAGGTTTTTTTGCCCCATCTAGATGTATGAGCACTTCTAAAGGACATTTATTCACTGATTCAATTAATATTTGATTAATATTTAGTAAATGCTGGGAAGGGTTGTAGGTGTTACAAATTTAATGATGAATAAAATGTGATTCTTACCTTCGAAGGGCTTATGCTATTCTTGTTTTGTAAATTACTTTTTATCATCCTATTGTTAAATATTTTTTTGAAAGTCACATCAAAATATTTTAAAATTACTTTCTTTTCATCAAAATATTATTTTTCTTTGTTCTTATCCTTACAATTGGTATTCATAGTACTGTAAATATTAATACAAGAAAACTCCCAAACCTATACGTCATGTATAGCTAGATTATAGTTTGAGAAGCTTATTTTAATGAAGTGAAACACTTAGATAATATGTAAAATAAAGGAATATGGTAGTTTTGAAGTAACTGGGACATTAAATTTTTTAATTTATACACTGGCATTAGACTTTTCTCAACTGAAAGACATAATAAATGTAGAAGTCTGTCTTTATTATTAATCAATAATCTTTAAAACATTAATGATTCTGCTAACAAAACCTATTTCTTCTGCACTCTACAAAATCATTGTCTTATATATCAATTTCATTTATTCTTTTTTTTCTTAACATTCTTCATTTCTCTGGATTACTTTAAACAGATGCGTTCAGGTCAGCTTTCTCGAAAATTGTGGGGATCTAGCAAGCGGCTCAGCCAGATTTCAGCTGGAGAAACTGAATATAATACTCAAGATTTCCAGTGATTGTTATTTCTGTCTTCTGTCATGGATAACTGAAACTTGATTTATTGCTTTGTCACTTTAACCATATCTCTCAACTCTCTGAATTGTTGTAAGGTTTTATCCCTGACAATCTTTTAGGAATTACCACAATTTGGTATGGTATATGTATATATAAAGACAAATGTAGGTTGTATTATATCTTAAAATTTCTGGTTAACATTAATGAATCCATTCTTATTAACTAGTTCTTGGTCTACACTAAGATGTTTTTGAAAAAATACATTTGATTCAATTCAGTGGCCCATTCCAGATCATTAGATCTGTATTTTTTAAAAAGCTTCCAAAATAAGGAAATTAGGTTCAATTCACTTACTCTAAATGGCAAAATTTAAGGTATTTCTAAAAAAAGATTACAAATAATGGGACAGTTGAGAGACATGGATTTTAACACATTCTTTAGTTAATCATTTTCCTATTTGCTGACCACCATACAAAAAATATATCCATTTATTTATGGAACTCCTGATTGGAGGTAATATTTTTAAAGGCATCTTGTACACTTGGAGTTTCAAAACTCAGTAAAAGTTCCAAGTTTGCATGGTAAGATTAAAATAAGAATATTGAATCTGGTACGTTAGCTCATTCCATTACTACTTAGCATGTTATTAATGAGAATTTACTAGATGTATTATTATCCTTAATAAAAGTTGAGTAGGAAAAAGAGAAACTAGACATATATTTTACAGACGTATTTCATTAATAACAATTAAGAAAAAATGCGGATTATGATTTTGACAGTTGGGTCCTTTAAGTAGCATTTGCAGCACAATTTACGTCTACAAGTTCAAAATTTCTTGGCTTTATCTTTACTAAGCAAATACTATGTTTTTCTCTGATAATTAGAAGAGTTAGCAATAATAACCAAATATATTTCATTTTTACTTAGGATATCTATGTGATTGATGAATGAATTAAAAAGATAAGCATAACTTAAAGTAATCATATATGTATAGTAATTTTTGAAAAACACATTTCTATTTCATGTTATGGACAATCTTTAGTATTACAGCT
>NW_012135303.1:1852868-1853498 GCF_000956105.1 Propithecus coquereli | reverse complement strand
TATATTTTTAGTTGTCCAATTAATTTCTTTCTATTTTTAGTAGAGACGGGGTCTGGCTCTTGCTCAGGCTGGTTTCGAACTCCTGAACTCAAACAATTCACCCGCCTCGGCCTCCCAGAGTGCTAGGATTACAGGCGTGAGCCACCGCGCCCGGCTGAGAGGAAAAATTTTTTAGGAAGGAAATATAGGGCACGAAAATCAGGAAAGTTTGTGAAAATGAAGGTTGGCCAATTGGCTTAGTCTTTCTTTTTAGCTTGTGAAGCTCATGTCAGTTATGAAGAAGTTTCTATTTATGAATTTCCTTTAGGTCATAATGCAGTGCATTCTTTTGTAGGAGAAAAAATGCCAAGCATTCATTTTGTCATTAGCATGGAACATCAGTGAAGTTTTCTTTCTTTCCTTTATTTAGGGAATATCAAAATTATTCTTCAGAGTACTAGTATTGAACATCAGTTTTATGCTTCTGAAAGGAATAAGTATGCCCTCATAATTAGAATTTAGATTTGAAGATTGAATCTTAACCTAAGATATTTTATATTTTGTTTGAGTAGAAGTAGACAGAGAAAACTGTTAACTTGGATACCAGATTTTTATTTAATAATGATAGAGACATGGCCTTTGCCTTTAAGT
>NW_012135303.1:1850828-1852818 GCF_000956105.1 Propithecus coquereli | reverse complement strand
TATATTATGCTTTATTATTCAAGATTTTAAAGTAAAAGTGTGATTGGTTTAATGTGGAATTCAAAGAGATTGTTAAACTTACATCTTTTATAAGATTATCCTTTGAGTTAGGTCAGAGAGCTTTTACATCTACCAGTGTTACTAATCTGAGATTCCATGGGTTTTGAGGGATTTATGAATCCTCTGAAATTGTGTAGAAGTTTTGTATGTGAAATGCAGGAAGGAGTGGTTCCATGGCTTTCTTAAAAAGGTCTATGACGAAAAAAAAAAAGAATGACTTTATACCGTAACAGCTTCTTAAAATAACAAGATTCTTTTTTATTCCACAAATCATAGATTTCCTTATATCCAATTATCTTCTCAATTTAATCTTCGAGAAATTTTCCCTTTATAATTTCTCTCTGTTGACTACATTATCTAGTGCCTTTTTCTTTATAATCCTATGAGTGAATAAAAATTTTTTAAGAAATAAAAGATTCTGTTTAGGGAAACTTTTAAATAGATTTGATTTGTTAGGACTAATAAAAATCTGTAGAAGAATTTTCTTTCCAATAAAGTAAAATCCTGTTTTATTTAGGAAAAATAGCTATGTTTTAGGTAAATAACACTGAAAAAAACTGATACAGCAAGTGTAAAATAGAACACATATAAATGTGAAGCTTTCCTTTTCTGAGGATTTCTGGGATTTGCACTGAAAAATGTCTCAAAACAAGTCAATAGAGATAATTATGATTTATAAGCGAGACTGTCTCCTTTTTTTTTTTTTTTGACTTCCAGTCTAATGCTCCACCCATGGTACCACTATGGCCATCTTATTTTTTTTTAGGAGATTTCAAATCAGCAGAACCAACATGATTCATTTTTGGCTTTTAAAATACTGATTTTTTTGGAAACTTCTTCTAAATCAAAACTTTGTAAATTTTTCTTTTGGTTATTTATTCAGAGATTTTGATATAAGAATGCCTTCTTTATTTTTAATATTAATATTGGATTTGGAAATTAATTTGGGTGCTTATGAGTTATAAAAAAACTTAGCTAATCAGAGAAAATTTTTAAATATATGGTGTTTTACTGTGCTGCTTTATAGATGGAAGAATTGAACAAATAATATTTATTTGATAGCACAAATAAGTTTTGTTCACTGTATAGATCTCCCACATAGACTAATACTAGTTATTCAGAGTAGTGAAATTATTCCTTATATTCACTTTTCCAAAAAGTAAAACCAAAAATGTGGAATTTTGAGATACATCTTTGAGAATACCGACAACAGTGTAGAAGAATAGAACTTAAATTTTATCTTTTAAAATAGTAGAACAGTTAGCTGAGTAATATGTTACTCATTTGAACAGGATAGCCCACTGAATTAAAAATCACTAAATAAAATCATTGGAAAGATGTACTTCTGGGGATTCAGGTGTATATAGGTGTTATCTATAGAAATTTTTCCTATATTGTATAATGAGAGAAATTGACAGTATCATTAGAATGGAATAACAGATGGACATTTCAGTTGGTAGATACGATAGCTTGGCTGTTACAAAGTCTGTTATCTTTGCAGAACTTTTTGTTGCTTTTGCTTCTTGACAGTGGTGATGATAGAAAAAAATTTTCAGCATCCTGGTAATGGTGAGATATTTATATGAAGATAATTATTTTATTTTTGGAAAGTGAGATCAAGTATTAAAACATAGGTGTGCACTTACAGAATAAAGAAGCTATATAAAATTTTTTACAGCTCTCCTCATTCGGTATTCTGTCATTACTTAGATAAAATTGGAGGAGAGAAAGAAAAATAGATTTTTTAGGAGAGGAAAAATTTTTGAGACAGAGTCTCGCTTTGTTGCCTGGGCTAGAGTGAGTGCCGTGGCCTCAGCCTAGCTCACAGCAACCTCACACTCCTGGCTCAAGCGATCCTCCTGCCTCAGCCTCCCGAGTAGCTGGGACTACAGGCATCCGCCACCATGCCCGGCTAATTTTTTCTATATAT
>NW_012135303.1:1834890-1849732 GCF_000956105.1 Propithecus coquereli | reverse complement strand
TGTATTATTAAATAATATATACATGTAATATGGGGTGTGGGGGGTACATATGTAAAGATTGATTTGTTCAAATATATTGTTAAACCTGTCTTCAATAAATAGGTTTTAAACCTATCTTCAGGATACAGTTTGTGACTAGGATACAAGAAATACATTATTTTCTGAATCCGTTTTCATTTATCAGCCAGACTCACAGCTTGCTTTGTATTGTTCCTCTCATCAACTGAACCTGTTCTTTCCAGTAAGTGAGCGATCTTAAACATTTTTATCACCCTCAACAAATATCCATTCTCAATATTCTTTTTGCCTAATTCATATATTGCATATACTCAGCATTTGATTTGTTTCAGACTTGACCCCATCCAGAACATTGTTCCCTAGAGTTTTCCTGTATTTATCAAAGTTGTGGTGGTGCTTTTCCTGATGACGTTAGGCAACAATATAGTGTTATCAGTCGTCATTTCAATATTATTTAAAATGTGGGCTACAGACTTCTTTAATTTAAATCTAGCATCTTCTGGGCCAGTGGTTCTTAATGGAGATTGCAGATCAGATTTCTCCATGGAGTTTTATAAATATGCAAATGTCTAGGCACTACTGTGGACTTTCTGAATCTCTTGACTTGATATTCTTGGTATGAAAAAAATTATGTCTCAGGATTATTATGTTATATCTTAAAATATTTTCCTATATAGAAATTATGTCCAAGTATTTTTATAAACCAGATCTAATATTCACAGGCTTATTTGAAAATAGGCCTAATCATTATCCTGAGAGACATTTTGTCTAAAATTTGTTTGGAATGACTTCATTATCTTTGTTTTGCATGCCTTAGAAACAACCAAATTTCCTTTCCATTGGTATTGTTCTTATCATGAACTCTCTTCAGACCTTTCACATTTGAAAATTATAACTAATATTTACCTCCAAAAATGTGTGTCAGTGAATGTTTTGCACGCTTGAATTGGCTAACATTTTTAAAGAATAGAAAGCATGAGTGACAAATGCTAAATTTAAAACATAGTATTAGATCTCTCGTAGCCTTGAAGCTTGTTATCAGAATTTTCATTTATGAGGCAGGAGGATCATTTGAGCCCAGGAGTTTAGTTTGAGCCCAGCCTAGACAACATAGCAAGACCTAGTATCAAAAAAAAAAAAAAGCGCTGGATAAATTCTCTATGTACTGCTTCTGATGACTTTGTAGGTACAGCCTCTTTATGGAAATAATCTTTAATTTTTCATAGGTATTATAGGGAATAAAGTATTAACATTTAAGATATTTAGGCATAAATTGGAAATGATTCCATTTTCTATGTTAAAAAATATAAGGCTAATGTAGAATATAGGAGTTATGTGATTTTCTTCAGTATAAGAACCTTTGTAAGAATGGCTATATTATCAGATACTTTTCTGATATATTGTAGTAATTCATCACACACATCTCCTTAGGTGATTATCTTACTGACATTTGTCACATGTGGATGATTTCTAAAAACGTTGGGATTTGGACTTATGAAGCTAATGGCTTTAGTGATAAGTAAAAGGACACATTCAACAGTATTTACCTTTATCTTAATGCCCATAATCTTATGAACTGAAAACTCAGTCTGTAATCCTAGCACTTTGGGAGGCAGAAGCAGGAGGATTGCTTGAGCTCAGGAGTTCAAGACCAGCCTGAGCAAGAGGGAGACCCCATGTGTACAAAAAATAGAAAAATTACCCAGGCATGGTGGTGCTCACCTGAAGTTCCAGCTACTTGGGAGGCTAAGGCAGGAGGATCATTTAAGCTCAGGAATTGGAGGTTGCAGTGAGCTTTGATGATACCACTGCACTCTAGTCCAGGTAACAGAGTGAGACTTTGTCTCAAAAAAAAGAAAGAAAGTCAGTCACGAATTCAGCATTTGTTTTTCATGGTACAGTTATCATATGTTTCCTTGGAAACTTAAGTTTTGCAAATATAACCATAATAATAACACAATTTTGTCATTTAAAAAATTACCCATTCATTTTTCAAAGTTGACTGTTTTTGGAGGGTGTGTATGTGTGTGTGTGTGTGTATGTGTGTGTGTGTGTGTGTGTTTTCACTTAGATTATGGCTGTCTACTTATTTAAATTTATTTATAACTATTTTTGAGTGTACAAGGTGATTAGCTGCTTATGTTACTATTATAATGTAGCACTGTAACGTGAGACTAAGAAAAATTAGAATCTAGGTGGGACTGAAAAAATTATATTTTCTTGATTAAAATATAAACTATTTTTAAAAAGAAATTCTATTGCCCCCTCTTCTTACTACTGCACTTGACTAGTCTTAAAAAAAAAGAAGAAAAAAAATCTTATTCCAATTGGACCTTTTAAAATTTTATTTTAGTAATATATCTTAACCTAAGGTATACTTAAAACTACAGGTACACTGGTAGTCAGTATACTAGTCACCATTAAAATGCTATTTTTGATGTTCTTTCTTGTGGTAACATTTTCCCACACTATATAAGCAATGTGTTTTATGCTTTAGTGGGGCTCAACCTATAAATTCATAAATGCTATTCTTGTATTTCAGAAGGGAAAAATACTTGTGTGTTATAGACATGATTATTTTGCTTTTCAGAATGGTAAAATTATATTAATCATTAAGCAGTTTAAGAAGTCATTCTGGTAGGAGGATATCAGTAGTCCAACTTAACTGAAAAAATTTCAGTCTCTTAGTTTTTTATAATAGGGATTAAAGAGAATAACTTTATTTCTTCCTTTGGAATTTTGATTCTTTTTCTTAGATAACTTTGTAGTGATTTCATTATAATAGTTTCTATACTCCTTCCAAAATTATGACATGTTAAAGTAGGTCTTACTGTTAAAGATCTTTTACATTTTGAACTGTTTTTATTCTGCTTTTTACTGCTCTCAAAGAATGTGATTCATAAACACCATTACTAAACGTTTTTGTGGCTAACTGCTTACTTTATAGTTAGCTTTACATAAGAAAACTACGTGGCTGGTCATTTCTACTTAGAAACTGTTAACAGGTATGGCTTTCCTTCCCCCAGCTGTTGCTTTTATGGACTTGGAGCAAAAAGTTTAGCAAAAAGTAATCAGATATCAAGCCAGACAGCCATTTTCTATCAGTTTCGTTGCTACAGAAATGAATCCATTAAGACAGAAAAATATCAAACATATTTAATTCATCTCTTGTCAGTTTTTCTAGGACTCAGATTAAATAGGACCATTCGAGTGTTGGACAGGGTGACAGTGACTTGAATGCACATATATGCACATAGCCAACTCAGTGGGGATAGCTGAAAATTCAGAATGACTGTTGGAAAAAAAGTTCATGGAAATTGTGCTGCTACTTAAATACTGAAGGAATTCAAAAAGTTGTGTATTTATTTTAAAATGTTCCTTCTCATTCTACTGGAATTGACCATGAAAAAGAATATTAAATAAGCCTTATTTATATCTAATTATTGACTGTCCAAACTGTGACTAGTGGATATTTGTATGCCCCAAAACAAGGTGTTTAAGTTGAGCAAGTTTTAGTCTTAATAAAGATATGTAAATAATTTTGATTAGTATTCTCATTATAATTAAGTTAATGTTTGGTGCAATACATTCTTTCCTTCTTCATCCTCTTAAAATTAAATATGTAAGATGTATGTTTTGTTTCATTACATTAAATACTATTTTTAAAAAATTCAGTGTGTGTATATCAGGTAATGTTTGATTTGTTTCTGTATAGCATGATTAAGGATAATAATTGAAAAATTTGCACTTTTTTTAGTCCCTTGGAAATTTATATTCTAACACTTTTTAAGAATGTACATTTATTTTGTACATAATAAATTAGCTTTGTATATGAAAATGGGTTTGAATCAAATAAAAGAATGATGTTACTTTCCTCAGTTGACTTGTAATTCTTAATTCATAATTTGGTTAGTACTTAGTCTTTGCTAAGTTATTTTGGTAGACAAGAGATTGGATATAGTATATGTTCAACAGAAAATTGCTGTTTCTTACATGAGCAGAGTTTCTTCTGTGGTCCTATGTGCACAAGATAAATATTACATCAATTGGCCAGTTTTGTCATCTATAACAACAAATATATAGCCTTTTGCTGTAAAGCCACCTCAAACACTGTTGCATTTTTTCCCTTAGCAAATTATCATATGCTATAAATCTCCGTTTGTAGTTAACCAAATAATACATTAGATTGGATTTTTTTAAACGTACTTCCTTTCATAATTAAAATCCTTTATCCATCAACTTTTGATAGTCCAGATGTTGACTTAATCCTTCTGTTTGTGTTAAAGTTAATAGAACCTAATCCATAATAAGACAATCCAAACTGTTCCAGATTCTTGCTTGAACTTTTGTCTCTAGATCCAGAATAACAAGAAAACAAAATGAACATTAACCTATATCTATTAGCACCATTTATTCACTGTACTACCTGTTATTGAAGATACTTCATTAGAATTGGAAACTTCCTGTATTAGTTCATCTGGTAAGATTTCTCAGTCACTGGATAATTAAAGCCAGGTTATTTACAAGCTTAATTAAGACTGCCCTGCTTTGTAAAGCAGGTCTGTAACACCATGTCAGACATCAAATAAATGTGTTTATTTCATACAATGATACTGGAGCCTATATTTTCCCATTGTATACAGTTGACTGACTCTTGAACAACTTAGGGTTTGAACTGTGCAGGTCCACTTATAAGCAGTTTTTTTTCAACCAAATTCGGATCTAAGATACAGTATTCACAGGATGTAAAACCTCATGTATTCAAGGCAGACTTTGAATATGCGGGTTCCACAGAGCCAACTGCAGTATGAGTGGATTTTGGTATGTGAAGAAGCCCTGGAACCAATCCCCTGAGTATACCAAGGAACACCGGTAATATCACATTGATCTGATGAAAGTCTGAGATTAAACAATATTTTAAAACTTTTTATTGAGATCCTTTTATTAATACTTTATTCACTATACTGAACTTACTAGAATGATTTTGACAATCTGTTCAATTCTTGTAAAACAGTTTGCCCAAATAACATTTGGTATCTTTTTTTTGGTGCCTGCTGCTCCATTCTTGGGCCTTGTCTGAGCCTATTAAGGCCCTACCCGACCTCCTGACCCCTTCATTTCCTGGGCAGCCTAGTCCTTCACTGCCAACAAGCTGCAGACCTCCCCTCTTCTCTTCTCCAGCTCCCTCCATCCCCTAATCTGACTGCAGCTCAGTTTCCATGCTGTGATCCCAGGTTCTGGCGTCCCCCCTGGCCCTCTTACTGCCCATCCCTTCTGAGTGCCCCCCGACCCCGTGACACTCACAAGCCTTGCTCCAACATTTGGTATATTTTCTAAAAGTTGTATTCATTCAAAAGTGGTTTAATTATAACTGCAGAGATTGGAAAAGTTAGGGAAAGGCTACAGAAAAATTGTGAATTACCATTATTCATGCTCTAGTAATACAAAAATTTTTTAAAAGTAGGTGCCTTTTTACATTGCTCAACTTTATAGCCCAAAATTTTTAACAACTCATTGATTTTTGGAAGAAAATTGGTGTGTCAAATCATTCATATGCATATGATATGGTGATTATAGAAAAGAAGATGGATTTAATCAGCCTAGAACAATAATTTCAGAATCCTATGTAAGCATTTTTGGTCAGGATTCTATCAAGGTACATCACAGAGATGGGAAATAACATGAGAATTTGCTTACTTGAAACTTTAGCACATTGTCAGTGAAGTTGAAAAAGAACATTGATGACCTAAAAACAAACTTTATCAAATTTTACATGTGAAAAGAAATATGCAGATCTAGAACTTTTAATTGAAGTATAAAATTTTAAGGAAAAAATCCAAATTTGTATTAAAACTGAAAATTGTAATATGACCATTTGTGTTATATTCAAATACTTTTGGGTTTCCCATATTGATTACATGAGTAGTGGTTATATTAATTAATAGTCTTATTAATTAGAACAATAGTAAGGCAGAGGGCCTTCTCCACACACAGACTTTCTCAGGATGATGTTACCTTGATGAACTTGCCATGGTATAAGATCTGGATCTGGGCCAGCACAGTGTCTCATGCCTGTAATCCTAGCACTCTAGGAGGCCCCTGCGGGAGGATGGCTTGAGCTCAGGAGTTTGAGACCAGCCTAAGCAAGAGCGAGACCCTGTCTCTACTAAAAATAGAAAAAATTAGCCATTGTGGTGGCGAGTGCCTGTAGTCCTAGCTACCAGCTACTTGGGAGGCTGAAGCAGGAGGATCATTTGAGCCCAGAAGTTTGTGGTTGCAATGAGCTATGACGATGTCACTGCACTCTAGCCGGGGCGACAGAGCAAGACTCTATTTCAAAAAAAAAAAAAAAGTGATTGCATGGCTGGACGTGGTGGCACCCATCTGTAGTCCTAGCTACTTGGGAGACTGAGTCAGGAGGATCACTTAAAATCCTTAGCTCAAGTGATCCTCCTGCCTCAGCCTCCCAAGTAGCTGGGACTACAGGTGTGCACCACCATGCCTGGCTAAATTTTGTATTATTTGTAGAAATGGGAATGCGTTGCTCTTGTTCAGGCTGGTCTTGAACTCCTGAGCTCAAGCTTTCCTCCCGCCTCAGCCTCTGAGAGTGCTAGGATTACAGGCATGAGCCACCTCAACTGGCCTAGAATTCCATCTTCAGGAATTGTTTCTGGGAGCCACTCCTAGTGCCAACTAGAGTTGGGTTTGACAGGAAACAATATCTATGCCAAATGGTTCAAAAGACTTTAATGAAGAAACTATACACAGAAGTGTGAGCAGGGTTAAGGGAACAAATAAGGGATGTTAAAGTGAAAGGGTGGCCTTGCAAAATTTCTCAAAACCCACTCACACTCTAACATGAAGTATCCAGAGACCAGCAACAGGGGAAACCATTGTCACTCCTAGGTCTGAAGGGACAAGAAGAGAAAATAATATTACTGTTGCTCAGAAATGCTAAGAGGATTATAGGAGTCTCTACCTCAAAAGCTATAGTTAGTTACAGGCCGGGCGCGGTGGCTCACGCCTGTAATCCTAGCACTCTGGGAGGCCGAGGAGGGCGGATTGTTTGAGCTCAGGAGTTCGCGAGACCCCGTCTACTAAAAATAGAAAGAAATTAATCGGACAACTAAAAATATATAGAAAAAAAAAATTAGCTGGGCATGGTGGCATATGCCTGTAGTCCCAGCTACTTGGGAGGCTGAGGCAGAAGGATCGCTTGAGCCCAGGAGTTTGAGGTTGCTGTGAGCTAGGCTGACGCCACGGCACTCTAGCCTGGGCAACAAAGTGAGACTCTGTCTCAAAAAAAAAAAAAAAAAAAAAAAGGTGGGATAGAGCTCCTGCCAGCAAATATGGTGCAGACTGAGAGGGAACAAAAAAGCTTAAGCTGCTTTCCCCCCAGCCATAGCTGACTGATGCCTCCTATTGGTGGACTTGGAAGTGAACTTATAAAGAGCCCAGGAGGCGTAGTCTGAAGGTATTAGCTTCAGTGGTCACAGTATATGGCAAAGACTGGCAAAGAATGGATCTGAGTTATAGGGGCGGGGTGGGGAATGGAGAACAACCAGCACAGATGTTTTCCAATCCTTGATTTTCAGTAAAATAGAAAGAGGACCTAATTGAGATGTGAGCTAAAAGACTAATATACAAAAATTAATTTTATATAATAAAATCATAGTTTTTATGATTTTTGGCTTGTATCTCAAACGAACTGCAAAATATTGAATAATAATGCTTAAATATAACAATGTTCCACCTTGTTATTTATGTGGAAACGGTTTTGCTTTATAATTATTAAAGCAAAAAACAGGAGTAGAACTGATACTGAATCCTGGCTCATTTTGACAATACATAATAATCATTCAAGGCTGGTTGTGGTGCCGTGCGCCTGTAGTTGTAGCTACTCAGGAGGCTGAGGCAGGAGGATTGTCGATGGGCAATCTTATTCTCAGTTCTTGGTGTGCTCTTGGCTAAAGAGTGACCAGACCCATCGAAAGCAAGATAGGCATGAAAACAAGGTTTATTGAGGAAGAGCAAGATACATTTCCCACAGACTACAAATGGCCTCTTGTTGTAACAAGAGGCTCGGCTTATGGTCTGGGGTCCTGGTTTATACTGTCCAGATTGGGCCCTCCTCATGGTTCGGACATCACCATGGAACCACTTTGATGGACAGTTAATGGAAGGATAATTAGCCTTAGGTTACTCTAGGTCACTTTCCAGATCCTACTGTTCGTGGGTTGCCTAGCCCAAGGGCTGGGTAATTCCTCACATTCTTTTGCAGATTGGCAGGGTGTTCCTCCTTCCCCCAGGTATGACACTTGCTTTTGCTTGGAGTGGAGCACGAGCAAGTTGGGGCAGCACGAAGACAGGGCACCTGCCCTTGTTCTTCTTCCCCGGATGTGGCAATTGCTCAAGGCAGCACCAAGGCGAGGCACCCCGCCTTTGTCCCTAGGATAGCCAAGTTCCCTTGATGTCTACCTAACAGGATCACTTTAGCCCAGGAGCTCGAAGCTGAAGTGAGCTATGATGATGCCACTGCACTCCAGCCTGGGCAACAGGGCAAGACTCTGTCTCTAAGAAAACAAAACAACATACAACGAAAAAAACTTTCCTTAGAATAAAATGCTGTGGGGTAAGTGCAATGGAAATAAGTTCAGAAAAAGAAGCCATGGAAAATTTCCAGCTGTTCACAAAGAGTTTATAGATTTATAAAGAGAGTCCGATGATAGTTATCATATTGCTATTATATTTAAATTCCTTTTTATACATTTAAAAGAGAGATAACAATTTTAAAATGTGAATATTTATAATTCTTTAAAGTCAAGATAAAAATTTTAGATGTCAACACAGAAAATGTGTGAATGTATATATATGATCATTAAAAATACTTTTTAGAGAGCATCTGGGAAAAAAGTTTGAAAAACACAGAAAGAGGACGTAGATGTCTAATTTTAGAGATTTAGTCTCTAAAGTACTATGCGCTGTCCAACCTGTGGAACTTTTGTCTCTTTTTCACAAACCCTCAAAGTTCAGATGGCCTCAGGCTACATTTGGAACTAAAAGACAAGTCCAGATATACTGGAGGATTGTTGTCTAAGGTTACTGTTTTGTAGCTACATTATGCACTTAAAAATCTTACGTTTGCTGTTTTGAAATCCTATTTGGAACATCATTTTGATTGGAAATGTCTTTAATATTCTAAACAAGAGACTTGAAAATGAACTTCTGAAACACGTGACAGTTTGAAACACACTTATCTGCACAGAGAGACCTAAAAGTATAATTTCTGCCAAATGGAAAATATTAAATAGCAATGTTTCATTATATCTGCTATAGATGCCAAAAGATTTGGCATTTTCAATGAGATATGTTACATGATATGTAATAGTCATTTATCACAGAAGCTCTAAAATGCATTTCTCTTGCTAAATTGCTACCTGTTCCTGCCATTTTATATTATTAAAGCTAGAAAATCTACAAATACTTTTAGGACCATTTCACTCAGTGGAGCACCAGTAAACATCAGGCGTTGCCTTACATTATCCATATCAAAACTTCTGAGCCATGGAGAAGTCCTGAGCAACTAACACTAAAATGCTAAAGTAGATAGCATTCATTCAGGGATTTTTTTTTAATGTCAATTGCCCAAAAGTCTGACATTCATTCAGTTTTGCCAGGCACTGTGCTAAGTGCTTTTCAAAAAATATCTAATTTAATCTTACAGGCAACTGTGTGTGGTATTCTTTTCACTGTTTTACATAGAAGGAAACGGAAGCTTAGGTTAGCTTGGGTCAATGGTTCTCACTCAAATTTCAGTGTGTGACGGTATCTCTGGTAAGGCTTTGTTAAAACAGATTGCTGTCAACACCGGCCCCCGAAAGTCTGATTCAGTAGGTCTGGGGTGAGATCAACAATCTGCATTTCTAATGAGATCCCACACTTGGAGACCCATTGGTTTAGAGCAGCGGTCCCCAGCCTTTTTGGCACCACGGACCGGTTTCATCGAAGACAATTTTTCCACGCCCCACCCACCCCGCACCAGGGGAGGCGGATGGTTTCGGGGTGATTGAGTCACATTACATTTATTGTGCAGTCAAACTTCCCTGCTAATGGTAACCTATATTTGCAGCCGCTTCCCAGCGCTAGCATCACCCCCTCAGCTCCACCTCAAATCATCAGGCATCAGATTCGGTTCGCGCTCCTGTAAGAATCTAATGCCGGGGCTGATTTGACAGGAGGCGGAGCTCAGGCGGTGATGCGAGCAAGGGGGAGCGCTGTAAATACAGCCCAAGCTTCGGTCGCTCTTCTGCCGCTCACCTCCTGCTGTGAGGCCCCATTCCTAACAGGCCACGGACCGGTACCGGTCCCAGCCCCGGGGTTGGGGACGGCAGGTTTAGAGATTTTGATCTTAAATCCACTGGAAAAATTGTTGATCGGGGTAGAGCAAAGATAATTCCTAACATTTGTCAGAAGCCTGGGTTCTCCTTTTGTCAGCAACTCCGTCCCCACGTCGCAGGCACGCTCTGAAATCCTGCCCGCCGTCACCCCACCTGGGGTGTGAAGCTGGCGTCGGGCGGCTCAGCCTCCAGAGATGCACTCAGGCGCCCGCGCCGGCTACCCCGCGATCCATTGCTCTCCCCGCCGGCCTGGCCGCAGGCCGTGGCCACGCCTCCGGCGGCCCATTCGCTCGCAGGTTCCGCTGGGTGCCCCCGCCCACACGCTAACTCCTTAGGTCCGGCCAGGCTGAAGCGCTGCTGCCAGAGCGCAGGATCCGAGACGTGGCTCCCCGGGGCGGAAGAACCATGTTGGACTTCGCGATCTTCGCCATAACCTTCTTGCTGGCGTTGGTGGGAGCGGTGCTCTACCTTTACCCGGTAACCGCCAGCTCAGCCCTCAGGGCTCTGGCCACCGCCCCAGCCTCTCTCCCCGCTACATCCGCGTCGACCTGGGGGCGGGCCTGAGGAGAGGGCTCAGGCTCCCGCGCTGGGACTGCCCCCGGAGTCAC
Organism: Propithecus coquereli; assembly: GCF_000956105.1. Lineage (NCBI taxonomy): Eukaryota > Metazoa > Chordata > Mammalia > Primates > Indriidae > Propithecus > Propithecus coquereli. Next base: position 1,838,709 of record NW_012135303.1, on the reverse strand, counting down.
GTGACGGCCTTGCGAGGGCGCGCGCAGCGATGGCTGAGGAGAGCGGCGTGGGCCCCATGGCTGTCCCTGCAGCCAGGGCGAGGCGGCCGTGCAGCTCAGCTGTCCAGTCGGACACTGGACAGCCGAGGAAATGCCCCGCGCGGTCGCGGAAGGGCTGAAGGCTGGTCCTCGCCAGATAGCTTCCCCTCCCCGCGCCCGCTATCCCACACCACTCTTTCAAGGCGGTTTTGAAGTACTTTCGGTGGTTTTTTGGCAATAAGTCGGCCAAACCCAAATTCCGTTTTCTAGTGTGTCAGGGAGGAAACTCCAGGGCGTGCCACTCCTTTCTCTTTTCCTGAGGATTCTCCCAGCACTTTCGTGTCGTCTGCTTTTCCTTCTGTCGCTCTGTGGTTACTGGAGTTCAAAGTGCTGGAAGTCCAGGTCTTGCTCCTCTCGGGACCTCAGAGGCGAACGGGCTCATGGAAAGAGACCGCGCCGCGGTTTACTGTGCCAGCTCAACCGGCCGCTGTACTGTATCTCCGCGTCGCCTGTCTTTTCTCCCCTTGCCTTTGTCAGCCTCAGAGGGAGGTTCTGAACACAAGAGTTACTGGCTGAGGAATAGTCTTTAAAACATGTTCTACAAAACTAGGGTGGTTTTATAGTAAAAGTTAAAAGGTCGTTGAACAGCTCCAAGTGCGTCACTGGTAATGACCATACACCTTCGAGGTTCGTGTCATAGCTGGTGAATGGATTAGACCGGATTGCAACTACACAGTCTGGAACTTCGGGAAATCTTATTTTCTGAAGAATTAAACATTTTTAGTTGCCCCAGGTCTTGAATTTTTGATAATTTTTAAATGAGACTATCCTTTGATCAGCCAATAGAAGCAAAAGTGTTTATTCTTTCAACCTATTGTGTGCCAGACACAGTTTCATGTGCTGGCAATCCAGCAGTGAACAAACCAGACAGAAAATTCCTCTGTTCTAGAGAGGGGGAACAGACAATATAAACAATTAACAGTTTGTTAGTGCTAAGTATTATGGGTAAAAATAAACTTGGGGGTAGGTGAGATTGTTATTTGAAAGTTGGATGGTCAAGAGATAATTCCGGGCGCAGTGGCTCACGCCTGTAATCCTAGCACTCTGGGAGGCCGAGGCGGGCGGATTGTTTGAGTTCAGGAGTTCGAAACCAGCCTGAGCAAGAACGAGACCCCGTGTCTACTAAAAAAAAATAGAAAGAAATTAATCGGACGACTAAAAATATATAGAAAAAATTAGCCGGGCACGGTGGTGCATGCCTGTAGTCCCAGCTACTCGGGAGGCTGAGGCAGGAGGATCGCTTGAGCCCAGGAGTTTGAGGTTGCTGTGAGCTAGGCTGACGCCAGGGCACTCACTCTAGCCAGGGCAACAGAGTGGGACTCTGTCTCAAAAAAAAAAAAAAGAGATAAGGAGACACTTGAGCAGAGATGTGTGAAGAAGGTGAATCAGGTGCAAGCCATTCAGATATCTGAGAAAGAGCATTCCAGGCAAAGGGAACAGCAAATGCCAGTCCTCAGGAAAACCTGCCTAGTGTGTTTCTGGAAAGCAAGAAGACCAGTGTGGCTGGAGTGGAGTAAGTGAGGAAGACACTAGAAGGAGATGCGGATGAAGGACAGATTTTAAATGCCTTGTAGGCCATTTTATGTACTTTTGCTCTGTGCCACTAGGGGCTTTCAACAGATGGAGTGACATTTGAAATTGAAAGGAATTAAAATTTAATTTTATTAGATAAATTTTAAAAGAATCATTCTGGCTATTATAACGAGAATAGACTTATGGGCCGGGGGCAAAGGTCGAAGTAGGCAGAGTAGTTAGGAGGATATTATAATCATTTTGGTGAGAGATGGTATTGGCTTGGATCATGGTAGCAGTGACAGAGATGGTGAAAAGCAGTCCACTGTGAAGATAGAGACAATGAGATTTCCCAATGGATTGGATGTGAAATAGGAAAGAAAGGAAAATGCCAGTTTTTTTAGCCTGGTGGCTGGAAGGTTGGATTAACTCCAGGGAAGATCAGGGGTTTTGTTGTTGCTTATTTATGTTTAGTTTTATTTTGGTAGGAGGTAGTGGGATAGAGATTAGGAGCTTGGTTTTGGGTATGGTTTGAGATGCCTGCTAGTCACCTAAGTGGATATGCTGAGAAGATAATTGAATGCATGTCTTCAGTTTAAAGGAAAAGTCCAGGCTGGAGATATAAATTTGGGCACTATCAGTGTACGGATGGTATTTAAAGCTAGGAGACTGGTTGTGATCTCTCAGGGAATTTAGATACAGGAGAGAAGAGGTCCAAGGACCCAAACCTGGACTCTCCAATGTTTAGAGGTTGAGGAGAGAAAAAGGAGCCAGCAAAGGAGACTGGAAAGAGCAGCCAGAGAAATAGAAGGAAGCCAAGTGTTTTAAGCAAAAGAGTAATCAGCTAACTCAAATGTTGCAGATGTGTCAAGTAAATTAAGGCCTGAGAGTTTAATAACATTGCTAATCTTAAAAAGAGCAGTTTCAGTGTAATGGGCGCTAAACCTAAATGGAGTGGTTCAGAGATATCAAGTATAGACAGCTCTTAAGGGTTTTGCTGTAAAACGGGCTGGCAACTATAGAGGAAAGTGAGGAGAGGGAATCTTTTAAGGTGGGAGAAATTATATTATGCTGATGAAGACTGTCAAGTCATGAGGGGAAAATTGACAATGTAAGAAAGAGGAGAGAATTGCTGTGCTGGAGCCATTTTCTTGAGTAGGTGGGAGGGGATGAGATCTAGTGTGGGTGTAGAGAGATGGGGGCATTTATTAAAATAATTGGGAGCATTGTTCATTCATAGTTATAGAAGGGAAGCTGACAGAATAGAAGGGCAGAAATGTAGGCAGATAGATAGGTGTGGTGTGGAAGTTATCTCCTGATTGCTTTTATATTTTAAGTGAAATAGAAGTAAAAATATCAGTTATTGGTGAAGATGGAATTTAAAGAAAGGGGTAAAAAGTTAACTAGAAGATTAGGAGAGTGAATGGACTAGGGAAATATGTGATTTCCAGACAGCTCACTTGAGATTCATGAACTAGTCAGTATAGCTGTTTTATTCTGCTTGTGTTTTTTTTCTCCCCCCACAGCTGTGTGGATTCAGGGGCAGAGTTGACAGAGCATTGAATTTAATCACAATTGGAGTTTTGCTAGATGATTTCATGATGAGAGGATACAAGGTGAAGGAGGTATATGCAAAGGAGTGGTTATAATGATAGACCATGGAACCCAAGCTGGGTAGAGTGGAAAATGAGTGTATGAGTGGGTGGGTTAAAAGTCCCTTAGGGGTTAAAGAATGTTTTTTGGAACCAGGTTATTAAAAATAGTGAGAAGGAAAGATAGGAGGCTGTCAGAAATTTGGATGTTTGAAGTTAAAGTTTTGGAGATGTTGAAGTTATTGGTAATATCAAACCTAGTATACGATCATGGCAGTGAGTGGCTGAGGTATGGTGGAGGTTTGAGTGGGGGAAAGATGGGTCAAGAAAGAGGATAAAATTCTGTAGGATTGGGAAGAAAGAAGGACTTGGAAATGGTAGTCCTGGCCTTCTTGTGGTATCTAATGGAAGAAGAAAAAGCAAAATAATATTATTCTGGATGGTCTTGAGGCAGATGGTAGTGGTGAAGCTACAACTATTGGGGAGATTGAAGTTTTGCAGGTTCTTCTCAGGTGCATACCAAATTTGGGATCCTCCTCGACATTTTCACTAGTTTGGAGATGTAGATGTATAAAGAGTAGAAGAGCATTTTACCTGGAATTCTGGGGCTTACCTTTCATTTCTGCTAATGAAGTGT
>NW_012135303.1:1831570-1833325 GCF_000956105.1 Propithecus coquereli | reverse complement strand
GAGTAGCTGGGACTACAGGCATGCGCCACCATGCCCGGCTAATTTTTTCTATATAGTTTTAGTTGTCTGATTAATTTCTTTCTATTTGTAGTAGAGACGGGGGTCTCTCTCTTGCTCAGACTGGTCTCGAACTCCTGAGCTCAAACAATCCACCCGCCTCAGCCTCCCAGAGAGCTAGGATTACAGGCGTGAGCCACTGCGCCCGGCCAACACTTTAGTTTAATTGACGCAGAGGAAGAATGTTAAGATAATTCTTTTCCATGCAAAGAGCCCTTTTTTTGTATTTTAATATAGAAATAATTTCCTAGATTCAACTGAAATGGAAAGCCATCATTTAAGGTCCTGCAGATGTCTTTGTTAAACACAATCTGACTTATGGGATATATGATAATTCGTTATACTAAATTTTTTTTTGTTTTTTTCCTTAAGGCTTCTAGACAAGCTTCAGGAATTCCAGGGATTACTCCAACTGAAGAAAAGTAAGTAATTATTTTTTTGGAATCAAGTAGAGTCAACTTTTCATTTTTGATATCATAACTAAACCATATTTTTAGATTACCCTTCTTATTTAATTTTCTTTATTAACCCTAAATTTACCTCTGGGCATATAACCTAAACTTTGTTAGGACCAGAAAGGAGTGCTGTATAAATCAAATCTCTAATTGCTTTCACTTTTTCTTGCCAGAGAAAGCCAAAAATAGAAAGACAGGATTAAGATAGAAGGAAGGAAGAAAAAAATTGCCATGGCTGATCTGATTATTTTCACCAGCGTATGATGATGTCTATTATCATCTCAGTATTAGGTGCTATAAAAGTTGGATAGTTTTCTAGTATCTAAATCAGATGTTCCTTGTGTAGCTTTTTTATTTGGTTTGAAGTGTTATGAATTCTCAAAATATCCGACAAATCCATTTCTAAATATGACTATAGAACATGGCGAGAAGGCAAATATAATTTCGTTTTGGATTTTACAGTAATTTGAATTTCATGAACCTTTGCATTAATCCATTGACACAGTTAATTCAGAGTTAACTATTGTTTTTCTGATTTTTTTCCCAAGTTAAATTGTTTTGTCAAATGTTACTCTTTTGTCAGAGATGGTAATCTTCCAGATATTGTGAATAGCGGAAGTTTACACGAGTTCCTGGTTAATTTGCATGAGAGATATGGGCCTGTGGTCTCTTTCTGGTTTGGCAGGAGCCTTGTGGTTAGTTTGGGCACTGTTGATGTACTGAAGCAGCATATCAACCCTAATAAGACATGTAAGTTTAATTTTCTTTCTAATTAGCTGTTCCTTATTTTTTAAGAATAAATGTTTATAAATAAAGAACTATTGGCCAGGCCTGGTGGCTCATGCCTGTAATCCTAGCACTCTGGGGGTGGAGGTGGGAGGATCGCTTGAGGTCAGGAGTTCAAGACCAGCCTGAGCAAGAGCGAGACCCTGTCTCTGTGAAAAATAGAAAAATTAGCCAAGCATGGTGGTGTGTGCCTGTAGTCCCAGCTACTCGGGAGGCTGAGGCAGGAGGATTGCTTCAGCCCAGGAGTTTGAGGTTGCTGCGAGCTAGGCTGACGCCACAGTACTCTAGCCCAGGCAACAGAGTAAGACTCTGTCTCAAAAAAAAAAAAGTTTATAAATAAAGAACTATAAATAGTTCTTAAATAGGAATAGCTAACATTTATTGAATGCTTTGTACTATGTGCTAGGCACTGTGTTGTAATCTTTATTACCTCATTTAAGACAGTATTGTAAAATAA
>NW_012135303.1:1817407-1830094 GCF_000956105.1 Propithecus coquereli | reverse complement strand
GCAATAATATCTTACAGAATTTATCCCTAAGTTGATAATCTCATAACCGTAAAAAGATTTATATTATCATTATTTAAAATCAAAATTTGAAACAACTTAAATATTTATCAGTGGCTAATAAATGAATACTTTCAGGCTTTAAGATGATGATATAGATTTATTTTGTTTATGAAATACTTGCATAGAAATTATATACTAGCACTATTCTAAGCTGTTTACAAATATTAGTTCATTTAATTCTCAGAACAACTTTATGTTTTATTTTTTTTTCCTTTTTCTTATGTTTTTGACTGCTTCTAAGCTGCATCAGAGCAACTTTATAAAGAAGGTATTATGGTTATTCCTATTTTGCAGAAGGGAAAACTGAGGTATAGAGAGATTAAGTCATTTGCCCAGGGTCACACAGCTAATTAGTGATGAGCTGGGACTTGAAGATAAGCAGTCTGAGTCAAGATTGTGCTTTTAATCACTAAGCTTTCCACAGCATGAAAAGATGGCTCTGTTGGGGAGCACAATGATGAGTAAAACCAGACATGGTCTCTGCTCCTGTGGAATTTCTAGTCTAATATTGGGGACTGAGGGAAGCATGTAAACATTCAAATTATCACTCTAATAAACTGAGAGAAGTGCTCTGAAAGAAGGGAATGTAGTTCTTTGTGAAATCTGACAGATTTTTGTCTGTTTCTCTCTGATAAGAAATAACAGCTGTAAAAAAAATGTCTAAAATGTTAACAGTGAGTATCTCTGTGTGGTGAGATGAATTTTACTTTCTTCTTTATATTTTTCTGTATTGTTTGAATTGTTTACAGTGACAATGTATCTTTTGTGTGCGTGTGAAAACAATATAGTCATTAAATAAATACTTTTAAAAATGAAGGAGAAAAGAAATTTTTGAATTCAGCAAATATTTTAACCATAATACTTGATAACTACACAAAAACTTACCCATTATGTTTTAAAATCAGTTGAATGGCCTTTTTTAAAATTCAAAGATATTATAGTCATGTAGGTACAAAATTTTTGCAAGTATTAATGACTTACAGTGGAATTCCCAGTCAGGATATTGTATTCTTGCCAATTTTCTTTGACTTTTGAACTGTTCATATTTAGAAAAGAAAATTAAGGGATTTATGGAAAAAAATTGCCATGCTTCTGTGCTATAATCTCTTATCTCCCTGATCTCTTGTAATCTTTTTTTTTTTTTTTTGAGACAAGAGTCTTACTCTGTTGCCCGAGCTAGAGTGCCGTGGCATCAGCCTAGCTCACAGCAACCTCAAACTCCTGGGCTCAAGCGATCCTCCTGCCTCAGCCTCCTGAGTAGCTGGGACTACAGGCATGTGCCACCGTGCCCAGCTAATTTTTTCTATATATTTTTAGTTGTCCAGCTAATTTCTTTCTATTTTTAGTAGAGACAGGGGTCTCACTCTTGCTTAGGCTGGTGTCGAACTCCTGAGCTCAAACGGTCCTTCTGCCTCGGCCTCCCAGAGTGCTAGGATTACAGGCATGATCCACTGTGCCCAGCCTTTAGTGACTACTTTGATATAGAAATATTTAATTTGTCTGTTTCAGTGGACCCTTTTGAAACGATGCTAAAGTCATTATTAAGGTATCAATCTGGTGGTGGTAGTGCGAGTGAAAACCACATGAGGAAAAAATTGTATGAAAATGGTGTGACTAATTCTCTGCAGAGTAATTTTGCTCTCCTGCTAAAGGTAAGGTGATAAACAGTTTTATCTGCTGTTCTACAATATATTATAGATAATGTATATTTTTGACTATTGGTGTATCTTATTTTTGCTACTCTTTTCTTACCTGTCTCTCTAAGCTAATTTTTAATCTTCTGAATATTCTATTTTTTCTCTATAAGCTTATTAGTTATGTATTTTATATAGAGAGAGCAGGGTTTTTGAGTGTTGGCAGTATTCAAACTTGGGCTGATGATTATTTGTCATGGAGGGCTGTCCTGTACATGGTAGGATATTTAGTGGCATCTGTGGCTTTTACATACTAGATGCCAGTATGTGCCCAGTTGTGATGACCAAAAATGTCTAGAGACATTTCTGAATGTCCCTTGGAGGGAAAATCACCCTAGTTGAGACCCTCTGCCCTAGAGATTACAGTAGGCATTCTTGACTTCTTATAACCTAATGTTAGTGATAACTTTTACCAGTTACTCAACAGTGCTAGACCTTACTAACTCCATTTTGTCCCTCACATTTCTAGTTTGATTTTGTAGAGTCAATATTCATTTGTTATTTATCTATATTCCATTCTGCTGTTCTTTATTTTCTAGCTCTTTCTTTCTTTCATAGCTCTTTACTGTCTGTACCTGTGTCTCAAGTTTCCCTCTGCCTTTCTTTTATATAAAGATAAAGGATTTAGAGCCTACCCTAAATCCAGGATGATCTCATCTTGAGATCCTTGACATCTACAAAAACTCTTTCCAATTGAGGTCACATTCACAAGTTCCAGAGATTAAGATATAGACATATTTGGGAGAACTACCATGACATACCTGAAGAACATACTTTATTACTTTTAGTTTAATTCTGCAGATGAATGATTTTCTCTGTTGTGTGATATAAGCTGTAGGTATTTTGTAGATGCCTATTATACTGAGATTTCTTTCTATTCCTAGTTTGCTGTGAATTTTAATCATGAGAAGGCATTTTATCAGTTGTTTTTCCTGCATATATTGAGAAAATTCTATGATTTTTATCCTTTATTCTGTTAATATAATGAATCATATTGGTTGATTTTTTTTAATTGAAATTCACATAACAAAAAACTAACCACTTTAAAGTGAACAACTCAGTGGTATGTTCATAATGTTGTGCAACCACCACCACTATCTTGTTCCAAAACATTTTCATCACCCCAAAAGGAAGCTCCATACCCAAGTTGCTCTCTTCCCCTATTTTCCTATTCCGTGGCAACCAACAATTTGCATTCTGTGTCTATGGATTTACCTATTCTGAATATTTCATATAAATGGAGTCATACAATATGTTGTCTTTTGTGACTGGTTTCTTTCACTTACAATGCCATTTTGAGGTTCATCCTTGTGGTTGCATGTATGAATACAGGAGTTCTCCCTTACCATCAGGATACATTCCAAGACCCCCAGTGGATGTCTAAAACCACAGATAGTACTGAACCCTAAATATATTGTTTTTTCCCATACATACACACCTGTGATGAAGTTTAATTTATAAATTAGGCACAGCAAGAGATTAATAACAATAATAAAATATAACAATTATATGTAATAAAAGTTATGTGAATGTGATGTCTCTCTTTCAAAATATCTTATTCTACTGAACTGTACTCACCTATTTTCTGACCTTGGTTAAACGTGGGAAACTGAAAGCACAGAAAGCAAAATCACGGATGAAGGGAGGGCTACTGTACTTCATTACTTTAAGAAAATGTTCAATTTTTTATTTTTTAAATTAAAAAAATTTATTGTGGTAAAATATACATAACTTAAAATTTGCCATTTTAACCATTTTAAGTGTATAATTCAGTGTTATTAATATTAATTACCTTGACATTATTGTACACAGCTGTCACCACTATCCATCTCTAAAACTTTTTTCATCATTCCAAACTAAAACTCTCTCTACTTTAAACAATAACTTCCTTCAATACCCAGCCCCTGGTAACCACTATTCTACTTTCTGTCTCTATGAATTTGACTATTCTCAGTACCTCATGTTAGTGGAATCATACAATATTTGTCTTTTTGTGTCTGGCTTATTTCACTTATTAATAGCATAATTTCTTCAGGGTTTATGTATGTTATAGCATGTTTCAGAATTTCATCCCTTTCCATTGTATAGATATATCATATTTTGTTCATCTGTTTATCCATCGATGGACATTTGGGATGTTTCTACATTTTCTATAGTGAATACTGCTGTTATGAACATGCATGTACATGTATTTGCTTGAGTGTCAGTTGTCAGTTCTTTTAGGTATATGTCTAGAAGTGGAATTGCTGAATCGTGTGATAATTCTATGTTTAACTTTTTGAGGAACTGCTACACTGTTTTCCACAGTGGCTGCACCATTTTACATTCCCGTTAGCAATGTATGATGGTTCCAATTTCTTCACATCCCTACCAACAACACTGATTGATTTTTGATTGTTGAATCATCCTTGCACTCCTGAGATCAGCCTCACTTGGTAGTGATATGCTATCATTTTTATATATTGCCAGATTTGATTTGTTTACATCTTGTTGAGGATTTTGGCATCTGTGTTGATAAGGAAAATTGGCCTATAATTTTCTTTTCTTGTAGTACTTCTGTCAGGTTTTGTTATCAGGGTTATGCTAACCTCATAAGATGAGAAAGAAAGCATTCCTCCCTTCTCTGTGTTTTGAAAGAGTTTGTGTAAGACTAGCATTATCCTTCCCTTTTACATTTTTTTAAACAATTTGATTGGGACATAATTGACATACAATAAACTACACATCATTGTTAAAGTATTTAACTTAAGTTTTAACCACCATGTTTAAATTTTGATCACAAAAATCAAGATGGTGAACACAGCTATCACCCCCAAAAGCTTCCACATGCCCCTTTACATTCCATTCCTCTGCCCCTCAACACCATTCACAAGTCCCCAGTGATCTGATTTCTGTCACCAGAGATTAGTTTGCATTTTCTAGGATTTTATGTAGGTGGAATCATATAGTATGTATTCTTTTTTGTCTGGCTCCTTTTACTAAGCATAATTATTTTGAGATTCATCCATATTGTTGCATGTATCAATAATTCACTCCTTTTATCACTAAGTAGTATTCTCTTACACGGATATACCACAGTTCATACATTTACCTGTGGATATAAATTTGGATTATTTACTGTTGGTCATTACAAATAAAACTGCTATGAATATTCATGTAAAAAATCTTTGTATGTACATCTTTCATTTTTCTTGGGTAAATACCTAGGACTAGAATGGTTAAGTCATATAGTAGGTGTTTATTTAACTTTTTAAGAATTGTCAAATTGTTTTTGAAAGTGGTTCCATTTTACATTCCTACCAGCAGTTTGTGAGAGTTCCCATTGTTTCACATCCTCACTAACGCTTGGTACGGTCAGTCTTTTTAATTTTAGTCATTCTAGTAGGTGGGTAGTATGTCTCATTGTGATTTTAATTTGTATTTCCCTATAACTAATGAGGCTGAACATCTTTTCATGTGCTAATTTCCTATCCATATATCTTCTTTAGTGAAATGTTAAATCTTTTGCCCTGATTTTATTGGATTGTTATTAATGAGTTGTAAGATTTCTTAAAATATTGTAGATGCCAGTCCTTTGTGAAATATATATTTTGCAGATATTTTCTCCAAGTCTGTGCTTGCTTTTTCATTTCTAGATAATGTCTTTTGAAGAGTACATGTTTTAAATTTTGATGAAATAATATTTATTGATGTTTTTTCATTAGTAGTTTGTGCTCTGTGTTAAAGTCAAAGATTTTCTCTTATGTTTTTCTCTAGAAGTTTTATACTTTTTTGCTCATACTTTTAGATCTATGATACTTTTCCAGTTAATTTTTATATGTGGTGTAAATTAGAGTTAAAACCCAGTTTTTTTAATATGGCTATTCAGTTGTTTAAAAAATGATCCTTTTCCATTGAATTTCCTTGGAACTTTTGTGAAAACTCTACTGGCCATATTTTTTGGGTCTATTTTTAGATCTTGTTCTTTTCCTTTAATCTCTTTGTCTATCATAATGTCAATACCATACTGTCTTGATTACTATAGCTGTATGATAAGTCTTGAAATCAGATAGAGTATTTCAACTTTATTCTTCCAATTAGTCTACTGATTCTTTCTTCTGCTTGTTCAAATCTACTGTTGAACCCCTCTAGTAAATTTTTCATTTTAGTTATTGTAGTTTTCAACTCCAGACTCTTTGTGTGGTTCTTTTTAAAATTTCTATCTTTTTATTGATATTTTTTATTTGTTTAGACATCATTCTCCTGCTTTCCTATAGCTCCTTTTTTTTTTTCTTTTTTAAGAGATGGGGACTAGCTCTGTCACTCACTCAAGCTGGAGTACAGTGGTGTGATCACAGTTCACTGCAACTTCGAACTCCTGGGCTCAAGTGATCGTCCTGCTTCAGCCTCTCAAGTGGCTGGGACTACAGGTACACACCACCACACCCAGCTAATTTTTTTATTTTTATGTTTTGTAGAGCCAGGGTCTTGCCATGTTTTCCAGGTTGATCTTGAACTTTGGGCCTCAAGCGATTCTCCTGTCTCGGCCTCCCAAAGTACTGGGAATACAGGTGTGAACCACTGCACCTGGCCTCCTTCAGTTCTTTGTCTATGGTTTACTTTAGCTCTTTGAGCATATTTAAGATAGTTGATTTAAAGTCTTTTTAGTGGCCAGGCATTGTGGCTCATGCCTATAATCCTAGCACTCTGGGAGGCCGAGTTGGGAGGATCATTTGGGCCCAGGAGTTCGAGACCAGCCTGAGCAAGAGCCATACCCCGTCTCTACTAAAAATAGAAAGAGATTAGCTGGACAACTAAAAATATATAGAAAATATTAGCTGGGCTTGGTGCCGCATGCCTGTAGTCCCAGCTACTCAGGAGGCTGAGGCAGGAGGATTGCTTAAGCCTAGGAGTTTGAGGTTGTTGTGAGGTAGGCTGACGCCACGGCATTCTAGCTCGGGCAACAGAGCAAGACTTTGTCTCCAAAAAAAATAAATAAATAAAATCTTTCTAGTAAGTTCAATGTCTGAGTTTCCTTATGAACAGTTTCTATCAATTTCTTTTTTCCTGTGGATTGGCCATACTTTTTTCTTTTTTTGCATGCCTCCTGATTCTTTTGTTTAAAACTGAACATTTTAAATATATATATGGCAGCACTTGAAATTAGATTCTTCAGCTTCCTTAGGGTGCATTGTTACTGCCTATCATGGGTTGTTATTATTTGCTTGTGTAGTGTCTTTTCTCAACTGTTTTTGTAAAATCTGTATTCTTTGTCATGTGCTGCCACAGTATCTGTTGCGTTATTTAGTGGTCAGCTATTGTTTTTACAGATTTATCTAAAATGCTTGGAGCCAGAAAGAAGAAGAAAAAGAAAAGGAAAAAGAAAAAATAGCCAGATGTGGTAGCATGCACTCACAGTCCAAGCCACTTAGGAGGCAGAGGTGGGAGAATCTCGTGAGCCCAGGAGTTCTGGGCTATAGTGCATTATGCTGATCAGTGTTTACACCAAGTTTGGCATCAATATGATGACCTCCTGGGAGTGGGGGACCACTAAGTTGCTTAAGGAGGGATGAACTGGCCCAGGTCAGAAATGGAGCAGGTTAAAACTTCCGTGCTGATCAGTAGTGGGATCACACCTGTGAATAGCCACCTCACTCCAGCCTGGGCAACATAGCGAGGTCCCATCCCCTAAAAAAAGAAGGAAAAAAGAAAAAAGATACTCTCCCAGTGTTTGCAGATTGGCTTTGTCTTAGGAGCCTCCTTTGACCTGTCTCTAGACTCTTTACAACTCTACCTTGGGTTTCACTTTTTACTTGTACAGAACTTGAAGTCTTGCTAGATAGGCTTCTTAGGACTTTTCTGAGCATTTCATGCGCATTTCTGAATTCCCTGGTATAAGCAGAAGCTTTTAGAAGCTCTTATTCCTACATGTATCTCTTCTTCCTACCTCTTCTTTCCCAGGCTTTTTGGACTGCCTATTGTTGTTCCTGGTGTTGTTCTAAGTGTTATTCTTTGTCCCCGGCTTCTATAGCCAGTATTTATGCATTTAAATGTTTTTGCCCAGGGAAGCCACCCTAGCCCTGGCAAAAGCAAAGGGAAGCCTTTTAACTCATCCTTGAGGGATCTGTCATATAGGTTGAGACCCACAACCACCATTTTTTGAGAATAATGTCTGTGTTGTGTCCTAGCAATCTGCACCAGGAATATGGGCTTTAGCTCTCATAGCTGCTGCCTATCTGGGGTGTGGGGAATGGTAGGTAGATTGTTTAAAATTTTACAGTGCCCTCTTACCACAAAGCAGCATTTCTTTCTTCACCAAGCCTTTTCCTAGTTGTAAATTTTGACAGTATTCCATAGTTCTTCAGAAGTTTATTCTGATAGTTTTGCTGGCAGTCAGAATTGCTTTTCGGGATGGATGGAGTATTAGGATTCCCTAATCTGTCATTTTTAGTGATCATTTCAGTGACCAATGGTGATGGTGCTTTTAACAGTGCTCCAGAAGGTGTCAGGTCTCTCTTTTGTCTGCAGTGCTGTTGGCTTTTGGCTGTTGTGCCACTGAACTGAAGAGGGAAGGTAGATGGAAATAACCCTCAGTTAAAACATCACAAACCCTACTGTCTTACTGAGGTTCAATTGTTTCTGTTGGGTAGACACTTTTCAGTGTGTACTGTGGTTTTGATTAATTGCCAAAGTTCTGAAATGGTTGATTTTAGTTGTTCTGTAAATATTTTCATTGTTTTAGAGGGAGAATGAGATCACTGAGGTCCTCACTCTGCCATTCTGGAAGTTATTCTCTCCTCTGGGAAATTTTGAAAGAGAACAGGAGTGGAAAACATTATATAAAGATACAGTGAAAGTTCAGAATTATTTTAGTGGCACATATATAGATCAATGGAATAGATCCTGAAACAATCCCAAGTTCATATGGGAATTCAATGTATGATGGCTAGCATTTCAAATCAGTGGGAAAAAGACATGTATTTAATGGTAAGACATAAAATTCATGAAATTAGATGAATCGTTCGTGAAAATTAAATGAATAAATAAAATAAGTGGAATGCACACTTTATACTAAAGTAAATTCTACTTTAAACATAAAGTTTGAGCTAAAGAATGAGCCTTGATATGTGATACTTAGAATGAATTCAAACAAATGGCTCAACATTCTAAGGCTGTCAATAATGAGAGGGTGTGGTTTTGTCACATGGGGTTAGGCCTGACTACTTTAAAAGGCCCATGTAGGATTGGACATTCAGGAATAGATTGAGTTAATGAAGAAGGTGAGATCTGGCAGTTCAGGATGTAAATGGGTGAACACCGACACTCAGCTGGGCTTCCCATTTCTGTGCATGAACCTGAGACAGCTGAGATGGTCACAAGTGATGTACTTTTTCTAGAATTGTTTTGAGGCAAAAATCCCATGCTTATTAAGAAAAATAATGTTTTCTGAAAGCAAACAAACTTTGATCTTTAGGGAAAGAAAATCTTACGGGTTTATTTTATACAGGCATACCTCACTTTATTGAGCTTTGCCTTATTGTGCTTCACAAATATGGAGTTTTTTACAAATTGAAGGTTTGTGGAACCCTGTATCAAGCAAGTCTATCAGCACCATTTTCCCAACTCAGTTCATGTTTCTGTGTCACATTTTAGTAATTCTTGTAATACATCCCACTTTTCCATTATTATTATATCTGTTATGGTGTTCTGTGATCACTGATGCTACTATTTTAATTGTTTTGGGGTGCCACAAACCACGCCCATGTAAGACAGCAAACTTAATAAATGTGTGTGGTTTTTCTTTAATTTCAAAGTATTACGGGGGTACAAATATTTTTGGTATGGATCACTTTTATAATGCTTGAGTCATGGTTATAAGTATGCCTGTCACCCAGATACTATTCATTGTACCTGTTAAGTAGGTTATCGCTCATCCTCATCCAGATACTGTTTGTTGTACCCATTAAGTAGGTTATCCCCCCTCCTTCCTGCTTGATTTCTGTTAAGTTTTACTTCCCTCTATGCACATGTGTGCTCAAAGGGTTAGTTCCAATTTAATAGTTTTTCCATTCTTTAGATACTTCACTTAGGATAATGGTCTCCAGTTCCATTCTAATTGTTGGAAAAGGCATTAAGTCATCCTTCTTCGTGGCTGAGTAGTATTCCATGGTATATATATACCACATTTTGTTAATCCACTCATGAATTTATGCACACTTGGGTTGATTCCATATCTTTGCACTTGTGACTTGTACTGCAATAAATATTTGAGTCAGGTGTCTTTTTGATAAAATGACTTCTTTTCCTTTGGGTAAATACCCAGTAGAGGGATTGCTGTATCAAATGGCAGGTCTACTCCTAGTTCTTTGAGGTATATCCATACTGTTTTCCATAGGGGTTGTACTAATTTTCAGTCCCACCAACAGTGTAGAAGTGTTCCTTTCTCTCTGTATCCACGCCAGCATCTATTACTTTTGGACTTTAATAAAAGCCATTCTAGTAGGGGTAAGGTGATAGATACCTCACTGTGGTTTTAATTTGCATTTCCCTGATGCTTAGTGACATTGGGCATTTTTTCCTATGTTTATTGGTCATTTGTCCATCTTTTGAAAAAGATGTTTTTGTTCATGTTTTTGTCCACTTTTCAATGGGGTTGTTTGATTTTTTTCTTGCTGATTTGCTTGAGTTCTTTGTAGATTCTGGTTATTAGTCCTTTATCGGATGTATAGCCTGCAAATATTTCCTCCCATTCTGTACGTTGTCTGTTTGCTCTGTTGATTATTTCTTTAGCTGTGCAGAAGCTTTTTAATTTAATCAGGTCCTGTTTATTTTTGTTGTTGCTGTGATTGCCATTGGGGTTTTCTTCATAAATTCTTTGCCTCGGCTGATATCTAGAAGAGTTTTTCCAACATAATACAGAAGATCAACAAAATAAAAAGTTGGTTCTTTGAAAAGATAAACAAAATCGATAAACCTCTTGCTAGATTAACCAGGAATAGAAGAGAAAGGACCCTAATAAGCTCAATCAGAAATGAAAAAGGAGATATTAGAACTGATACCACAGAAATACAAAATATCATCTGTGAATACTATGAAAATCTCTTTGCACGTAAACTTGAAAACGTAGAGGAAATGGACAAATTCCTGGAATCACACAATCTCTCAAGACTCAATAAGGAAGAAATAGAATTCCTGAACAGACCAACAACAAACAACAAGATTGAAGCAGCAATAAATATCTTCCAACAAAAAAAAGCCCCAGACCAGATGGATTCACAGCCCAATATTATCAGACCTACAAAGAAGAGTTGGTACCCATACTGCAGAAATTATTCCATAACATTGAGAAGGAGGGACTCTTCCCCAACTCATTCTACAAAACCAGTATCGCCTCGATACTAAAGCCAGGAAAGGATACTACAAAAAAAGAGAACTATAGACCAATATCTCTTGTGAGTAGAGATGCAGAAATCCTCAATTAAATACTAGCAAACCAAATTCAACAGCATATCAAAAAAATAATCCGCCATGAGCAAGTGGGCTTCATCTCAGGGATGCAGAGATGGTTCAACATACATAAATTGATACATGTGATTCACCACATAAACATAAGCAATAACAAAGATCATATGATCATCTCAATAGATACAGAAAAAGCATTTGACAAAATTCAGCACCTTTCATGATAAAAACTCTCAACAAAGTAGGCATAGAAGGAACATATTTCAAAATTACAAAAACCGTTTATGACAAACCCACAGCCAACATCATACTGAATGGGGAAAAGCCGAAAGCATTCCTACAAAGAACTGGAACAAGACAAGGGTGCTCATTGTCATCACTTCTATTCAACATAATGCTGGAAGTCCTAGCCAGAGTGATCAGGCAAGAGAAAGAAATTAAGAGTATCCTAATTGGGAAAGAGGAGGTCAAACTATTGCTTTTTGCTGATTATATGATCTTATATCTAGAAAACCCCAACGATTCCACCCAGAGACTCCTGGAATTGGTAAAGAAATTCAGCAAAGTCTTAAGGATACAAAATCACTGTATGCAAATCAGTAGTATTCCTGTATACCAATAAATGAAACCAAAGCTTGTGATCTCTTTACTACACACTGTTTTTATTCTATTAGGGATTAATAAATATTCGGTGAGTGAAGGAATGACACAGAGACCCTGAGAGTCTATCAGAGACTCTGTCACTGGGGCATGTTTAGGACATTTGTATATTCATATATTTATTGTTAACTATATCACAGGCTCCCTGTGGCAAACTTTTATTAAATAATATTTTTAATTAGATACTAAGTTTCTGATCTCAATTTCTATTAGTTTAAGGTTGTTCTGTCTTTGAGTTTTTAATTTATATTTTCTGGTTTTATTATTTTGGTGGTAGCTCTGTTTTATTTTATATATCAGCCCTTTGACAGAAGCTGAACCTGAACCATTGAGGATGCAATTATAGATGGAGCCAGTGTTAGTCTGACAGATGAGTATATACCTGAATGCTTACTTTGGTTACAGACTTGAGCTGTGTACGCCGTGAAATGAATCTACTTGCTAAAGTTTTCTAAGATTTAGTAAGAGGAAATAGTAAATCATTGTGGTTTCCTGTTCTCTTTCAGCTTTCAGAAGAATTATTAGACAAATGGCTCTCCTACCCAGAGCACCAGCATGTACCCCTCAGCCAGCATATGCTTGGTTTTGCTATGAAGTCTGTTACACAAATGGTAATGGGTAGTACATTTGAAGATGACCAGGAAGTCATTCGCTTCCAGAAGAATCATGGCACAGTAAGTCTAGGGCTGAATTTAAAATTCACATTGGATAGTTGAGTAATGCAGACTCTTCTTATCAAGAAGAAGGTTTAAGATTCTATAGTATAGAAATTCCTTGTTTTTGGCTAAACAATGTAAGCAAAATAATTGTTGCCTTTTTTTTTTTTTTTTTT
>NW_012135303.1:1814611-1816747 GCF_000956105.1 Propithecus coquereli | reverse complement strand
GGCCTCCCAGAGTGCTACGATTACAGGTGTGAGCTACCACCCTCAGCCTCTCATATATTCTTTACCCAGTTTCAGAAGTTGTTTACATTTTGCCCCACTTGCTTTTGTCATTCTTCTTCTTTCTATTTGTCTATCTATTTATTCATCCCTGCCTCCCCCTTTCCTTGAACCATTTGAGAGGAAAGTAGACATTTTGCCTCTTTACCCCTAAATATTTCAGTTTGTATGTCCTAAGAACAATAATATTCTCCTATACAGTGACAACATAGTTGTCAAACTAGGGAAATTAAACATTGATAGAAGCCTATTAGCTCATCAAGCGCCCATATTCAAATTTCTTCAATTATCCCCATAATGTTCTTATATTAATAGCTTGCCAGCCCCCCACCCCCAATCCAGGACCCAACTCAGGATCACTCATTACTTTTAGTGATCAAATCTCTTTAATCTGGAACAGTTCCTCAGCTTTTCTTTGTTTCTTGACCTTGATATTTTTGGAAAGTATAGCACAGTTATTTTATAGAATATCCTTCAATTTGAGTTTGTCTCATATATCATGAGTAGATTCAAAATCTGTATGTTTGACAGGAATCTGGTATTTTCTTAACATTACTAGAAGTTGTCAAAGGAAAGTTTCAGACCATAAGCAGTACTTAATATCCTTCCTCAAATGATCTTTTATTGTCTAAAACACCAAGGGATTGCAATTGTTCAGTCATGCCACCAGGAATAACAACCAGTTTGTGAATTCAGAGGCAGTGACAACTGCATCAGGGCTGGTACTTGGCTGACAACAGTGGGGAGATGTCATCAGTTGTAAGACGAATACTTATTTCACAGGTGTTAAAACATGAAAAAGTATACACCTCACCTTCAATTGCATATAGTATTTCTGAACTCCCTTCCAAAAAATTGTCCTGATTATTTTCCTACCAACATTAGAATGCTTGTTCCGTGTCCTTTTGACAACATTTAAAATTGTTGGTCCTGTAAATATGTGCCTATGTGATATGTCAAAAATGGCATTTTATGATTAAAATTTATAATTCTTTTATTTGTTAAGTTAAATGTCTTTTTATACTTTTGTCAAAACTTGTGTTTCTTTTGTGGAATGCTTTCTCATGTCCTTTGCCTATATTTCTACTAATGCTTTCTTTTTCTTACTGATCTGCAACAGCTATTTATTTTTATCTCAGTTTTCATTTGCTCTTACTTTTTTTTTTTTGTCTTTTTGAGATATGTTCTCTGTTACCCAGGCTAGAGTGCAGTGGTGGTATCATAGCTCACTGCAACCTCAAACTCCTGGGCTCAAGTGATCCTCAGTCCCCCTAATAGCTGGGACTACAGGCAGAAGCCACCATGCCCGGCTAATTTTTCTATTTTTTGTAGAGACAGGGTCTAGCTCTTGCTCTGGCTGGTCTCGAACTCCTGGCCTCAAGCAGTTGTCCCACTTTGGCCTCCCAGAGTGCTAGGATTACAGGCGTGAGCCACCACACCTGGCATACTTTTACTTTTGCTGATAGTGTTTTTCGGTATCATAAATGTTAATATTTTTATGTAAGTTAATCAATTTGACTTTTTCATAATGAATTTTTACTCTGTGCTTTTTATCATGCTTAGAAACTCCTTCCACACTTTAAGGGTATTCCTAATATAAACATTTAGTATACATTTTAAAACTATTTATAATAGTTTAATTTTATGTTTAAATAATCTGAAATTTATAGCTTTTAAGGTAAGAGTTGAGGACTCTTAGTCTGAGCAACATAGTGAGACCTTGTCTCTATAAAAAAAATTTAAAAGTTAGCTGGGTAATGTCTTTTCTCAATTTTTTTCTTATATCTTTTATTTTTTCCCCTTCGTTTCTTCTTTTTTGTTCTAGTCTCTCTCATCCTAGCCAGGTAATCTCTTGAGCCCAGGAATTTGAGGTTACGCTGAGCTATGAACAGGCCACTGCACTCCAGCCTGGGCAACAGAGCAAGACTCTGTCTAAAAGAAAAAAAATAGAAAGGCCAGGCATGGTGGCTCATGCCTATAATCCTAGCACTTTGGGAGGCCAAGGCAGGAGGAAAGCTTGAGGCCAGGAGTTTGAGACTAACCTGGGCAACCTAGTGAGACACTGTCTCTACAAAAAAA
>NW_012135303.1:1811105-1814281 GCF_000956105.1 Propithecus coquereli | reverse complement strand
GAGACCCATCTCTACTAAACAGAAAAATTAGTTGGGCATCGTCGTGGCTTGAGCCTGTAGTTCCAGCTACTCGGGAGGCTGAGGCAAGAGGATGACTTGAGCCCAGGAGTTGGAGGTTGCAGTGAGTTACGATGATATCACTGCACTCTACCTGGGGCGATTGAGTGAGACTCTGTCTCAAAAAAAAAAAAAATTGCAAGTGAAATAAAAATTTGTAATTACCTGTGAATTTTACTTACCCACTTGTGCCATTATAATAAAAATTTGAGGATTGACTCTGATGCTGTGTCCTTTTTCCTTTCTATTCGTATTCCTTTTCAAGAAAAGGAACGTTTCACTTTCCAATTGAAGTTAGTTTAAAAGTGCATTGACTGAAATCATTAAAATATATTTCTCCCTGTCCTCTGAGACTGTGGAGTAAATGCACAGCTCTCTTAAAAAGCACACATTATCAGATGTATTGGCTAAAAAGGAGCTCCTTAGTTATTAGCTTACGTCTCTCTGAATTATTTAGAAAATCTACCTACTGGATAATAGATAAGTGTATTTTCCTATTTTCAGGTTTGGTCTGAAATTGGAAAAGGATATTTAGATGGGTCACTTGATGAAAGTACAACTCGGAAAAAGCAATATGAAGATGGTAAGTTTGGTCACTCTTAATTTTTGGTAAGGACAAAAAGATATGCACCCCAGTTTTTTTTGTATCCCAGTTTTAATAGGGTTATTTCTGAATGGTGAGATTATAGGTCATTTATATTTTCTCTTATGCTTTTTACATTTCCTATAATGTAAGTTTCTCTTTAACAAAAGAGAAAAAACAGTAAGTTAGTAAAAGAAACACTAGCACTCACTGCAGAATGAAGGTGCTATAGTGTTGGTACACTCTACAGGATTAATGGAAAGTGTAAGGGTACAATTTTAAGAAAGCAATTTGACAGTACATATTAAGAGCCATAAATAATGGATGAAATTATCTAAAAGAAGAAAATATTCATGAAGATAATTTTTGTAGTACTGTTTCTACAAGTAGAGAAACAAAACCAAACTAAATATTCAATGTTAAAGGTATTGCTAAGAAAAAATACGATTAAATATTATACAGATATTTGTAAAAAATGTAGCAACATAAAAATTTTTTGCCATTTATAACGTTGAGTAAAAATATCTTCAGAATTGTTTGATATTGAGTACAACTTTATAAAGTTTACACAGAAAAGTAGCAATTTTAATTTAAGATAGCTCCCCCAAATTATTGCCCTTTACTCCTTTTTTGTTGTTTTGTAGTTCCTGTCAGTAGTTGAGTGATTGTAATGCTTCAGTACTTTTATTCTGAGCTGCTTTGAATTCCTTCTTTGGAAGCAGGGAGGGTAAATTAAAATACATAGGCTGCATTGGAATAATGGACTATTTTTCATATTTAGTTGCATTGCTTCACAGGATTCTCTTCCTTCATCTTTTCAACAAACAACAAAAATTGAGGCTTACTGTGTGCTAGGACCTATCATATGCATGGAAGACAAAAATCCTGGTCCTTATTAGCTTACTATTGTAGTGATTCCCTTGTTGTCCAACAGAAGTCAAGAAAAGCCAGTTTAATTGACATATTTCCTGCTATCTTTTATTACTATTCTGATTATCTTGATGGATACATTTGGATTAATTCCCCTTGATAAAAAATGTATTTCAGAAATATTGGTTAGATTAATATGAAATGAAAATTAATAATTTATATTTTTGATTCTAAATAAAAGTAGATTGTCTAGCATGATATATTCCTTGGTCTATAACATGAACATGGTACAAATTTGAGCTTTTATTGAAAATGATTATGGTTTAGTATGGAATCCCGTGGCTGGATCAGAGCTTCCTTCATTTATGTAATTCCCAACTTGCTCTGCACATCAGTATCACTTGGGGAACTTAAACAAAACAAACTGAAGATCGGGCCCCATCCTAGACCAGTTTATTCAAAATCTGGGATAAGAGTGGACTGGGCATCAGATACTTTTGTAAAAGCTCTACATATTATTGTAATGTACTTGTAGGGTTGAGAATGTATAGCAGTAGTTACCAAACTTTGCTACACGTTGAATCTTTTAAAACATATTGAAGGCTGGCTTCTACCTATAAACATTCAGATTTAATTGGTAGGAAGTGTGACTTGTGCTTTGATGATTCAAATATGTAGCAAAGTGTTGCAATTACTGCATTACAGTGTTAATAATTTCTCATTTGGATAACTAATATATATTATATCATCCAATTCTATAAATATTTAGGGAAGATCTGTAATATGCAGGCATGTTTTAGGTGCTGGGGAATCTAAACCAAGAAAGTTTCTTGCCCTTGTGGCACCACATTCTAGTGGGAAGAGACAGACAATAATCTAAACAAGTAAATTAAATAGTATGTTAAAAGGTGAAAAATTCTGTAGAGAAAAATAAAACCAGAAGGGGATAGGGAGTGCCAGAGGGTGAGGAGGTTGCAACTTTTTTTCCATTTATTTTTTATTTGTATATATTCATGGGGTAAAAGTACAGTTTTGCTGCATTGATATATTACATTGTGGTAAAGTCAGGGCCTTCAGTACATACAGCACTGAAGCAACCCACATTGTACCCACCAACCAACTTTTCATCATCTACCTCCTCTCACCCCCTGAGCCCTCCAAGTGTCCTTTGTTCATCATTCCACATTCTGCTTCCATGTGTATACATTATTTAGCTCCCACTTATAAATGAGAACATGTGGTATTTGTCTTTGTGTCTGAGTTGTTTCATTTAAGATAATGGCTTCCAGTTCCATCCATGTTGCTGCAAAAGACAATGATTTTATTCTTTTTTATGGCTGAATAGTATTGTGTATATACACCACGTTTTCTTTATCCATTCATCTGTTGATGGACACTTAGGTTGATTCCATATCTTTGCTATTGTGAATAGTGCTGTGATAAACATGAGTACAAGTATCCTTTTGATATAATGATTTCTTTTTCTTTGGGTAGATACCCAGTAGTAGGATTGCTGGATCAAATGGTAGTTCTTTGAGAAATCACCATACTGTTTTCCATAGAGGTTGTACTAATTTATGTTCCCACCAACAGTGTATAAACATTCCCTTTCTCCACATCCTCACCAACAGCTGTTATTTTTTGTGTTTTTAATAATAGCCACTCT
>NW_012135303.1:1805449-1808377 GCF_000956105.1 Propithecus coquereli | reverse complement strand
TATGTTTCCAGGAATTTATCCATTTCCCCTAGGTTTTCTGGTTTTCAGCATATAATTGTTCATAATAGTCTATGATGATCTTTTGTATTTCTGTGGTATCAGTTGTAATGTCTTCTTTTTCATTTCTGATTCTGTTTCTTTGGATCTTTTCTTGTCTTAATTAGTCTTGCTAGTGGTTTATCAATTTTGTTTATCTTTTTGATGAACCAAGAGGTTGTGATTTTAAGTAATTATTAGGAAAGGCCGCACCAAAATGAGATGACTTTTGAGCAAACACTTTAAAGACATGAAGAAGCTAATCATACTGATCATGAGGATACCCGTATGTTCAAAGGAGTATTCCATCTAGAGGAAAAGTAATTGCAAAGTCCTTGAGGTGGGACTCTTCCTGGTGTATTTGAGATACAACAGGAAGGCCAGTATGGCCGGATTGAAGTGAATTATGAGAGGAACAGAAGGAAATGAGGTCAGAAAAATTGGGGAGATTTGGCACAAATTTTTTTATGGCTTATAGTCCATTGTATGAGTAGATTGTTAACTATGGCACAGGAAGCCACTGGAAGGTTTTGAGCAGAGTTAGATCTGAGTTACATTTTAAAAGGATCACTGGCTGCTGTAATAGACTATAGGGGGCCTGAGCAGAAGCAGGGAGACTAATTAGGAGGCTCTTGCAATGAACCAGGCAAGAGAGAGAATGTGGCTTGGACCAGGCAACAGAAAATATAGAACCAAAACAAAAAAAGAATAAGACAATAATTCTGTGTTTTGAAGATAGATCCACCGACATTGGCTGACAGATAAATATGGGATATGAGAGAGAGGAAGACACCAAGGTTTTAGGCCTGAGTAGTTGGAAAATGAGGTTATTAGGAAATAAGATGAGGAAGACTGTGGGAAGATCCAGTTCTAGGGGGAAAGATCAAGAGTTCAGTATGTTGGGTATGCTTCAGACATCCAAATGGAGATGGCAGGTTTGTTGTTAGATGTATGAGTCTGGAGTTCAGGGGAAAGAAGTCTTGACTAGAGGTATAAATTTGGAAGTGTTCAGTACATGGATTGTATTTAAAGCCTTGAGACTGGAGATCACCAGGGTAGTGAATATAGATAGAAAAAGAGAAGAGGTCCAAAAACTGAGCCCTGTGCTTGGACATTCCATCATTAAGTCAAGAGATGAGAAGGAATCAAAAAAGAAGACTGAGAATGAGCAGGCAGCAAAGTGGGAAGGAAGTTTGGAATTTAGGGGAGTGTGGAGTCCTGGGAGCTACATGAAAAAGTGTTTCCTGGAGAGTAAGTTGTCAACATCATCAGTGATGTAATGACTCAAGTAAGACAAGGAGTGAAATGGATCTTTGGATAATTTTATTGACCATTGGATATCAGTTATTTATAACTTGCAGACTTTAGAAATTTACTTTTCTGATTCTTTCCTGTCTGTTTCTGTCCCTAAATTGTGATAACCTGGTTTGGGAGAAGAAGTGGAGTTAACAAGACAGAATTTAGAAGGAAGGTGGATGATATCATGGGAGACGTTTATGTGTTTTGGAGGCCTATAAGGTGCTGGCATTGTTCTACTTCTTGACCTGGGTGATGATGATTCAGATGTTAGCTTTATAATTATTCCTTAGACTGTGCTTATATGTCTTATGCACTTTTTTGTATGTATGTTAAATTTAGCAAAAAGGAGAAACAGAAAGTTAAACATAAATTAGTTTTCTCTATTGTTGGTTGCTAACATTGAAGATTTTATTCTTTATATGATAACATTGTGCAGAATTATTTTTAAAAAGTTCAATCTCCATAAATGATTGGATTCTAAAATCATTTTGTTTTTCTTCTCTAAGCCCTTATGCAACTGGAATCTATTTTAAAGAAAATCATAAAGGAACGAAAAGGAAGGAATTTTGGTCAACATATTTTCATTGACTCCTTAGTACAGGGGAACCTTAATGACCAACAGGTGATGTGACTGTTAAATGTTTATCAAATAAAAAATAATCACACATGTATACAGTGTGCTTTTTATTTACTTTAATCCAGATACTTTCCTAGAATTCAGTGTCTTCTCTTCTCTTTTATTGTACATCATAAGTAGTATAAGCACTTAGTCTCCTGTTATTTAGCTTGTTGAAGCATCTGTATATTATTTAATATTTGGGTAAGCAAATATTGAGCTAAAATACTCTGGTCATAAAACAAGAAGAACTTACATAAGCCTTTATAGACTAAGTCACTGTGCCTGCGTGACCGGGTATGGCAATTTGGCTTATCCACAGTACACATCAGCACACCGCTGTATTTGTGGTGTTGTCAGGCAAAAGACAGGAATGGAATCATTATTGCCACATCTGTTCATTGTGGGAGTCTTCTGCCCCACTCTACACATACAAGTCCTTGTGGCCAGAAGTGATTTTCTGGGTGTGTTTTGGCCCAGAAATTGAATCAGGCTTCTAGGACAGTAGCAAGATCTTCTCCACTATTCCAAGGCTTTATTGTTACACCAGGCCAAATCAGAAACATAGGACTGAGCCAATCTGTTTGCCAAAGTGTATCATAAACCAATAATATTAGCAAGAAATAACCCTGATTTGATCATTATACATTGTATACATGTATCAAAATATCACATGTGCCCCCAAAATATGTATAACTATGATATATCAATAAAAAATAGACACACACACAGTGCAGTATTTAGGTTGGTTTTCTCATACAGATTTTGTTTTAATGAAAACATCATAAAGAAATAATATACTTTTTTCCTTTCATTGACCCTAATTTTATACTCTATAGATTATTTTAGCAGGGCTTAATTTAGGCCCTTGCATTTCACACTTTCTAAACTTAGTTTTGTTTCCTAGATCCTAGAAGACAGTATGATATTTTCTCTGGCCGGTTGCATAATAACTGCAAAATGTAAGTATAAATTGA
>NW_012135303.1:1801389-1801686 GCF_000956105.1 Propithecus coquereli | reverse complement strand
CTCTAGCCCAGGCAAAAGAGTGAGACTCTGTCTCAAAAAAAAAGAAATTTTTCTGTGCAAGTTGGGGAATCATGTTTTCTGAATATTCATAAAATAGAAACAAATTCCTAACTCCTTTTTGTACTTCCAACAAATTACCTTAAAGGGAAATAAAAAGGACTTCCCATAATTTTATTTCTTAGATTAATATTTTATATTCTGACCATAATAGGTTTCTGTTTTACTCATTTTTATTAGGTTTGAATAATGGGTAATCTACCTTGCATTTGCTATTTTTTTGCCTCATGGCTAACACAT
>NW_012135303.1:1800819-1801339 GCF_000956105.1 Propithecus coquereli | reverse complement strand
AATGTATTAAGTGGCTTCAGTTACTTGCCAGTTTAAAGAAAGAAACATCCAGATTCCACTCTCTTTTGGACAATATTCTATAAATATTCATGTTCCATTGAATAAAATACAATCCTGTGAAGAATTTTGTTTTACCTTTTGGTAGTATTTATGTATCTCGTATTAGAAGAAAAAAATGTATATATAAAACCCCACTCTAAGCCATTTGTCTTTTTAATTTTTTTTTAAATTCTATACCCAAACCATGAGTTCGCTATTTTCATTGTTATTAATATAATTTTTCACCTAGTGTGCACCTGGGCAATCTGTTTTTTAACCACCTGTGAAGAAGTTCAGAAAAAACTATATGAAGAGATAAACCAAGTTTTTGGGAATGGTCCTATTACTCCAGAGAAAATTGAACAGCTCAGGTAAGAACACAATAAAAGGAAGAAGAGATCATTAAAAGGTAAATTTGAACTGATTTATTTAATTTAAAACTAATGTGACTACGTAGGAAAAACTATATATTTTCATAGGA
>NW_012135303.1:1794163-1796419 GCF_000956105.1 Propithecus coquereli | reverse complement strand
GAAAAGTTACTCTTCATATATTCTTTAAATTTATTATTTTATTGAATGTATCATGGCTATTAGTACAACTGGCACTTGATACAGATCCAACTCATTATTTTTGATGGCTGCTTAATATCCCATTGTATGGATGTACCATAATTTATTTAAGCAGTCCCCACTAATGAAAATTTAGATTGACATTAATTTTTTATTATTACAAATTATGTACTTGTATAGGCACTGAATAGAGTCTTAGAAATGGAGTTTTTGCGTCAGAGTCCATGCATATGTTATATTTAAATATAACCCTCTAAAAAGCAGTTTATACTTTTAGCAACAGTGCATGAAAATGCTTTTTCTTTCCAAATCCTTACCATCTCTGGACTTTTCAGTCTTAGTACTTTTGAGTCTTATATATATTTTGTGAATCCCATTATTTTAGTTTGCTTTTCCCTGATCATTGAAGAGATTGAACAACTATTCACACATATATTAACAGTTGTATTTTTGCTTTTGAATTATATCTTTGTAATTTTCATTTTTCTTTCTAGTGAACTTACGTCTTTTTATATGTTATACAAAACTCTGTTGGTTATATGGCAAATATTTTTTCCTGTCTGTTAGTTATCTTTTGCTGTTGCTTATGGCGGGTTTTTTGTTTGTCTGTTTTAACTGGGTGTAGGCTTTCAATTTTCATACAGCTAAGTCTGTTATTCCTTTACGGCTTCCAGATTTTGTGACATGCTCGAGGAGACCTTCCGCATTGTAAGATCAACAAAATGATGGCCTGTGTTTTCTTCCATTATTTTATATTTTTATTTCATTTTATCTATACTAATAGTGATGTAGGATGAGTGGACTTTCTGGGAGTGTTTTGTGTCTGTTAGGTCTTGACTAACTAGACTGATTTTTTTCACAGACCCTTGTCCTGTACGCCCTTGGTGTGGTACTTCAGGATCCTAATACTTGGCCATCACCATACAAGTATGAAATATCTGTCATTGTCTTTGTGATTATTGATTTTTATGTGTTTGTATGTTTTGCATTCCTTTTCTAGGTTTTGAGGAGAAGATTCAATATGTGGCAATGCTACAGCAAAAGAAAGCCACTGCCTCCCCTTTATATTTCAGTTCACTGCTTTTTCTCTTTCATGAATCTGCTATTCTTTGTCTCTTTTATTACCATTTCTATCCTAAGATTTGTTTAATTCCCTGATCTCTATAACTATCCTTTAATTTCAATAGATTGGAATTCTTTTGTTTCAATAGATTAGATTGTTGATAAGTGGGTTTTGCTTATGCAGTTTCTATTTTCCTTCTGTTCTCTTGCAACTATTGAGCTCTTTAGTACAATTCAGAAAATAGTTGTGTATATGTATGTTATGTGTGTGAATGGCAAGGGAGGGAAAAGGTGAAGAACAAAGCTACTGCTGTTTGCCTCCTAGATGGGCATCCAGTAAAATCTGCTTTAAGGTAACAGGTGTCTGGGCAAGGTTGCTCATGCCTGTAATAGTAGCACTTTGGGAGGCTGAGGTAGAAGGATTGCTTGAGGCAAGGAGTTCAAGACCAGACTGGGCAACATAGTGAGATCCCATCTCTACAAAAAATGTAAAAATTAGCCAGGTGTGGTGGCACACTCCTGTAGTCCCAGCTATTCGGGAGGCTGAGGCAGGAGGATCACATACACCCAGGAGTTTGAGGTTCCAGGGAGCTGCGATTG
The DNA here is from genome assembly GCF_000956105.1 of Propithecus coquereli. NCBI lineage: Eukaryota > Metazoa > Chordata > Mammalia > Primates > Indriidae > Propithecus > Propithecus coquereli. The sequence continues at coordinate 1,794,718 of NW_012135303.1, read as the reverse complement.
TGCCATTGCACTCTAGTCTAGGCAACAGAGTGAGACCCTGTCTTGAAAAAAAAACTGAAGGATAACAGGCAAGGATTTACTGCCCTGGAAGAGAGTTATATGCTGAGTTGATTGGAAGTAAAACCACACTGTGAAATGCAAGGGGGGCGAGGTTGGTGGCATGGATGACATAGGTTACCTAATAACATAGGTGGATGACATAGGTAACCTACGTACTAGGTAACCTACTTCTGGAGTAGGTTAAGTAGGTAAGGATGGGTATACTAAGTGTTCCTGTCACTTTACTTTTTAATATTATAATGACATTAAAGGGAATTTCTTTTTTATTTCAGGATATTATGGGGGTACAAACATTTTGGTTAAAAAATATGGAATGCTTCACAAATTTGTGTGTCATCCTTGCGCAAGGGCCATGCTAATCTTCCCTGTATTGTTCCAGTTTTAGTATATGTGCTGCTGAAGTGAGCACTAAAGGGAATTTCTTAATAAATCAAATAGCAGTCCTTCAAAATTTGCTGTAAAGTAAAAATTGTTAGATAATTTTATATTCTAAGT
>NW_012135303.1:1791530-1792840 GCF_000956105.1 Propithecus coquereli | reverse complement strand
AAAAAAAAAAAAAAAAAAAAATGTTTCACATATTGATCAGGTGGTCTCATGTAACAGGTCCTAAATTTATTCATTATGTCATTTTGTGTGATTTATCCTTATGTTTCATAAAATGATATAAACCATGTTATAATCTCATTCTTTGATAGGTCTGAGAAATGTATTTTACATCTATTGTTTAGAAATAACAAAATAAGAAACAGCAAGAGAATAGGTGATATATAAATATAATGCAACAGCATTTTGTATTTTCAGTAGATTTTTAACTTTATTACATACCTGTATTCTTTTAGTGTCAATATGTAAACTTGTGATTTTTATATATTGACTATATATTGTGCTATATTGTAATTAACCTCAAATTTTCTTTTTAGGTTTGATCCAGATCGGTTTGATGATGAATCAGCAAGGAAAACTTTCTCCTCACTTGGATTCTCAGGCACACAGGAATGCCCAGAGTTGAGGTAAAGTGAAGGAAAAAGATTCCAGACTCTGTACTTAGAATTTTGATGATCATTGTTAATAAGAATGAGCAATCTATATAATTGAAGTATAATTTCTAATATTTAGTAACTAGTTGACTTTCTTCCTATCTAGGTTTGCATATATGGTGACCACAGTACTCCTGAGTGTATTGGTGAAGAGACTGTACCTACTTTCTGTGGAGGGACAAGTTATTGAAACAAAGTATGAACTGGTAACATCGTCAAGGGAAGAAGCTTGGATCACTGTCTCAAAGAGAAATTAAAATTTATACATTTTAAATCTCTGTTAAATAGACTGAGGAAAATAACCATTTAGAAAATGTGTGTTGAATCCTTTTATAAACCAAGTATCATTTTGTAATATCAACTCCTATTAGTACTTCATTATGTAAAATTGGATTTTTATATATCATGTTTTCTTAATTCATGATATCAGTTTATATTTACAGTGCTGCTACAGTACACCAGTATATTGATAATTTTAATAAGAAGCTTTAGCTTTCTACTTTTAATTTTTTTGTTACTTTCTATGCCATTATTTTCATATTCTTTTTCTTAGTTTGATCTCTCAAATAATATTCTTTTCTTTTTTTGGAGACAGAGTCTTGCTCTGTTGCTCTGGTTAGAGTGCAGTGGTGTGTCATCATAGCTCACTGCAACCTCAAACTCCTGAGCTCAAGTGATCCTCCTGCCTTAACCTCCTGACTAGCTGGGACTACAGGCACGCTCTACCATGCCTGGCTAAGTTTTGTATTTTTTGTAGACATTGGGTTTCACTTTTGCTCAGGCTGATCTCGAACTCCTGAGCTCAAGTGATCCTCCCAG
>NW_012135303.1:1788007-1791480 GCF_000956105.1 Propithecus coquereli | reverse complement strand
TAAAAAACATTTTAAAATATAAGACATAACTTCTGAAAATTCAATTTTTTTTCTGTAAATATTTTGTGGATAGTATTCTCATATGTAGTGACTTCATTACATCCAATCAATGATCAAGTTCTATTGATTCTAATTTCCAGTGAATTTTTTCAAGCCTTTTAGTTCTATCCATTGCCATTGCCCCCACTCTAGTTCAGATTACCATCAGTCACCTTAACTAAGATACTTCAGTAGCCTTGGATCTTGCTCCTCTCCAATCCATTCTCCAAATTGCTGTTGGAGCCCTGGGCTGCACACTGCAATCATTTAGGGTGCTTTAAAAATACAGCTACCTAAGACCAACCCCAAACCAATTGATTCACAATCTCTGAGCATCAGCAGTTTTCAGAAGCTTCTCAGATGATTCTAATGTGTATCGAAAGTTGGGAATCACTGAGCTAGTGATCTTTCTACATCTGGAGAGTCACATCTGATTAGGTAACTCCCCAATTTAAAATCCTTTAGTGGCTTCAGGTTACTCTTAAGATAAAGTTTAAACTCCTAACATAGCTTGTGAGGCATTTCAAAAGCTGGGCCTTACATACCTCTCCCAGCTTATCTCTCATTACTTGTACCTGTTCATAGCCGTGGATTCAGCTATACTGAATGTCTTTTGTTTCTTTGAAGGTACAGCACTCTTTGTTATTTCCTAGCTTTTGCACAGACTATTCCTCTGTATGGATTCTCTTTTCCTCTCTCCTCTAGCTAACTTCAATTTTGGTGTTTTTTGGTTTTTTTCTTTTGCAGGGGGCAGGTCTCAGCCTAGGTGTCTGTTTCTCTACAAAGCCCTCTCCCTAGATTAGGTGCTCATGCCATGTGTTCCCATAATACCCTGAATTTCCTTTATCATAACATTTACTGTGCTTTTTTACTTGTTCATCCTTTATGTCCTCTCCACTTTCCCTTCCCCTGCCAACTAGATTCTGAATTCCTTTGATGATATCTGTCTTGTTCACTATTGTAGCTTAGTATCTAGCACAGTGCTTCAAATATAGTAGTTACCCAGTAAATATTTGTTCAGAGGAAAGGAAGGAAGGATGTTTCCCCTTTTGTTTTTGTTGTTTTTTGACATTATAAACAATCAGCATTTCTATGCTTACATCTTTGCTGATATTTCCAATTGTTTCTGTAAAATAAGGTCATAGACGTGAGCATATAGTTTAAGGTATATGCAGTGGGACAGTGGTTAAGATGGGGGAATGAGGAGTATGACAAGCATGGGTTTCAATCCTGTCAACACCATTTACCTGCTGTGTGATCTTAAACAATTGCCTCTAATTTTGATATACAAAATTAGAATAATGCATCCATGGGATTCTTGTAAAGATGAAATGAGTGCATATAAAGTATTTAAGTGCACTGACTCATGGCAAGATTACAGTACATTTCAGCTTTTATTCTTCTCATTGTGATACACACTTAATAGTTTGATATATATTGCCAAATTATGCTTCAGAAAGGTTGTACCGGGGCGTGGCTAGGGTACCAGGCTTACTGCCTATGCCTTACCCACTCCCCACAAAAAAAAAAAAAAAGAAGAAGAAAGGTTGTACCAACAAAGGTCCACTGTATGACAAGGAATTCTCCAAATTAACTTCCATGTAGAGTAGAATGCAATCTTTATTACAGAATAAGAAATAAAAATGTACTATTAAAAAAAAAAGAAGGGTTGTACCAATTTATACTTCCACCAACTAGATATGACAATGTCTTTTTTCTCCGTTTTATTTTTTTCTTTTTGAGACAGGGTCTCATTCTGTTGCCCAGACTGGAGTACAATGGTGAAATCATAGCTCACTGCAACCTCAAACTCCTGAGCTCAGGTGATCTTCCTGCCTCAGCCTCCCAAATAGCTGGGACTACAGGCATGTGCCGTCACACCTGGCTAATTTTTTATTTTTTGTGGAGGCAGAGGTCTCACTATGTTTTCAGCCTACTCAAACTCCTGGCCTCAGGCAATCCTCCCATCTCAGCCTTCCCAAGTGCTGAGATTACAGGCATGAGCCACTGGACCTGGCCCTTTTTCTCCATCTTTTTTGTTTTTTAAATATTTCTTTAAGAGACAAGGTCTCACTCTTGTCACCCAGACTGGAGGAGCACAATGGCACAATCATAGCTCACTGCCCTCAAACTCCTGGGCTTCAACTGATCCTCCTGCCTCAGCCTCCCAAGTAATTAGGACTACAGGTATGCACCACTATGCCCAGCTAATTTTAAATTTTTCATAGAGACAGGGTCTCCCTATGTTGCCCAGGCTGGTTTTGAACTCCTGGCCTCAAGCAATCCTCTTGCCTCAGCCTTTCCCAAAGTGCTGGGATTACAAGTGTAAGCCACTGTGCCTGGCCTTCCTCCATCTTTTATTAGTGATATCTGCTGTCATTCTTTTTCATCTTTGCCAGTCTGGTAAATAAAAAAAAGATGCTTTGATTGACAATCTTTAAATTGTTAATTAGGCTGAGTATCATTTATGTATCTCCAGGCCATTTGTATTTTTTCTTGAATTGCTTTTTTATATTTTCTATGTTTCTATTGGGGTATTTGATTATTTTAGTTACTTTGAAAGAGCTTGTATTACCTTTTTTAAAAAAGCTTTTATAGCTCTTTTTTAAAAGTACTTGTATACATTGAGGATATATTTACTGAAAATATTTTTCCGAATTGTCTTTTAATTTTTCTCATGTTTACAAATATATAAACAAAATGTTTTTGTAGTTAGATTATTTATATTTTTCTTTATGCTTTTTGTCAATGTGTCATGCTAAAAATGAAGGACTTTTCTATTAAAAATTGTAAAAATATTATTTTGAGTTATGTTCTGGTTCTGGTACTTTTAGAAGTGTTTTTCTTTGTTTAAATCTTTATCCACCTGGAATTTATATATCTCTAATATATAACATATATTTAAGACAAGAATTATGATGAGACTATTTCATGTTAGGAAGATTTGAGAAGTTGACGAAGGACATTTTTTAAATGTGTGTACATTTCAAACTGCCTCTCCCGAAATGAACGTCTTCAAAAAAATTTTTTTAAATAGGTATTGTCGGCATGTACTCTGTGAAACTGTTCGGACTGCCAAACTGACCCCAGTTTCTGCCCAGCTTCAAGACATTGAAGGAAAAATTGACCAATTTATTATTCCTAGAGAGGTAGGAAACATTTGATATATTTAGTAACTTATTCAGTTATTCTTTTCAACACTTGGTATGTATTTTAAAGTTTATTGTTTACAGTGCCCAATAAATGCTACCCATCATTAAATCAAACATACAGCCCATTTAATTACAAAATAATAACTTTATTTTGAAATTTAAGCAATATAAAAGTCTTTCTTCCCCACAGGTATTACTTTTAGCACTTCACCATGTGTTTTTGTAGACCTATTTTTATGTATTTATATTACTACGTGTATATGTATACACACATATATGTAT
>NW_012135303.1:1774019-1775415 GCF_000956105.1 Propithecus coquereli | reverse complement strand
CCCAGGAGTTTGAGGTTGCTGTGAGCTAGGCTGATGCCACGGCCCTCTAGCCTGACAACAGAGTGAGACTCTGTCTCAAAAAAAAAAAAATTAACACTTAAAAGTTTTAGATTTAATACTTTCTTTATTGATAGCATTGTATTTGAGTCCAGTTTTTTGGCATCACTATTTATAAAGAATTCTTTTTTTAGAAATATATTTTTCTTTAAGACAACTAAAGAAAATATGCCAAATGCAGGTAGATAAAAGAGGAAGAAGAACAATACTTGTTTGCAAGCGGGCTTGTTTTTAATCCTGCTGAATTTCATTTGTAATTGTAGTTTCAAGGATGTACCCCTACTTATTGAGTTATATTATGCTGTTTATGGTTAAATAGCTAACATTTTAGACCTAGTTATGACCAGTTAACATAAAATTTAACTAAGTGGAATCAGCCTTTATTTCTGAGGAAATATTCATGAAATAATTTAAATTTTAAAACTTTAAGTGAAATCTATTCTTAGTTACAATTCTCATGTTATTTTTAAAAAGACTCATTGTTAACTCTCTCCCTCCCCACCTATCATTTTTATGGTTTTGTGTATATAAAACATCTTCCTTTGTTCCACAAATTCCACAAGTGGGTGGGAACCTGGCAGTGGAAGGTTAGAGTAGGCAATTGAAATGTAAGCCAAGTGTCAGTAAGATCAGATCAGTTGAGATGAGAGAGGTAGAATTTTAAATCAAGTGAGATCTAATAAGTGATGATCAAGGCAAAAATAGAGCAGCAAAGCCAGAATCTGGGTTAGCATAATTGCCAATAAATGAGATAGTGTAGAATAACTAATAATGATGGGAATCAAGGAAAATAATGCATAGAGGAACCAACTAAATAAGTATATTTTATCCATAGTTACATGACTAACTTAAAGCATTAAAAAGAAATCATTTTCTAGAGGATTTTTTAAAAAATAAAAATACTGTTAATGATCATATGCAAAATAAGTTATCCATTCACTGTTCTTATTTGGCTCTTTGCCTTTATCAAATGACTGAAATTTTGGTAGCCTTGGTGTCACTGATGACTTGTAGCATGACTCTCATAGGACTCTTAAGTTATTGAACCATTAAGTGTCTTTTTAATTGATAGCAAAATGAAAAATTTTAAGTTTTTTAGCTTTGGGGATTTTTAGAAACTTTACTTCTTTACTGATTTTGATTTGCATTCTTTTTGATGGTTCCGAAGTTTTTGTTAAGAACCTAAGCACAAAACCTTTTTTATGCACTAAAAGGGCCCTTCCACATTTTGTGCTAATAAAATTTAAGGCAGCATTAATTCTGTGTGTTTGGGAAAAATGAAAAAGTCACATGATGTTTTTACCTGGCCCACAACTAGACATTTGTGGGCCATTATTTT
>NW_012135303.1:1762288-1772554 GCF_000956105.1 Propithecus coquereli | reverse complement strand
ATCGCTTGAGCCCAGGAGTTTGAGGTTGCTGTGAGCTAGGATGATGCCACGGCACTCTAGCCCGGGCAACATAGTAAGACTCTGTCTCAGAAAAAAAAAAAAAAAGCACTATTAACCTATAAAGTATACTTTTTTCCACATGTGGTTATGTTGACAGATTGAAAACCACTTAACACAATTCTGAGTGTGTAAAGCTGAGGGCATGATGGGTAACATCAAAGAGTAGATTAGCAGTAGTTAGTAACTGAGAATATACCTGGGAGAGGAAGACACCATTTTCAAGGGCAAGCTTTTATAACAAAAACAAATTGATACTTGTGACCTTATTTTTCTTAGGGAACACTGTACCTTTTCTCTAAGTTACCAAGACTAATGATTAAGGTAGAAGGGAAGGAGCGGAGGGGAGGCTATGACAACAAAGCAGTTACTGTTACTACATAAATCAGAGGAAATCAGCACAGCCAAAAAGACTTAGTGCAGTGTTGTTTGGAGCTATTGGGAGTGACCTACACTGATAAAAGAGGAGTGAGACTGGAACTTGCAGTAATAGTTAATCACAAAGTAGAACAAGGGACTGGAACAAGCATTTGTTATGAACCAAGTGCTTTTTATACCTATCTCATTTACTTTGTAGAGCATAACAGTAGGTTCAGTGGCAAACTAAACGAGTTTTTCATTCTTTCTAGAAGAATTACTGTGAGTGAAGATAGACAAATACTAGACAAGAAACAGTAAGTAAAAGATCTAAACTTCAGATTATCTTAATATCCTCAGTGGGAATAGAACTACCATATGATCCAGCAATCTTACTAGTGAGCATTTACCCAAAGGAAAGGAAATCAGTATGTCAAAAAGGTATCTGCACGCCCATGGTTTATTGCAGCACTATTCACAATAGCCAAGATACAGAATAAACCCAAGTGTCTAAAAACGATGAACAGAAAAAGAAAATGTGGTACATATACACGATGGAATACTATTCAGCCGTGACATAATAATGTAATCCTGTCATTCGAGGAAACATGGAGGACGTTATGTTAAGTGAAATAAGCCAGAAACATGTTCTCACTCATACAAAGCTGAAAAAAGTTGATCTCATAGAAGTAAAAAGCAAAGCAGGGGTTACTAGAGGCTGGAAAGGGGCTGGGGGGCAACAGGGAGAGATTTGTTAAAGGACACAAAATTACAGCTAGACAGAAGGAACAAGTTCTAGTGTTTTATAGCACTGTAGGATGACTATACAATATATTTTAAAACAGCTAGAAAAGGGGATATTGAATTTTTCCAACACAAAGAAATGGTAAATGAGATGATGAATATGCTAATTACTCCGATCTGATCACTATACATTGTGTGTATTAAAATATGACTATGTGCCCCATAAATATGTACAATTATTATGTGTCAATTAAAGAATTAAAAAATACCTTCAGTGGGGTTTATTGGCATACCTAGTTCCTTTTTTTAAATTAAAATAATTTTTTTAAGAGACAGGGGTCTCGCTATGTTGCCCAGGCTGAACTCAAACTCCTGGGCTCAAGCAATCCTCCAGACAGCCTCAGCCTCCTGAGTAGCTGGGACTACTTTGTTACTTCATTTTTATAAGGGCTTCAGGGACTAGACTTCTAAAACACAGATCAATTTTGGTGTTTGATTTGTAGGATTCTGTGATACTGAATGGATAATTGTAAATTTTGAGTTTGGAGCCACTTTATAAAACATCCAGGCAAGAAATGACATTCCTTCTTTCAGTTCCATTCCCCACTGAATTGGTTTACAGTTTGGTGGCTGTCTTTCTAGAGACTGGGAATGGATCTTGTTGTAGCATGTAATAAAAGCCAATTATTGATGTTACCTAATAGTTGAAAAATAATTTTAGGTAGCCAAACTACCTATAATGCTAATCGTGCTTTGTGATATGCCATGTACCCAATCAATGAAAGTATTTAAGAAGATGTATGACCATCTTTCAGTGATGCCTGTATTAGGTGTGAACGTAGATTTATAATAGACTAGTTGTACAAAATATCAATCAAAATAGTTTGGAAGCAAGTAGTCATTTGTCCCTTCTATATCTCACTGCTAGATCATCACTGAACCAGGAAATGTTTTAAAGATCAGGGTTTTTTACCAGGTTAGTGAGAGTATTAGTTCCCAGTGTGTCTCATGGAACACTATCCTGTAAAGTACTCTGTGAAAAAATTTTCTTGATCATATTCTTTCTCAGATATTTATAATATAAATATTGGAAGTGCTGACAAGTCCTGCTCTAAAGAAATCTATTTTAACTTGGTTAAACTCTGAATATTCCAAATGTATTTGATGAAGGTACACTTTTTCCAGTAACACCTGTAAAGCTAGTTCCTGTAAAACCTGTGTTTCATGGAAGTAGTGTTTTATAAAACAAAACCCATTTTGTCCAACATGATCTAGAGACAAATGAGAATTTTAAGGAACATCTGTGTTAACTAGTTCTTAAACCTGTGGTCCCTAACCCCTGGGCCATGTACTGGTACTGGTCGCATAGCAGGAGGTGAGTGGCAGGTGAGGGAGAGAAGCTTCATCTGTATTTACAGCCACTCCTCATCTCTCGTATCACCGCATAAGCTCCGCCTCCTGTCGGATCAGCAGCGGCATTAGATTCTCATAGGAGCTCAAACCTTGCTGTAAACTGCGCATGCCAGGGATCTAGATTGCACGCTCCTCATGAGAATCTAATGCCTGATGATCTGAGGTGGAGCTGAGGCATTGATGCTAGCTCTGGGGAGCTGCTGCAAATACAGATTATCATTAGCAAAGAGGTTTGACTGCATAATAAATGTAATGTGCTTGAATCATCCCGAAACCATCCCTCCGACCCCCAGTCTGTGGAAAAATTGTCTCCCATGAAACCAGTCCTTGGCGCCAAAAAGGTTGGGGACCACTGCCTTGAACTATGCGTGGTCCAAAGATTCTCTAGCCTAAAGAATGACTATAGTGTTGTTATATAAACAAACCACCTGAATTTCCATATTCTCTCCCTTACCTCCACCTCTTTTCTCTGTCAGAGCACAGTGCTCTCTAGCCAACATGACTCTATCCTATCCCTATCCTGACTTTTCCAGTCCTACCTAAAGAAATGGGACACATTTGTCAGACAACAGTTGTTTATTTAGCACTAATTCATGCAGATCCTATGCTAGGCACTGGAGACAGAGCAGTGAACAAAACAGACATTACATTATTACTGTGTTCTCTGTCTTCCATGCTTTACTCTAGGAGGGAAGACCCCACAGTCTCATGTCCCAAAGCTTTACTACCTTGAACCTTCTAGCACCCAGAGCTCTCCGGGTCCTGGGTTTGAAAGCTGCTCAAGGACCCTTTAGATTAGTGGCTGAAAGGAATATAGGAAGGAACTTGTAGATGTTTACATGGCAAAGAACAGAAGACTTCAGTTAAAGGTGGTAGTGGGGGACAAAGTACAAGGAACTGTGGGAGTCAAACTATTATGTTCATTGTTTGAGCAAGAAAATGAAACTAGGTATATTATCAAGGAAAACTCTCAACATAGATTCCGATTAGGAATACTGGAGAACTTTCAAAGTGAGAACAAACAAAGCTAAGAATTGGTTTGGCTAAGTTAAAGAGCAATATCTATTATAGTCATCTATATGAATTGTTGCTTAATTGCACTGCAGTACTAGGTGTGTTTGGTTTTCATGATTTGTTGCTTATGTTGCAAAGTCATCAAGTGACAGGTAATTGATTTTTAGGGCTTAAAATACATGCCATAGCCTGCTTACAGTTTGAAGATTTAGAGGGAGAAGCCTAGGGCTTCTGGGAGTAGAAGAGTAACGTTAATAGACTTTCACTTTGCATGTTTCTCATAGAAGGCCTTCAGAAAATATGTGCTTAAGTTTATTCTGCTATTATATTCATAGGATTTTTTTTAAGCTTTCAAGAAAGTGTAGATTCACAAGGAATTTGGAAATTTTGAAAATATTCTTGATACACAACCTTTGAGGGAGATGCACATGTTCTGAATGCCAAATTTACTTAGAGTTAAAAATACATATCTTCAAGCAATGTTGCCATGACAACCTTTCTTAATGTGTGTATAAATTTTATATCTGTCTCTTTGAGGTTTTCATCTTCTTCAATACAGGGTCTAATCACAAGAATTGAGCTTTGTGGTATTTTTCTATCTGGATGGTGCCCTGTGGGAATTATATAATTTTGGAAAATGCAAATAAAGCAATAGGGCAGTTGTGTAGCGTAGTGATCCCACAAAGGTAAATGTCATCTTGTTCTCCCTCGTGATCAGAAACTGATCTGGTTTCAAACCCAAGATGAAATTTGGGATTGAAGAAGAACCATGAATCTGTTCTGTGTTTTTTCATATCTAGAAGATTTATAGGATGGCCTTAGGCAGTTTGGTAAATTCCGGACCATCTCTCTTGGTTAGCCTAAATCTGATTGAGTCTCCCTGGGATCTTCTAAATCTAATTCATAGTTGATATCATAGGATGACTCAGAACCATGAGACACTTCTCTACAATGTGCTAGAGAGATACCATTTTCATACCTCTTCACCTGCTTTTACCCCATTTCAGATAACCTTGACTCTCAAGCTTCATTTTTCTCATCAGAGGACAGAAGTGGTAGCAAGATTTTGGAGACCCAGAGTTTAGGAGGAAGGGATTTTCATCCTCAATTCTGGAAATACTAATTTATTAGACAGTGGAATAAGGGGATAATCACTGGTACCTTTTAGTAACAGTAACTATGACTATTATGGTAATAGTTATAAGTAGGCACTCTTAAAATCGGTGCCTGAAATTTTGAGATGCTTGCTAAAAAGCCATTTTGGTTGTGTTTTATATTTTAGTTCCTATTTGGCACAATTTTTAAAAATTAATGATTTGTATGAATTTAAGAACTCCTGAGGACAGTTAATTAGGTTCAGATCAGAAGTATGATCTATTAATTTGTTAACTTTGATTTACTTTAGTCTTAATAGACTTAAAATACTATGTTACATTTAAGAAAGCCTAGAGATGTTTTCTAATCCAATCTCCTTATATAAGGGCAAATTACAGCTGAGGGAGATTATTTTATATGGGAATTGACCCAGGCTCATATAATTACTTTACATTGATTAACACCCTAGCCCAATGCTTTTTTTCATTCTGCAGCATGATTTCAATGTTTTATTTGATTTCAAATTATTTATTTTACTTGATCAGAGTATGATTTCCTTTTGATTTAACCTTATTCACTAAAGGAAGGATTTGAAACAAAAGGCCTTCTAAGACAAAAACAACTAGCTAAATTTGTATAATATGCTATTGATAACTGAGAGAAGGAGGATAATAGTCTTCTGAAAACAAACAAAACACTTGAATAGATGTCCCACAGTCCATGTTATGATGTCTTTAGAGGTTTGGGGGTTTATTTTTGTTGTAGGAGGCACAGTCAGGGCTGGCTACATAATTTACAGTGCCAAATGAAAATGGAGGGCCCTGGCAGAGGTGAGGAAGTCAATCTCCTCTTTCTCATGGTTCTGCCTTTTCAACCTGTGGTGAATGAATGAACCCAAGGGACTGCAATCTCCTGCACTGAGACACCTTGCTTACCTGGATCAGTCATGCTGTGGTGCTGCCCATCCAAGGCAGGAATGACTGCTTCCTTGGCCCTCCTCAAGACACTGCAAAATAGTTGTTTGTGGAACACCTCCAGCCCACATCCAGGTCCCCACTGGAGGCTGAGGATCACCACAGGGGAAAGCAAGCTGCCTCTCCACGCCCACCCCCACCAACACTCCTGCCAATGCAATCTGATTGCTGTTCTGGGAAGAAGGCAGTATTGGTCATGGTCTTGAGCAGCGTTGGGGAGAAGGAAGGCCAGGTGGGTCCCAGGGCACCAGGGGACAGGGAGCTAGTCACTGAGAACCTGTAGGGGGAGGCATGGAGGTAGGCTCCAAGTCCCTGGTGCATGCTCCATGGTCCCATTGGACTTAACTTACAAAACACAAATTCAAAGATAAAATTATTAAGAATTTCAGTACAGTGCTGGCAAAGCATTAAACCACAAACACAGGATGCTTCTGAGCAATGGAGTTCTGTGTGACTGTACTAGTTGCAGCCTGTGAAGCCAGCCCCCAGACACATCTGACCTTACGTGGTGTGATATGGTGACTCAGTGGTTTTCGAGGGCTGTCCTTCCTGGTTGTATGCTAGTTGTCCTTGCAAATATCTATAAATGTCTCATTTATGCTTTATTTTTTAAGTGGTTTAAATCTCTCTAGGATGTCTTAAAATTCTTTACAAAATAGGCAATGAATAGATGCCAAGCTTTTTTTAAAAAATCAAAAACAATTTCATAATACACTTATTAAAGTTACAAAAGCATATTAACATACTAAAAATCTCTTCTCTTAAACCATTTCACTGATGAAACTCTCACTTTCCTGTATTTTAATCGTAATTGCCAAAGATTTTTCTGCTGGAAGGTAAAATGAGATTTTTCCCTAAAATATCATCATAAAAGCCTATGAAATATTTCAGTGATATGAGTCATTCATTTAGTCATATGGGTAGACATGTAGATAATAGAAGCAGTTAACAGAAATCTGTGAGAAATATATTGTTAATTCCTGTGGAGGAGGATGGAAAAAATTCTACTGATGTATTTTAAGTGTAGTTAAATTCAGTGTTCCTCCCATTTTAATATATTGAGATTATTCTGTTCTGCTCCTTTCTCTCCAAGAGGCTACATGTATTTTTTTACAAAATCATGAATCAGTTTTTTTGCTGTTAACCTCTTCTACATTCCATTTCATGAAAATAGCAGTCAGTGGCCAAGAATATCCTTATTCTTATCAACATTGTACTACACAAGTAAGACTTATTATTACCAAGCACCACAGTATTTAATTAACAATTTTTTCAAAGTATGAACTATTTGTTTGCAATATCATTGAAACTGACAAGAAACAGATTGTTATAAAAAATTAGCAAGACACGGAAGTCATACACACTGTACGTCAGTTAATAGTTAGCATACACGTTCTAATGGTATTAATGAATAATCAGAAAAACTGGTACATTTCAAATTCTTTGCAATTCATGTTATTAAATGAAGGTTAGTATAATTTTCAGTAACAAAAACCTAGTTAATCCATTTTGAAGCTTGAAGTTTTACAAAATCTTCAACATAATTTAAAACTAAACTATGAAAAAAGTTAGCTAATTTTAGAAACTCAATTTTTATGAAATGAATGGTGTTTTATGCTTTAGTTCTGAAATTCACTGTTTTTTTGGGGGGGTATGTGAAACCAATTTTAGTAGGAACTAAAGAACTGAAGAATTTTTACTCTTCAAAAGCATATACCTTTTGAGATAGGTTGTCTACCCCATTGCTATACCTACACACAGAGCTACATTATTGTGAATAATTTCAGATTTATAATGTCCACTCTTAAGGTTTAATGAAAAATACTTTTAAATTTTTTATCATTTATGAGGAAGGGAGCTATTTATTTTGTTGTCTCTCTTAAGGAAACTATTAAAGATTACTAAATATTAAAATATAATCCCTCCAGGTTATATACCAGTTATGCAGTGTTTCCCCTCTTTTTTTTTTTTTTTTTTTGAGACAGTCTCACTCTGTTGCCTGGGCTAGAGTGCTATGGTGTCAGCCTAGCTCACAGCAGCCTCAAACTCCTGGGCTCAAGCAATCCTTCTGCCTCAGCCTCCCAAGTAGCTGGGACTACAGGCATGCGCCACTATGCCCGGCTAATTTTTTCTCTCTCTATATATATTTTTAGTTGTCCAGATAATTTCTTTCTATTTTTAGTAGAGACGGGGTCTCGCTCTTGCTCAGGCTGGTCGCGAACTCCTGACCTTGAGCGATCCACCCACCTTGGCCTCCCAGAGTGCTAGGATTATAGGCGTAAGCCACTGTGCCCGGCCTATGTTTCCCCTCTTTATAAGAGTAATTTCTTCTTGAAAAATGTTTTCTGTTGGGTAATGGATAACATGAAGGGATTATTGTTGATTTTGTTGGATATAGTAACAGTATTGCAATTATGTAGCAAATGTCCTTGTTTTTTAGAGATATGTACTGAAATATTTAGGGCTTAAATGTTATGGTTACTGTAATTTTCTTTAAAATTCTTTAGCATAAGAAAAATATGAAAAGATAAGGTAAAATGGAAGCTATTGTTACATCTAATTAATGGCTATTTGTGTATCCATTATACTATTCTCCATATTGTATGTTTGTAATTGCCATAATAAAGAAAAATATATATGCTTTTCAATTAAAAGGAATGAGAATTGTGGACTATATGATTCATAATGATAATTACTCATAAAATGACCAGTGTTCTATATAGTCTTACTTATCTTGCTAAAATTCATATACATGCCATAGCTATCATTTTCCTTCATATCTGTCTTTTCTACATTTTATTGATTGATTCTATCTTCCTGAAAACAATATATATTTTTTTACAAATTAATTTTGGAGGATGTGTATTTTTTCCAACACTTTTAAACTTATTTCTTAAAATTTGTATTCACATAACTATAAAGCATGGAATGCTGTACTGCACAACTGTATTGCATATTTTTTTTTTGTTTTTTTAGTAATTTGGCACTTTTTTTTATTAGAGACAAGAAGGCCTCACTCTGTTGCCCAGGCTGGAGTGCTGTGGCCTGATCATCCACTATAACCTCAAATTCCTGAATTCAAGTGATCCTCCTGCCTCAGCCTCCTAGGTAGCTTAGAATATGGGCTCATGCCAGCTAATTTTTCTATTTTTTGTAGAGATGGGGTTTCTCCTTGCCTCAAGTAATCCTCCCACCACAGCCTCCCAAAATGCTGGGATTGTAGGTGTGAGCCACTGTGCCAAGCCAATTTGGCACATTTTTAACCATTAAATAAATATCCCTAAAATTGAAACCAAAGTTTTAGATGATAAAGCTTGTCTAAAAAGTAAAGCTCAGACTCCAGCCATTTTTCATTCGATCACACAGAGAAACTTTGTTTCAAAGATTTAGTATGTTCAAATTATGTGTACTTGGTATTAAAATTTCTTTACAGATAGTCTTATATCTGATTAAATCCCAGAAATTTATATAAATACTATGAAAATGTCATATGAATGACTTTTCTTTTTTGGGAGATAAGAATTGAGTTAACCGTGTCATTGTTTGAATGAAAAACCCTGCTTGTATTTCTCCTGAATACTGTGTAATATCTAACAGATAACTTAATTGCATAAAAAGGCATTCTTGTACATTTCATTGAAGTATGTAAATAGACAACCAATTTGGTATTGCCCAATAAAATCATATAGTGATCAGAAAACTAGTTTTGCAGTTTTCCTCAAGGCAAAGTATCTTCGTGAGAAAGACAAGACATTGTCTTGTAAGAAAGTAAGACATTCTTGTTTAATAGTTTCCAGGCATTTAATGCAAAACCAGAAAGAGAGTAAATATTGCAGGATCTGCTACTGCATAGATATGAAACAGGCTGTCATTATTCTTTAGGTACTATAGATGTTGTTTGTTCTCTAACAAAATATTTTTTAAACATGAGAATATAGATACAGTAACATTAAATATTAATTAATACTCTAATATTAAGGACACTGAAGCTGAGAGGTTGATGTCATGTAAAAGGGAAACTAAACATTTGTGAGCAAAACAGTAATGATAAAAACAATGTTAAGGATTAATTAGCATCTCAATGGTATACAAGGAAGAGTCTAAGGGATAAGTTTCCAGTGAATGAGTATGTCTTCTAGAAGTTGTAAAGACAAGCAATGTAAATAATCCAGTTAAGCATTTTATTTATTTAGAGCCCATACTATCAGGCATTGTACTATGTATTTTACCTAATTTCCTCTTTTAGAGATAGAGTTACTAGGGTGATCTACATTATGGGAATTCCACAGACACAGTGTGAGCAGAAGAATTTGACAGTTTCTCATTAGACTTTTGCGACCAAGATGATGAAATGTGGGAGAACGTGAATCCTTTAAGGTATATTGACAACTGGCCAAATTTACGGTCTACTCAGAGTGGCTGTGAACAACTACGTGAGGCTTACAGGGGCGAGCCATTAGGCTCTCTTCTGGGTCTTGACTTGTTCAACGTTCTTACTAAAGGCTCTGATGAGCCCAAAGGTCATGCTTATCCTGTCTGTAGGTAGTGTGAAGCCAAATTATTTATTTCAAGACATGGCAATGAGGATTCAAATTTGGGACACAGCCATGGT
>NW_012135303.1:1739617-1762003 GCF_000956105.1 Propithecus coquereli | reverse complement strand
TCTCGCTTTTGCTCAGGCTGGTCTCGAACTCCTGAGCTCAAACAATCCGCCTGCCTCGGCCTCCCACAGTGCTAGGATTACAGGCGTGAGCCACCGTGCACGGCCCATGTTAACGATTTTAATTAAGCTGATGATAAAATTGCTTTAAGAAAAGTCATCTTGGGCTGCATTGATAAAAGTATCCTTCATGATTTGGGGAGATAAAAGTCTTATTGGATTTGTAGAAAATAATCCATGTTCATCTTAGAAAAATTAAGATGAGCAAAACCAAAAAACTCTACAATCCCATCATTCAGATTATAAATTTATACGTATGATGCATTGAGAAATTGCCTTTGAGAAAGATTATACCAAATTAAAATCATGAGTAGTATATATGATTGATGTTGTCATTCTTTATAATCTTTGTCAATCTGATAGGTGAAAAATATTATCTTGCTATATAGTTTATTTGCATTTCTTTATTGGTATATTCAACCTTTTTTGGTCACATTATCGGTGCTTTGTACTTCTTATTTTATAAATTTGTCTGTTCATGTTCTTTTCTCTATTGGGTATTTGTCTTGTTGATTTCTAAGAGTTCCTTATATATTCTTTATACATTAAGAATATTAACCCTTGTCATAAACATCATACTTTTTCCTGATTCATTTTTATTTTGTTTTGTTTTGTTTCTTAGCCACTAGACCATCAGGGAAGAAGTAACTGTTTTTAAAGGCAAGAGGTGCTTTTATTATTTGAGACTTGGGACAAATAATTTTAAAAACATTGGAATAAACTTAAGAAAGGCTGTTTCAAGATGGATTATAACCTCACAACCTCATAAATGGGTATATTAGATATGTATAATTTAAAAGTCTTGTACTAGAGTTTTTGAAATACGGCTTTTTTCTTAGAGGCAACGAATTTACTTATTTATGTTTATATGGAAAAATTCACACATAATGTGTACCACTATTATAATTTGTCACTAAGGGCTTAAAAATCTGCTCCTATTTTATCATACCAGTTCATCTGAAAAATTGTAAAAATGAACAGATTTCAATTACCTTCATCAACTTAAACAAGTATGGGTAATTAGTGGAAAATTTTCATGAGGTACATAATCCCATTCTTGATTCTAATAACTATGTACCCTTTTATAGATTTTGTAGTTGTTTTCTTTTTTGATTAACCAATCTTGGCGGCAGCAAAATATACACATAAGTCCCTGGATCTTTAGATTTTGCTGAATGTTAAAAGTGTTTCTCTTGGTATGGATTCCCAGTTGCCAAAAATTGGAATCACATACTTTCAGAGCCAGATGAGCAGTTTCATAGGCATCACCTGGAAGCTTGTTAGAACTATAAATTGGGCCAGAGCAACTGAATTAGAAACTCTGGAGGGGTGGAGCTATCAGTCTGTTTCAGTAAGCCCTTCCGGTGATTCCAACCCACACTGAGGTTTGAGAACTACTAACTTGAGTTTAACTTTTTGATTTTTAGATAAGGACATTAAGGTCCAAAAAGGTTGTCACAAATTAGAGAAAGTACTAGAATCTTCTAGGTAATTTCTAGAATGATGAACCATCCCTCAGGGAAATTTGATTATTGGGCTAATTGCTAAGCAGTATTGGAAAGAATGCTAGGTGGGAATAGGTATATTGGGGGAAGCATCTGTCTACCATTTAATTCACCTGGTGGGCTTCTTAAAGTTCAATAGCATTTTTTGATCCATTGAGGTTTAGTCTGAAAGAAAAGTTTATTTGATCTAATGCTTGTTTTATTCACTTTATTATTCATGTGTCTTATTCCCTGAAGCAAAGTTAATGTGTCATTTCAGTAAACTCCCCATCATTCCATCACTCCTGCTTTCCATCTAATTAATCTTTAGGGTGAGCCCTTGCAGCTTTCATTTTTTAACAAGGTCCTCCCATTTAAGTTTGAGAACAACTAATACAGAAAAGTGTTTAAAATGGTTAAGAATAAAACTAGTTGGACTAGACTAATATTTTCAATATCCTTTAATTTGGGTTCTACAGTGAAAACTCATACATTTTACAAATGTATATATCATAAACCCAATATAACATTAGGGTTTGCTCCAGAAATTTGTAATGAAATGGTATTAAAATGCTTACGCATAGTTTCCTCATCATCTGGAAAAAGAAAAAAAGAAAAAATCCACTGTAGTAGGGCCAAGAGATCACCAGAGTAAGAGCAAGAGTTGATACAATGGGCCAGGCGTGGTGGTCGCTCAGGCCTGTAATTCTAGCACTTTGGGATGCTGAAGCAGGAGGATTGCTTGAGCCCACGAGTTTGAGGTTACAGTGATGATGCCACTGCACTCTAACCTGGGCAAAAGACTGAGACCCTGTCTCAAAGGAAAAAAAAAGAGTTGAGACAATGGATCTTGTTTTGAACTACGCTTGTCTAAGATGGTACCACCTGGAGTCAACCTTGACTTTCCACAGTACAAATAAAGGTCATAGCTTAGTATCTCAGCAGTTGTCAGGAGTTTTAGTTTTTCAAGATTGCATCGTGTGGGGTAGTTAGGTTTAAGAAAAGAAAGTACAATATCTGGAGAATAAGGACAGAATTATAACTCCACAAGGTCAAACACATCTACCTTAAATTTTTTGTATTTAATAGTTTTCAAGGTGTTTTCACAAATTTTTATCCATGCAACAGTCCTATGAAGAAAGAAATTTGTACTAGCAAAACCGTTTTCAAAGTTTTAAATACTGAATCTTTGAAGGAAAAAAGAAAGCGAAGTTGACAGAACCAGAGAAATGACAGAAAAGGTTGTGAGGAAGCAAACCCCAAAAATGGTAAGCACAAAAAGCTGAGGCCCAGGGAGCGGGCAAACCAGACCAGACAGGGGCTAATCTGGCAGGGAAAACAGCTTTGGTGGGTAAGTACAAAAAAGCAGGAGTGCAGGAAATTTGGGATTAGGAAACTGCAAATTACTTTGTAACAAAGAGGATGAGGTCAAAACAGAAAAATGAAAAGTCAGGTGGCGCTTAAAGCTACATGGAAGTTTTCTGAGCATCATCCCTGCCCTGGTGAGGTGTGATCTTTCACAGAGGATGGTCCCAAGAGTCGAGGCTGTGATCTCCTTCGGCCTCCAGGCAGGAGCAGAGAAAGGCCTCAGAAGTTCCTCGGGACGATGACCTCCATCGGGGTCGGGCCCAGGGTGAGGACAGCGCCGAGGTGAGTCACGGAGAGCCCCAGCAGGAAGCCAGCAGGGCCGGGCAGCGCGTTCCCGCCTGGCTAACAAAGGCAGCCGGAGGGGGGACTTCCCGAGCCGCGCAACCTGAGGTGGCCGAAGGGTTAACTGCGCGACCGAACTCTGCGCGCATCCCGGCCCCCACCCCCGCCGTCGCTAGGAGACGCCGGAAGTGGGGGAGGGGCGGGCGGCGCGGGCGAGGGTGGGAATCTTTTTCGGGCGCCGGGGGCGGAGGGAGGGGAGCGCGCGTGCGCGCGCCCGGCCGTCCGTCGCCGCGGTGACCGTCCTCGCAGTCCGTCGGCTCGCGCCCCGCCCCTGTCGCCCCCTCCCCTGTAGCGCGCTGGGGCTGTTTTTCGCTCCTCCGGAGTTACCGCCGCTGTCTCCGCTGCTCCTCCTCTCCCGGTCTTGGGTTTCCCTGGCGTTGCTGCCGCTGCTACCTCTGCGGGCTATATGAGGAGGAGGAGGAGGAGGATGTGAAGATGGCGGAGCTGCAGATGCTGCTGGAAGAGGAAATCCCGGGGGGCCGCCGGGCCCTCTTCGACAGCTACACGAATCTGGAACGGGTGGCCGATTACTGCGAGAACAACTACATCCAGGTGCGACGCATCCCTGGGCTCGGGCGCGTCGGGTCTCGGGGTGGTGAGGGGCGCGTGGGGGATCCCCAAACCAGGGGCCTCACGCCTGGGGATGTAGGGCGCGCGGGGCCGAGGCCGCCGCTGGGACACGGCCCGGCCGAGCCCCCAGTGGGGAGGAGGGTGAGGAACAGGGTGAGGGCTGGGACCAGTGAATAGGTGGGAATCCACTAGCTGAAGAAATCGTATCTTTAAAACATTTTTAAAAGCCGTGAACCATTCCTGAGCTCGGTGCGTGAGTCGCGCGCGTCCCGCCTCCTCGCGTCTCCTGCCCTCGGTCGCCCCCGCACTCTGTGCGGGTCGGTGTTCCGGATGGCGGAGGAGGCGGAGAGTGGCATTTTCTATTTGACGGAATCTTGCTCCCTCTTATGGACGGGCGTGGGGGGGGATTGATGGATTGCCCCCATCCCCCAAATTCTGGGGGATTTTTGAAGGGGCTATACTGCTGCAAAGTGAAGTGCTTCAGTTTTCTATTCCTGTGAATGCCTCAAAAACCTTTTTTTATTTTTTGGGTTCTAAAAGGGGATACGGCAGAAGAGCCGTTGTCCCTTGTTGGAAGTTAATGCCATTTTTCTCCCTATGGAGAATGGGAAGTTTCATGATAATCTGGTTTTTCCCCTCAGTCCCATTAAAATAGGTAATTTTCCTTTGGGAAGAACTGTGACTGTTTTTTAGAGAGAATTAAGAAAATGAACCTCATGGTTTAATTTTTTCCCGTGATGGTTGGTTTGGCACAGGTGCTTATAGTGGTAGCGGGTGTTTGTGGAGGCGGGGAATATTGGGTGAGATAAGATCCAGCTGCTCCTGGATGAAGCAAAAGATTCTGTGAATTAAAAAAAAAATCCTTCTTTAAAAATTACAAAAAAGGATAGCAGATTAAAAAGCACAGTTTGCAAATCCAGCATCTTTTGTTTTCTTTATGGTTATTCTGAATTACAGGCTCTGCCTCCATTTTTTTCTTTATTTAAATTCTCTTGGGATAAAGGTGGAAATGGAGGCAGTATGTTAAATTGTTTCTTCAGTCTTTTTTTTTTTTTTTCTTTCTTGTTTCCATCCCCATCTCTCCAGGCATCCACCTTAACATCAGCTATATTGGAAAGCATTCTCAAATCTTAGTGTAAATTTTAAAAAATAGCTGTTACAATTCATAGGTCCATAAATTTTGTAAGGACCACATGGTTAATTAAGGATGGTGTCGTGAGATTTTATTTGATTAATCATATAGTGAACTCTGTATTTCTTGTAGAGAACATTAGTGTTGGAGAATGAACCAGATCTAATTCAAACCTTTTCACTCCAAAGAGGTGGTTAAGTATTGCTAGGAGGAAAGGAATGTGGTCAAAAGTCAAAGATTAATATACAGAAAATACAAATGTCCGTAGTTGTAGGATACTTTGCTGATACTGAGTGGGGTAGGAAAGATTCAAAGGTCTATTTGCTCAATTTTTCACTAGATGTATTTGAAAGTATTTTATGGCCCAGAACTGTGTCAAGGATTGATGGTACACACCTAGTGTCTACAGAGTTTCATAGTCTAGTTAGTAAGAGTCGCTGATCTGTGAGCAAATTAATACCATATAGTTAATTTACACTCTTTAGTGAACTGCTGGTGGGAAGAAGGACTGGGGGAAGCAGTGATATCCTGAGAGAATTCATAATCTCTAGGAGAGGCAAAATCTAAAAGATTTAAGTGGTAATTGCATTGCCTTGTGCAGCGTATTACGGGAAACAGTTGTAGGTCAGAAGAGAAATTGAGGGTGGAAAAGTGATTGGATTACAGTTTTTGCAGTAAGTAATAAAAAGAAACGGATTTGTCTGTCTTTGGAAGATAATTTTTATTGTAATTTGAAAGTAACAGTTCCTTTTAGATCAGGGGTCCCCAACCTATGGTGAATTGTATAATTATTTTATTATATATTACAATGTAATAATAATAGAGAAAGTGCACAATAAATGTAATGCGCTTGAATCATCCTGAAACCCTATCCCCCCCGCCCACCATGGAAAAATTGTCTTCCATGAAAATGGCCCTTGGTGCCAAAAAGGTTGGGGACTGCTGTTTTAGATTATAGTTGCTACATTAAGGTAAAAGTACATGGATAAGTAAAGCTGAGAGGTTAAAGGAATCAGCAATTATCTTTTTTATGTTTTATTCATTTCCTCTAGCTGAAAAGAGAAGAATGTTACTGTCACCAGTATCTGTTTTAGCAGTGAGACTCAAAATTTAGTGTGGTTGCGTTTTAAAATTTAAAGCATAAATATTGATTTAACAAAAATGGATTTAAAAATATCTTATTTCCTCAATTTAGCATCTGAAGTAGATTTTAACTTTTATGTCTTAGATTACCATCTACTTTAGTATCCAGTAGGCATATTATTGGTGCATTCTCCCAGGGTGATAGCTCTTACATGATTTGTTGTAAAGTTGATAAACAGAATATAGTGATTGTGGGTTTGTGCTGATCGAGCTGTACGTTGGCTGGCTCTCCTTGTGACTAAAGCACTGACCAGCAGGGGTTTTGATGCTGCCTGTGACCCTGCAGTAGATGAAAGTTAATTGACGGGGATTGGTGATCAAATGGTCAATTTAGCCTTATCATAGCATCATGTCTTAGCCACTAGCTTGAGTTAACTAACTCAACACTTATTTTATTGTGTGGAAATGTAATTTTTGCCTATAAAGCAGAAAAAAATTGATCATGTGTAATAAGTGTTTTTGTTCAGTGTTCTTAAGTAACTGGTTTTATGCCTAGGAATATAAACTAAAAAATTTAAGGTAAATAAGAATATTCTAAATGTGGATTATATTTAGTGTGGAAGTTGAGCAAAGGGAGGGAAATAATTGTTCTGTCCTTCTGAAAACAGTTGTACTCTGTTTAAATTGTTTGTATCTTAGAAAAGTACCCTTCAGTCTGGGCGCAGTGGCTCATGCCTGTAATCCTAGGCACTCTGGGAGGCTGAGGTGGGAGGATTGCTTGAGCTCAGGAGTTCGAGACCAGCCTGAGTAAGAGTGATACCCCGTCTCTACTACAAATAGAAAGACATTAGCCAAACAACTAAAAATAGAAAAAATAAGCTGGGCATGGTGGCGCGTGCCTGTAGTCCCAGCTACCTGGGAGGCTGAGGCAGGAGGATTGCTTGAGCCCAGGAGCTCGAGGTTGCTGTGAGCTAGGCTGATGCCACGGCACTCTAGCCTGGGCAACAGAGTGAGACTGTCTCAAGAAAAAACAAAAAAAAAAACCAAAAAAACCATAAAAGTATCCTTCAGAAATATCATTGGCTTCAGGAGTGATCAGATGATGCCTGTATTAACACGTAAATACGAAATCTACAGATAGAGCAGGATTGTAAATAGTTGCTTTCCAGGTTACTAATGCAGTTAACATTAGAAGTTTAAAATCTTTTTTCTTTTCTTTTTTTTTTTTTGGTGAGACAGTGTCTCACTCTGTCACCTGGGCTAGAGTGCAGTGGTGTCACCAGAGCTCGCTGCAGCCTCAAACTCCTGGGCTCAGACAATCCTCCTACTTCAGCCTTCCTAGTAGCTGGTAACTTGTGCAGGCGCGCACCACCACACCCAGCTTATTTTTGTATTTTTTGTAGAGATAGGGTCTTGAATCTCGCTCTTGTTTGTTTCCAACTCCTGGCCTTAAGCAATCCTCCTACCTTGGCCTCCCAAAGTGCTCAGATTACAGGCATGAGCTACAAATATATTTCAAACTATATTACAAAGCTATAGTAATCAGAATGTTGGGATACTGGCATATAAACACACATAGACCAATGGAACAGAATAGAGAACCCAGAAATACGTGTGTGTGTGTGTGTGTGTGTGTGTGTGTGTATGTATGTATATGGAGAGAGAGAGAGAGAGTCAACTAGTTTTGATAAGGGCACCAGGTACACAATGGGGAAAGTATTCTCTTTTCGTTAAAGGGTGTTGGGAAAACTGTATATCCACATGCAAAAGAATGAAATTGGACTGTTGCACCAAACACAATATTAACTTGAAATGGATTAAAGGGTTAAATGTAAGACCTAAAATTGTAAAACTTCTAGAGGAAAACATAGGGAAAAAGCTCCTCGACATTGGTCCTGGCAATGATTTTTATGAATATGACACCAAAAACCCAAGACGAACAAAAGCAAAAATAAATGAGAGCGATTGCATCAAATTGAAGACCTGCACAGCAAAGGAAATAAAATGAAAAGGCAGCCTATGGAATAGGAGAAAATATTTTCAAACCATATATCTGATAAGGGAAACTGCAAACTATATGAGGAACTCAATAGCAAGAAAAATAAAAATTCAGGTTTAAAAATGGGCATAGGACCTAAATGGACATTTTTTCAAAGAACACATACAAATGGCCAACAGTTGTATGAAAAGATGCTCAATAGAAGTAATCCTTAGGGAAATGCAAATCAAAGCTAAAATGAACTAACACCTCACACCTGTTAGGATGGCTGTAAAAATGAGAGATAACAAGTCTTGGTAAGGATGCAGAGAAAAGGGAAGCCTCACACACAGTGGGAGTATAAATTGGAACAGCCATTGTGGAACACAGTGTGGAGTTTCCTCAAAAATTAAAAATTGGACAACCAGATGATCCAGCAATCCCACTTCTGGGTATATAGCCACAGGGAATGAAATTAGTATCTCAAGGAGAGATCTGCACTCCCATTTCATTTCAGCATTATTCACAATAGCTAGTATATGGAAACAATCTAAGTGTCTGTTATGGATGAATGGATAAAGAAAATGTGTATTGTATGTACAGTTGTCCCTTGGTATATGTGGTGATTGATTCCAGGACCCCTGAGTGTACCAAAATCTGTGCACACTAAAGTCCTGAAGTCACTCCTGTGGAACCTGAGTAAAGGAAAAGTCCATCCTTATATGCATGTTTTGCATCCCATGAGTACTGTATCTTCCAGCCAAGTTTGTTTGAAAAAAATCCCTGTATAAGTGAACTCATGCACTTCAAACCTGTGTTATTTGAGTCAGCTGTATATACAGTGGAATATTATTCAGCCGTAAAAAGGAAACCCTGGTGTTTGTGACAATGTGGATGAACCTGGAGAACATTATGCTAAGTGAAATAAGCCAGACACAGAAAGACAAATACCATATAACTCACTTATATGTGGAATCTAAAAAAGTTAGAAGCAAAGACTAGAATGGTTGTTGCCAGGAGCTGGAGGAGGGCACAGGGGGAGAAATGAGAAGATGTTGGTCAAAGAACACAAACTTTGAGTTATAGGATGAATAAGCTCTGGCGAATCTAATGTACTGCACCGTGAATATCGTTAATAATGTACACTTGAAATTTGCTGAGAGAATATAAGTGTTCTAACTGCCTCCCCCCCACCAAAGGTAACTATGTGAGGTGACAGATGTGTTAATTATCTTGATTGTTATAATCATTTCGCAGTCTACACATACACTACCAAATCATGTTGTACGCTTCAAAGATGTACAATTTTTATTTGTAAATTATACCTCAGTAAAGGTAAAACAAAACAAAAAAAATTGACTGTAAGCCACAAATGATCAGCTCTTATTCTTGACCTCATCTCCTGTTATACTCCTTTACTGTCCTTTGTTCATTCACTCAACTCCAGGTACTTTGGCTTCCTTTTTTAGAACATACCAGGCATACTTCTGCCTTAGGGCCTTTTTATTTTGCACTTGCTGTGCCCGCTGTCTGTCGTACTCTACCCCCTGGTAGTTGCATGACTGGTTCTTTTACCTCCTTAAGGTTTTTGCTGATATGTCCCCTTCTTGATGACCCCTTCCCTTCCTTGTTCACTCTTCCCCTTGCTTGTACTTTCCATGCTTTAGTTTTCTATATATTATCTCTTAACACAGAGTGTTATCTGATTTGTTTTCCTACCCTGGCATGTGAGGGCAGGGATTTTTGTGTCTGAGAGCAGTGAAATAAATTAGTTTTGCAAATTTGAAGAGTTTATAGATTTATGCTCAGGAAAATGAAAGTTGGCAAATATTTTTTATTTGTCCAGAGTATTTAATGTAGATGTGGTCAACACAATTGACAATATTTAATACATATGGTGCTTTAGAGTTAATTAAGCAGTTCATTTACTGTTTCTTAGTGCAAGGCTTATCCTGTAGTAAATGCTTATCGAATGTCTGGGCTGATCTGCAGCTTCCTGGGAAGTAAGCAAGGGAGATATTTATATTCCTATTTTAAAAAATTAGATAAACTCAAGTTTACCACTGCCTGCTAAATTATTAGGTTATTAAATATGAAATGTCCGATTTCCTTAAGTACTAAGTTTGGTAGGTGATATCTCTGACATTTCACTTTGACACTTCTTTTTTGTTTTTATTGTGAAGGTACATCCTCATTCTTTCAAACGCATGGTTTGTCTTTCAAATTTTTTTTAGATTAATTTTTATGAATCCATGAATAAGTCAAAAATTTGTGGTATTTTTGAATATGAGTTCTGTTGTGGAACCAATGCAGCGCAGACAGCTCGAAATGTCAATGAAGTGTTTGGGAAGGATGTGACTTATGAACACATGTATGTCAGTGGTTTGAGAAGTTACGTTCTGGTGATTTTTTTTTTTTGAGACAGAGTCTCACTCTTTTGCCCTGGGTAGAGTGCCGTGGCGTCAGCCTAGCTCACAACCACCTCAAACTCCTGGGCTCAAGCGATCCTCCTGCCTCAGCCTCCCGAGCAGCTGGGACTACAGGCAGGTGCCACCATGCCCGGTTAATTTTTTCTACATAGTTTTAGTTGTCCGATTAATTTCTTTCTATTTTTAGTAGAGACGGGGTTTTGCTCAGGCTGGTCTCAAACTCCTGAACTCAAACAATCCGCCCACTTCGGCCTCCCAGAGTGCTAGGATTATAGGCGTGAGCCACCGCGCCTGGCCTTGTTCTGGTGATTTTAATCTTGAAAATGAGACACGTGGGTGACCTGAGACCAAGGTGTATAATGATGAGCTGAAAGCTGTAGTGGAAATGAATCCATCTCAACCTACGCATGAATTAACAGCAAAGTTCGATATTACTATTCCAACAATATTGGACCATTTGAAACAAATTGGCAAGGTAAAGAAGCTGGATAGGTGGGTTCTGCATGAATTACATGAGAGTCAGAAGAGAAATCTTCTCGAAGCTTGCTTTCCTTTGCTGTCGTGACATAAAGGCGAACCATTTCTACACCATGTTGTTAACGTGTGTTGAAAAATGGATTCTTTCTGACAATCGCAAGCGTCTGGCACAATGGTTGGATAAAGATGAAGTGCTCAAACACAGTCCAAAACTGAATATGCATCAAAAAAAGGTGGGTGGTGTCTATTTGGTGGTCCAGTGCTGGTATTATCCACTATAGCTTCATGAAACCACGTCGGTCAATAACAGCAGATGTTTACTGCAACTAATTGGATGAAATGATGAGGATGCTTACAATTAAGCAGCTGAGATTGGTCAACAGAGATAGGCCAATCGTTTTGCAAGACAAGGTTTGACCACAGGTCGCCCAAACAACACTGTTCAAATTACAGAGGCTGGACTTGGACACTATCATCCACCATGTTCACCAGACCGTGCACCAACTGACTACCACTTCTTCCAGGCTTTGGACCACTTATCGCAAGAAAAACTATTCAGTTGTCAACAAGCTGTGGTAAACGCCTTTTGCGATTTCATTGCCGCTTGCTCTCCGGGCTTCTTTGCTGCTGGCGTAAGCAAGCTACCGTTAAGATGGCAAAACTACATCGATAGTTTAGGCACATACTTTGCTTAATTGTACTGCCTCTTGTTTAAGATATAATAAACTATACTTTTGATTCAGAATCGGACATTTCATATTTAATGACCTAATAATTCTGTGAGGTTGAACTAAATATAATATGGGACTATTTTTCTTTTGTGATTCTCACTATTGTTTGGCCTTATCCATTTGTCTGTTGAAGACTTTGAATACAAGTAAGGAGATACCTTGTTAGGAACTTCTAGAACCTACAAAACAAAGTTGGATAGGGGGAGCCAACAAGGGATGCCAGCCTTTTAGAATATGTGGTAGTACCACAAATCTTCTGTCAGGAGATAGTGCTTAAATAATGATTCTTCTTCTCCCTCAAAACCTTTTATTCTAAATCTAGAAGAGCAGGCTGGGTTGACAAAAAGGAATTTAAGTCATTTAGCTTGATACATACCTGGGCTCAAGCAGTCCTCTTGCCTCTGCCTCCCAAAGTGCTGGGATTACAGGTGTGAGACACTGTACCTAGCCCATGAACATGTCTTTTATTTAGGTCTTTATGTCTTTCAGTGATGCTGTGTAGTTTTCAGTGTATAAGTCTTATTCCTTCTTGATTAAATTTGTTTATTTATTTTTTATTTATTTTTTGAGACAGTCTTGCTCTGTTGCCCAGGCTAGAGTGCCATGGCATCAGAGTAGCTTGCAGCAACCTCAAACTCCTGGGCTCAAGCAATCCTTCTGCGTCAGCATCCTGAGTAGCTGGTACTACAAGTGGGTGCCGCAACACCCGGCTAATTTTTTCTAGTCCTAATTGCCCAGCTAATTTTTTTCTTTTTTTAGTAGAGAAGGAGTCTTGCTCAGTCTGGTCTCAAACTCCTGAGCTCAAGTGATTCTCCCACCTCAGCCTCCCAAAGTGCTAAGATTACAGGTGTGAGCCACCATGCCTGGCCCTTCTTGGTTAAATTTATTACCAAGTGTTTTATTCTTTTTGGTACTATTGTAAATGGAATTTTTAAAAATTTTATTTTTTATTTTATTTAGGAGACACGATCTCTCTCTGTTGCCCTGGCTAGAGTACAATGGTATCATTGTAGCTCACTACAACCTTAAACTCCTGGGCTTAAGCCATCCTCCTTCCTCAGCCTCCTGAATAGCTGGAACTACAGGAGTGTGCTATCATGGCTAGCTAATTTTTCTATTTTTTGTAGAGATGGAGTCTTGTCTCACTCTTGCTTAGGCTAGTCTTTTTTTTTTTTTTTTTGAGACAGAGTCTCGCTCTGTCACCCAGGCTGGAGTGCCATGGCATCAGCCTGGCTCACAGCAACCTCAGACTCCTAGGCTGAAGCAGCCCTGCCTCAGCCTCCTGAGTAGTTGGTACCATGGGCATGCGTCACCATGCCTGGCTAATTTTTTCTGTTTTTGGTAGAGACAGGGTCTCATTCTTGCTTAGGCTGGTCTCAACTCCTAAGCTCGAGCATCCTCCTGCCTTGGCCTCCCAGAGTGCTAGGATTACAGGTGTGAGCCACCGGCCTGGCCTGTCTGGTAATCCTGACTTGAGAACTTCAGTTGCATTTTTAGTCCCCATCGTCCTAGTTCTGTCTCCTGAACTCCTCAACTTTGCCAACTGTAATATCCTTTTTAGCACATTTCTTTTTCCTCCTTCCAATCCAGGATCCAATCTGGAATTTCTTATTGCGTTTATTTGTCATGTCACTTTGCTCTTTTTTAATCTAGAGCTGTGGTTCCCAACCCCTGGGCCACCTGTTAGGGACTGGACCATAGAGCCCCCCCACCCCTGGTCCGTGGAAAAATTGTCTTCTGTGAAACTTAGGAGGGGATTGCACGGCCAGAGGTGGAGGTGAGTGAGCAAGGGAAGCTTCATCTGTATAGCCACTCTCACCCCCACCTGTGGAAAAGTTGTCTTCCATGAAACCGCTCCCTGGTGCCAAAATGTTTGGGGACCGCTGATCTAGATACTTCCTCAGCTTTTCTGTTTTCATCATTACATTGACATTTTTAAACAGTACGTGCCAGTCTTTTTTTGTTTTGTTTTGTTTTAGAGTGTCCCTCAAAGTGAGATTCTCTGATTGTTTCCTTGGGATTACATTTAGTTTGTGCATTTTTATGTGTTTGGAAGGAAATAAGTGATGTATTCTCAGCACATCAGAACAGGAGTGTGTTCTATTATTGGCGATGTTAAGTTTGACCACTTGTTTGAAGTGGTGTTTGTCATATTTCTGTCCTGTAAGGATACCTTTTTTCTCTTTGTAATGATTAGTTTTCTCACACCGAGTTTAGTATCCATTTATGAATTTGTCTTTTAACAGTTATTGCCATGGCTGTTGCAAAATGATAATTTTTTATCATTTCTTTTTTTTTTTTTATCCTTTTATCATTTCTTGACCATGTATTACTTGGCTTTCATTCTGTTGTAAAGAAGAGCTCTACGTATCCATCCATCAAGTATGGACTCATGGAGTCTTCTTTATTTCAGTGTGATGTGATCCATTAGTCATTATTAATTTTGATGGTCGGGTTGTTGCAGTTTTGGCTAATTGGGAGTCCCTTTAAGCTGAATTTTCTGTCCCTTTGATATGAGGCTGTCAGTTTTACAGCATTACTTTCTGGCTTAATTCACTGTAAAACAGTATTTCCCTTTTCTAAATATTTTCAGATCTCAAATTTTTTTCTTAACAGTTTTCTTATCTTAGGGTATAAACATACAATAAATTGCCATTTTAGGGTATCTTCTTTTCTCCTATTTGTTGTATTTAACATTCTCCATTAATAAGGGATAAGGGACATGACACTATATTTTTAGAAATTTTCATTTCTTATCGTGAATTGACTTTTTCATGGTTTTAACATGTATTTCAAAATAGGAACTATATAATTTCTATTGTTTCACCTGGGAAGATATATTTTACCTTTTCCCTTGGTATTAATATTCATTTAGTGTGAAAATTACAGTTACTACCTCCTCATTTTCTGTATTTGGTATAAGTTTGAGCTTGCCTCTTGTGTTAAGTACTGTGGATGGGCTTGCTGAGTGTCCATTCCTTTTATCTTCTTATATATGGTGTCTTACTACAGAGTCAGGAATATGTGAAAACCCCCTTGGAGATAGGGTTCTGGATGTGATCTATGCTTGATTAAAGTAGGTGCACTCAATGATAGTTGGAGGGGGAGATGGGTAGGAAGTTGCATTTCTACTCTGGCTGTGGTTTGTGGTAACTAGAACAGTTTGGAAACGTTTGCGTTTTTCATTGGCAGTGTTGCATTGTCCAGTTACAAGCTTCCGTTGAGTGTTGAGTGCCAGAATGTGGCACATAGATCTTTTGGATGATGCACATTTACCTGGCATGATGGATTCTAGGGCCAACAGTAATGACATCATTGTATAGGCTGGTAATGTTCCTGGAGTTAAGATTTTCAGTGGTTACCATCTTATTTCACTCCTTATTTCACCCCTTTGATTGTGTTAGATGTGTCTGTTCCTGGTGGGTCAATTCTGTGATTTTGTTAAGGACATGATATCTGAAGGTGCATCTTAGAGCCTACTCTTCTAGTGTTTCCTATTATCTGGTAAACACTCAGTTACTTGTATAAACTTCTTAAGTGACTGTGACACTGTTTCTTTTAGCTGAACCATGACTGATACACCCTTGATCCCTAAGAAGATTATTTAACAAAATATTCACTGTATAATTGGTTGTGATTTTGCTTATTTTTTTCTTGCCCCTGCAAACGTTATAATACTTGGTATTAATATATTACTGTTAAGACCTTTGTTAGTTGTCTTTTGGTATAGAGACTATGATGTGCTTAAATTTAATCAGTGCTACTCCTTGTTGAAACTCTAATAATATCTTACTTTCTTACCTTTGAATTAGAATATAGTGTCGTTTGGTTTCTTTCCATCTACAAGATGTAGGTGCAGGAACATAGGTGAAAGACCTCTATTGCCTTGCCCAGCCTGTTGGGACTTCTAACTTGAGTTCGAATTTACATTTATGGTCAGTGTTTTTCCTTATTATGGATTTTTTTTTTTGTAGATAGAAAAAGTGACTATGGAAAAGGAGATCAATCTATAAATAGTTGGTCCAATATTTGTAATTGTAGTCATAAATTTCAGAATTGTGGAGAAAATAATAGATTCTCATGGTTTAATTTTGTTAGATCTCAGAGTTTAATATATTCAGATCTTTGTTAATCCAGGTGTAAACATAAAGTGAATTAAGAAATAGACATATTTCTGATTTTCTGTTATTCTAAATGTTACTGTTCTTTTATACTTTTCCATCTGGTTCTTACTCCGTGGTAAAGCTTTGTGCTTAAGCTTCGTTTATTGAGCAGCGTAAAGTTACTATCTCACAATTACAAGTAAAGACTGCATATTATTGTTCATAGAAAGGAAACTTAATCTTTAATGACTTAAGAAAACAACAATGCTAGTAATTGCTTTTAAGTGCTAATGGTCTGTTCTGATGAAAAACTCAAGAACAATATAATTTTTTGTAAATCTTTTGTTTTTAATAAGATGAATTTGCTTATGACAGAGATTTACTTGTAACTCTGTTACTGACTTTTCCAAATAAGATTTCAACTACTTTCTCAACTGCTTCAATCCTTGAGAGGTTTAATATTACAATATGCAAACCAGAGAGGTCTGCCAGATGCTATTTTGGTATTTGGCATCTTTTTCAGGTTTTTGCTAACAACAGCAACAACAAAAACCTTTATTTTTTTAGTTGTATATTAGAGGAAAATATTTCTGCTTGGGGACTGGTAAACATGTTTATCACCAGTGTGTATAAGAAGGAAACTAAGACCTTGAGATAATAATCTTCTGCTGTATTTTGGGTTTATTACTGGAGTTGTATAATCATAAATACAGCACACTTTCTCTTTCATAATTCCTACAGCCTTTATCTTCTGTCTCCTTTTTACTGTCGTTGGTTGAGTTGAATTAACTCTTTCTTCTTCCCACTTTTAACTCTAGGATATGTAAACTTATGTTTTTCACTTTTTCATTCCATGTTTTTGTTATCTCTTTCAGTTAACATCTTATCTTTGAGGGAAGTGGCATTAACCTGTAAAGTAGGAAAAGGCGAGCTAGCTTGCTCTGGGGTGAGTAGGGGCAAAATAATAAACCTGTGGCCAAAAGGAGAGTATGTATCATAAAGTGTCATTCCTATATTTTTATCTTCTGATTCTTGCAATGTTAGCTTTTGAAATGGACCCAGTAGACCTTAAACTTAAGCCCTTGTTTTTGCTGCTCCGCTTCATATGCTATAGTAGAGTTTTAAATTTATTCAACCATTCCTGTTTTTTTTTTTTTTTTTTTTGAGACAGAGTGTCACTCTTTTGTCTGGGCTAGAGTGAGTGCCGTGGCATCATCCTAGCTCACAGCAGCCTCAAACTCCTGGGCTCAAGGGATCCTTTTGCCTCAGCCTTCCCAGTAGCTGGGACTACAGGCATGCGCCATCATGCCCGGCTAATTTTTTCTATATATTTTTAGTTGTCTGATTAATTTCTTTCTATTTTTATTAGAGACGGGGTCTCGCTCTTGTTCAGGCTGGTTTCGAACTCCTGAGCTCAAACAATCCGCCCGCCTCGGCCTCCCAGAGTGCTAGGATTATAGGCGTGAGCCACCGCGCTCGGCCTAAATTTATTCAACCATTTATTTCTTATTTACTAAAGTTGAATTTGTCTTAATTTTGTGTAGTTTACCCTTACTTGGTAGGATTTTTATCCTCATTTGAGTTGCAAATGGAATTTTCCTTTAAAATCATAATTAAACTAAAACAATTGCCCTGACAAGTACATCAGGTGCTTTTTTGGTTATAGTTATATTGGAGCCATTGCATGTGCCTAACAGCATAATGAGTGATCACATAGAAAGCAAGGAAGTGATGGATTTGGTCTGTGGCCAAACCACAGAAGTGAGTTGAGTTAAGATCTCCTAGTAATTCATTTATGTTAGTCTTTTTTTCTCTTTCCATCTGAAAATGGGAAGAATGATAGGCTTCTATGACTTGGGCTATGAAAAATAAAATAGGAAGAATGATATCCTGACTCCTACTTAAGGCAAGTTTTGTTTATAAAGAAACACTGGTTTTCAACTACTATTTATTCTTTTGTGTGAGATTCTGGTGGCATAGGGATTTAAAAAGAAAGCTTTAAAAATAAACTGTGATCCCTATTCTGAAGACGCATCTACCCTATAATCCCATAATGGAAATAGGACCATTACACAAATAACCATAGCATGGAGTAAGTGGCATGATGACATTACCTCCCAAGGAAGAAGTGCAGAGGAAACTCATGATTCAATTCAGCAGACATTTATTGATTACCATATGCCAGGCTTTCAGAGCAGTTGAGAGAAGAGATACAAATAAGACGATAGTCCATGTTTTAAAGAACTAGGAATAGAAATTATATAAGGACTGAAAGGATGCCTTGATAATACTTTAGGTTTATCCTGAACAGGCCAACTGTATATATACAACACATAATTGTTATGACTTAGGTTTCAAACTGGGAAATTGTAGTTGCTTGTTTATTTATTGGGTCTTAGGAATGAGTTTTTTGGTTTGTTTTGAGACAACAGGGCCTCACTCTGTTGCCTGGGGTGGAGTGCAGTGGTGCCATTGTAGTTCACTGCAGCCAATCCTGGGCTCAAGAGATCCTCCTTCCTCGACCTCCCAAATAGCTGGGGACTATAGATGTGCACCACCACACCCAGCTAATTTTTCTTATTTTTTATAGAGATGGTGTCTCGCTGTGTTGTTGGGGCTGGTCTTGAACTCCTGGGCTCAGGGAATCCTCCCACCTCTGCCTCCTAAAGTGCTGGAATTATAGGCATGAGCCACTGCACCCATTCAGTAACAGGTTTTTGGTTTGGCAATTTGTATAAGGTCTGATAGTTGTTTAAGGAAAATTTATACGTAGGATTTATGTTTTATAATGTTTTCAGAATTATGCAATTTGGTTGCTTTCTAGATATTTAGGATTAGGTAATTCACCAGTTGATCAAATACTAATATAAAATAAATGATTTGAAAGAGAAAAGGTTTATCAACAGCATCTTATGTGAAATAAATGTAACAATGGTTCGGGTTAATACTTTCAAGTTTATTCATTTCTAATGAGTAATAGTCTCCACATTAAACATGGAAAATTTTTCAAGACTCAATTATCATTTTTATTGATATGAAACATACAGGAAGTAATTAGCTTAATATGTAATGGTGGAAAACATGCATAATATATATAAAAGCCTTTTTATAGGATGAAGCAACTATGAAAGATTTCTTTTTGACATGGTTAATTATGAGTTATATATTGACTGGATAATTAAAAGTAAATTTATAAGCGAAAGTTTAATGATGGCTAAGTTAATGGAAATTTCTTTCACTCAAAAATAATAATTAATATCATTCCACCTGGGCGAAGTGAGGAATTTATTTTTTATTAGACTTTGTTTTTTATTTATTTTTTATTTATTTAATTTTTTGAGACAGGGTCTCTGTTGCCCAGGCTGGAGTGCAGTGGCCTCGTCATAGCTCACTGCAACCTCAGACTCCCGGGCTGAAGCCATCCTCCTGCCTGGGCCTCCTAAAGTACTAGGATTATAAGAATGAGCCACCTCGCTGACCTAGACTTTATTTTTTTTTAGAGCATTTTTAGGTTCACTGCAAAATTGAGCATAAGGTGCAGAGATTGCCCATATACCTCTTCCCCCAACATATGCATAGCCTCCCCTGTTATCAGTATCCCTCTCCAGAGTGATACATTTATTACAGTTGATGAACCTATATAGGCACATTGTTATCACCCAAAATTCTTTTTTTTTTAATTTTTTTTTTTTTTTTTTAACATGCACACACACACACATTTATTTATTTATTTATTTTACAGTACAAAGAACTTTTTCCCTCTGAACTATTTGGCAGTTGAGTTGCTGATCCTGATGCTGTATCATTCCTGAATACTTTAGGGTGTGTGTGTGTGTGTGTGTGTGTGTTTTTGAAACAAGAACATTTTTCTGCTTAATCGCAAAACAATCATCAAAATCAGGAAATAATATTGATAAATAAGTGGCTGATTCTCTGATTTCTGTTCAAAATGTGCTATTTGTCCCAATAATGTCGTTTATAGAAAAAGGGTTCGGTTCAGAAATATGTGTTGTAGTTAATTGTCATGACTCTTTACTCTCCTTCAGTCTGGAACAGTTTCTCATCTCCTCATCTTTCTTTGGTTTTCATGACCATGACACATTTGAAGATTATAGGCAGTTATTTATTCAGAGTATCCTTTAATGTTCCAGTGTTTCCTCATGACTAGAATCAAATTATATATTTTTAGTAGGAATGTCACAGAAGTGATGCTGTGTTATTCTCTTGCTTCCTGTCAGGTGGGTTATGTTGTCCCAGTGCTGATGATACTCATTTTGATATCAGTTGATTACAGTTGTATCTCCCAGGTTTCTCTACTGTGAAAGTTACTCTTGAAATATTTTTTTGTAATTAATAGTACCTTGTGGGGAAATACTTTGATATTATGCATATTTCCCATTCTCATTAAACTTCCAGCCCATGTACAACATTAGGGTTCTCCAGAGAGGCAGAACCAAATAGTATATGTGTATATATAGATACTTATATGAGAGTGGATTTATTAGGGAAATTTGCTCATGTAATTATGGAGGCAGAAAAGTCCCATGAAAGTATCAGCAAGCTGGAGACCCTGGGATGCCAGTAGCATGGCTCAGTCCAAGTGCAAAAACCTCAGAACCAGGG
Source organism: Propithecus coquereli (assembly GCF_000956105.1). Lineage (NCBI taxonomy): Eukaryota > Metazoa > Chordata > Mammalia > Primates > Indriidae > Propithecus > Propithecus coquereli. The sequence continues at coordinate 1,741,626 of NW_012135303.1, read as the reverse complement.
AAGCCACTGGCATAAGTCTCAGTATGAGGCAGAAGGCCTGAGAACCTGGGAGTTGCTGGTTTAAATCTTGGGATCCTAAGGCTAGAGAGCATAGAGTTCTGCTGTCTGAGGGCAGGAGAAGAGTGTCCCAGCTTTAGCTTCAGGTGGAGGGGGAGAGAAAGAGAGAAAGAATTCACCTTTCCCCTGCTTTCTCCTCTCCCCCCTCCAGACTCCTAGCTAGTTGAATGGTTACCACCTACATTGAAGGCAGATCTTCCCCACTCAGTCTACGACTCACCTGCCAGTCTCCCAGGAGCTGACCAAGGGCCAGTCCTTTCTTGGAATGTGCGGAGTTTGAACATCCCAAGCCTGCTGTACAGTTACCTCCAATAAAAATTAATGTGTTTAAGGAAGGAATAAAGCATCTCTCTGCTGAATTCTTTGCAATGCTAAGCACATCATAGAGAAGTGACTTGTTTTAGACACTTGTGAAATACCAAAATGGACAATAATTTAGGGGAAAATTCAGAATCAGTGCAACAAAAATAGAGGGAGACTCTTATTGTGGACAGACACTATTCTAGCCACTTCAATATCCTGATTAGAAGGAATCAGTAGTCAACGTCACATAAGTTATGCCTGTATAATATCTTTATGTACTTGCCAAGGAAGAAAGGAATTTTGACTGAGTTCTTTCTTGCTCACAGAATGGGAGAAACTGCCTCATGGGCTTTTTAAGGAGGAGCTATGTGCCTTGGGGCAGGTGGGGGGGGATGGTGAGTTCTGGCAGCAGAAAGTCTGCCTTGGGGCCTTCAGAATCTCAACTCCTTTTTCTTATAGAAAAATCCATCATTTCAGGCTTGGTGTGGTGATTTATGCCTATGATCCTAGCAGTTTGGGAGGCTGTGGTGGAGGGTCACTGAGGCCAGGAGTTTGAACCCATCATTTCTGGGAAACAACTCAAAGGGTCAGGTAGTTAGTTTTATAATATATTATAAAAAACATATAGGGGTTCATATTTATTTGCATGTGGATATCAGTTGTCCCAGCATCATTTGTTGAAAAGATTTTTCTGCCTCTTTCTCAAAAATTGCCTCTAAATGTACGATTTTATTTATGGACTCTCAAATCTGTTCCATTGATCTATATGTCTATCCTTGTGTCAGTACCACAGATTCTTGATTACTGTACTTTTGTAGTAAGTTTTGAAATTGTGATATGTGTGTCCTCCACCTTTGTTCTTCTATTTCAAGATTATTTCGGCTAGTTTACATCCCTTGAATTTCCACATAATTTTTAGGATTTTGTTAATTTCTGCCAAAAATGTACCTGGAATTTTGATAGTAATTGTGTCCAATCTATAGATAAATTTGAGGAGCCATCTTAATGATATTAACTCTTATAATCTGTGAATATGGGCTGTCTTTTCATTTATTTAAGTCCTTAATTTCTTTCAGTGATGTTTTGTAGTTTTCATTGTTTAAGTTTTGTATAGTCACATGCAGCGAAACAATGTTTCCGTCAATGATGGACCACATACATGATGGTGGTCCCATAAGATTATAATGGAGCTGAAAAATTCCTATTGACAAGTGACAAAGTAGCTGTCCTAATGTTGGTAGTGTGATACATTACTCACTTGTTTGTGGTGATGCTGGTGTAAACAAACCTACAGTATTGTTAGACATATAAAAGTATAGCGCATATAGTTATGTAAAGTGTATAATACTTAATAAATGACTATGTTCCTGGTTTGTGGATATACTGTACTTTTTATCATTATTTTAGAGTGTATTCCTCTCCTTACTAAAAAAAAATTAACTGTAAGACAGCCTCAGGTAGGTCTTTCAGGAGGTATTTCATAAAAAGGCACTGTTATAGCAGATGACAGCTCTATGGGTGCTATTGCCCCTTGATGACCTTCCAGTGGGACAAGATGTGGAGGTAGAAGGTAGTAATATTGATGATCCTTACCCTGTGTAGGCCTAGGCTAATGTGTGTTTGTCTTAGTTTTTAACAAAAAGCAAAAA
>NW_012135303.1:1723753-1738817 GCF_000956105.1 Propithecus coquereli | reverse complement strand
TTAGATTTTGACCTCTTGGATTGTGTCTCTAAAAGTTTTTTCTTCCTCCCTGTGGTTTCATTTTCTCTTAAAATGTCTCTTCATTGTCGTCTTAATGGGATTTGGTCGGTTAATTGAAGCACAAATGTGATTAATCTGCCCTGTTTTATAGCATGTTTTAAAATACAGTTATTTCTAAAAGTTTTTGGTGTTATACAGTCTTTGTCAGGTAATAGGATGGCATTAGAAGGATTACAAGAACTTTTATGCTTATATATGCACAGAGTATTCTTCACATGATATCTTTTTTTTCCCTGGCGGAAGAATGGGAAGCATCTGGAATGTTTTTTAAAAACAAATGCGTGAAAAAGGCAAATGATGAGGAAAATGTTTTTAAAACTTTATATTTAAAAAGCAAGATTTATGTTAGATTTCTTACCAAAGACTTATTTTTTTTCGTAAGGTTAAAATAGACATTATTATAAAGCTTATGATTTGTCACTTTTTGGGTAAAAATGTATAGTTAAGTCTAAAATGACTTACTTCCAGGTATGTTCCAGAAAAGAATTATGATATTTTATAGCCAAAAATCTCATAAATCCAGTATTTTCAATGTAATGTATAGTAACTGAGTCCTTGAGAGTGTAAATGCCCTATTCAAGACCAAGTGAGATAGTAGCAGAACTAGAATAATAGCTCAAATGCCCTTATCCTTTCTTGTATCCACAGTGTTTCTAGATATCTCACTTGTGGCTTTAGTGATAGGTTTTGCCCAAAACGGTCAACCACAGTCTCAGTAAATAACTAGTTGAATTTATTTTCTGAATCTCACAAAGATTAGTCTGTGATCAGTTGTTTTATTTCTAATGTGGCCTCCTTTTTCTTGAACTCTCCTGTGACACTTTCAGTGTATAGGTGAATATTAAGTTTATCTGCCTCAATTATTTCCAGTTCGCCTATATATAGGTTGTCTAGACGATGACATAACAACTTGACGATTTTAAATGTGTCATGTTATTGAGAACTGAAGCTAGTATTAATATATGTTAAACTATTAAAAGGAACAGTTTTAAATGTTTTAGGATTGGTTGGTTTCAAGTGACAGAAACTGAATTTGAATAAGCTTAAACAACCAAAATGAGAACTTATTCATTAAGCCATGTGAAGAAGTAGGAATGATTGGAATCGAGGACTTAAAAACCTTTAGAGCTCTGTAAGTCATTTCTGCTTCTTTCTGCATGTTGGCTTCATCCTTTAGATAGTAGGCATACTCTGGATACTGTCAGACATCCTTACATGTATTTCAGGCCTCATTTATTAATAGCTTTGAGGTAAGAGGACAAAGAAATTCTTTGTTCTAGAATAAGTTTGAAAAATCCAGGGGAGGGATCTGTGTCATGGTCGTATCTTTTGAACAAAGTCACTGTGCCCTAAAGTGGACAAAAGTATTGGAATTGGCCCAGTGTAGGTCAGACCCTGGGATATGAAGAGAAGGCATCATTTCTTTTTCTTCTTCTTTTTTTTTGAAGACAGGGTCTCTCTCTGTTGCCTGGGCTACAGTGCAGTGCTGTCATCATAGCTTACTGCAACCTCTAACTCCTGGGTTCAAGGGATCCTCCTGCCTCAGCTGCTGGAGTAGCTGAGACTACAGGCATGCACCACCATGCCCAGCTAATTTTTTTCTATTTTTAGTAGAGACGGGGTCTCGCTCTTGCTCAGGCTGGTCTTGAACTCCTGACCTTGAGCAATCCACCCGCCTCGGCCTCCCAGAGTGCTAGGATTACAGGTGTGAGCCACTGCGCCCAGCCGAGAATATAAATTTTGAGTGATTCCGTTATATTAATGAGGAAGGCCAGTGAAGAATTATTACTTCCTTTGAGGTCCTTCATGAATCCTCAGCAGATGTAGCTAAAAACGATTTTTTATTTGTTAGAGGAAACATTTCTGATGGATTCTGCTGTTGTCAGATCAGTTTGTTAAGAAAAGAGCTCTGCAGTTGATCAACATGGTAACACATTTCTAGTTCATTTGTATGCTGGACCCTGAATCTCGATTTTGGTGGCAGTAGCTCAGCTAGGCCATTTCCATAGTTGCGGCAAAATAAAACAAGTGAAGTGAAGGTACAGATAAGTGTGGCATCTGAAATGTGTTATTGTTGGTCTTTTTTTTTTTTCAATCTAAGCATGAAATGTAATTATTGAAACATTATGTTTAATTAGAGGGATATATAATAAAAATGGAAAAATATGAAATCTGTTACTGTGAACATTTTTTCTTCTAATAACTGCTAATATATAATACATAATTAGTATATTTCCTTCTAATTTATTGATAATACATAATTTTATATGCATACTATAGGATAATATACATACTATTTTACATAATTCAGATACAGTAAAACCCTACCATAATGACATGAATATAGTTTAAAAACTAAATCCCATGTAATATGAGATTGTGTTGCTTGGAGGTTCCAGAGGTGTAGTCGCGTAATACTTAGATTTGTGTTATTGGGGGTGCATTACCTTTGGGTTTTACCATATTTTAAATATTGTGTTTTTATAATTTTTTTGCTTATATTTTAAATAGTTTTGCATTCTTTGGCATCATAAAGTGAAGATTGTTCATATATAATTTTTTTTTCCTTTGGAGACAGAATTTTGCTGTCGCCCAGGCTAGAGTTCAGTGGCATCATCATGGCTCACTGCAACCTCAAACCATGGGTAATTTTTAATACTAAATATTTTAGGTCATAGTCGTGCCTAATGTATTTAACCCTTTCCCTGTTGTTGGATGTTTATATGGTTTCCAGTTATCTATGTAACAAGATGTTAAATGAAACTTTTCATGTTGTCTTTAGAGCCTATAATTTAGGCTCTAAAGCCGAAAACAACAGGCAATAATTACCTCCACATTTTTATAAAGGTTATTCGATCACTCATATAGGACTTGATGAAAGATGAGACTGCTTCTATAGTCCCTTATTTTCAGTATATCAATATAAATGTAAATATATATAAATAATGTAAATGAATAAAAAATTTTTAAAAGAGGTTTGTAGAAGTGCTGTGCTTCTTTCTCTTTTCCACCTAAGAGAAGTTTTAAGAAAATCAGTCATAGAAATTGGGGTTGTTGCTAAAAGGGGCACTGAAACTGCACCCCCACCTTGAGGCTTGCTAATCTGTAAAAGTGCTTGAGCTGTGAAGTACAGAGAGAGAATTTTTGGTAGAACCTGACCCTTGTCTGAATTGGGGATGTTACAGGAGTGGGCAAGAAAACTTTACCTGACTTTCTCTGAGAAAAGTCTGAAGGTTAAAGCAAGCTGCAGTAGAGAAAAGAGAGAAGGCTGTAATGTGAGGACCTAGGACTTCTAGAATTTGGAGAGGCAAAAATCCTGGTTTCTAGCCCCCACTCCCCCAACCCTGTTATGGGCTAAGTGAACAGAGCAGAAGATGGGTGGGATAGAGCTGTCTTCTAAGAATCTTGCTCAAGAAAACTGCTTGTTTTGGAAAGGTGCCCCTGTCAGAAAAGGCTGTGGCGGTTGTACCTTCTTCTAAGCTGAGATGAAAATATGCAATGTTAGTCAGAGAATGCATCCTCCCATTAAGAAGGGGTTCTGGGAAACCCATAATGTGCTTCACAAGGGAGGGTCAAAATTTTGTGTCAATATAGAATATTGACACCAGGTTGCTACAAACTAGTCATATAAGACCTTGTAGTTTCCCTCTCATTGCTCTTCTTGCTTTCCTTCTCATCCTGGAGGAGTAAGCTAGAAGCAACATAGTGAAGTGGAAGAGTGGAAAAACAAGGTTAGAAGAATAACAGAAAAAACCTATCTTCCTCCCCCCCTTCTCTGCTTTTGTGAAATTTCCAGTTTTGGCCTTAGCTGGAGAATTGGAATGAAAATTGAAGTTTTGATTTAGGTTGAACTGAACTTTTTACTATTTGAGAATGAAACTTTTAATACCTAAAAGTTACAAAATTTGCTGGTGACATAATTCAGGAGCAGGAAAAGGAGACCTAACATAGCATGAGTTGGAGGAAAGAGTTAATGATTATACCCTACAGAGTTCATCTTATTACACTTGCTGTTATAAATAACTGTGCAGAGAACATCTGTAACCTAAAATCTTTGTCCACATTTCTCTTTAATTCTTTAGCATAGTTTCCCAGAAGTGGCTTCAGAGTATGAACATTTTAAAGACATTTGGTACATATTGCCAAATTGCTGTCCAGAAAGATTGTACCCCAAATACATGTTTGCTGGTTGTGCATAGTTATCTGCCTCACTTTACCTTCACCAGACGCGATTGTTATTTTTAAAAAGCTTTGTTAATAATTGACCTGCAAAAATTTGTGTGTTTTAATTAACTTTTATTCAATTATTGCTATACTAATTAACAGCTGACACCAGGTTTTTGGTGGCTGGCAAATGTTTATATGTTTTACCTTATTTAATTTTAGCAATCTCTTGAGATAAATACTAATCTCATCTTTATTTTAGAAGTGAGAAAACAGGCTTGCAGTAGGCTTCTTAAACTTTAATGTGCATATGAATCACCCAGATATATTGTTAAAAATGCAGATTTTCAATCAGTAATTCTGGGTTGGGCTCAGGGTTCTGCGTTTCTTTCTTTTTTTTTTTTGAGACAGAGTCTTGCTCTGTTGCCCAGCACAGAGTGCCATGGCGTCAGCCTAGCTCACAGCAACCTCAAACTCCTGGGCTCAAGCGATCCTTCTGCCTCAGCCTCCCGAGTAGCTGGGACTACAGGCAGGTGCCACCATGCCCAGCTAATTTTTTCTATATAGTTTTAGTTGTCCGATTAATTTGTTTCTATTTTTAGTAGAGATGGGGTCTCCCTCTTGCTCAGGCTGGTCTGGAACTCCTGAGTTGAAACAATCCGACCGCCTCGGCTTCCCAGAGTGCTAGGATTACAGGCATGAGCCACCACGTCCTGCCAATGTTCTGCATTTCAAAAAAGCAGATCCCAGATGATGCTGATGATGTTAGTCAAAAAACTACACTTTGAGAGGCAAATGCTTATTATAAAAGTTTATAATCTTGCTCAAGGTAACACATCTGGAAAGTGGCAGAGTCTGTGTTTCCAGGCTTTAAGTGTGAAACTGTGCTATGCAAGTGAGGTTGAATGTTATTTCTTATTTATTACTTATTTTAATTTTTTCTTCCATGAATTTCCTGATGTATTCCTTGCTCTACCTTTGTGTTTTTCTTATGGATTTATGGCTTTAAGTCTATTGGTTGTAGGATATTTTTTAATAGATTAGTAGTTAGACCAGTTTTAGGTTTACAGAAAGATGAAAATATAGAGCCCCCCCATTGACTCTATTATTAATATCTTGCATTAGTGTGGTACATTTGGTAAAATTGAGCCAATATTGATGCATTATTAAATAATTATTTATATTATTATTAAATGAAGTCTGTAGTTTACATTAGGGTTCACTTACAGTTTTATACAGAATAGTTTCATTGCCCTAAAAATTCCCCTGTGCTCCAACTATTCACCACCACTGCCCTAAACCTCTGACAATTACTGATCTTTTACTATCTCCATAGTTTTGCCTTTTCCAGAATGTCCTCTGTTTAGAATCATACAGTATATAGCCTTTTCAGATTGGCTTCTTTCAGTTAGCAGTATGCATTTAAGTTTCCTCCATGTTTTTTTATGGCTTACTAGCATATTTATTTTTAGTGCTGAATAATATTCCATTGTATGACATACCACAATTTGTTTATCCATTTACACATTTATTCACTTATGTTTTTAAGCATCAGTTTGCTGAAACACCATTTACCTATTGAAGGACATCTTTGTTGCTGCTAAGTTTGGCAATTATGAATAAAGCTCCTGGCCTCAAGTGATCCTCCTGCTTCGGCTTCTCAAAGTGCTAGGATTACAGGCATGCTCAGCTAATTTATATGTCTTTAACTGTTGGATGCCCTTTTTTCCCCCTTACATTTTGAAGCTTAATTTTATAATTTTAAAATTTTATAATATAACACAAGAAAGATAGTTGTCTTTCTTGAACATTGCTTTATATTTAGAAAACTTTCTCCATCTAGAAATCAGATAATATAAGGGACTCTCATTTATTGACCTCTGCCATTGTGCCAGGTTCTATGCTATAAATTCTTGGCATATATAATCTCATGCAGTACTCATTTTTCACTGTCTGAGATAACAATATCTTCATCTGTCTTTCGTATCCCAAAACCCCTCTGTTCTCTTCATTCTCATATGATTACCTTGCCTCATACTTCATAAATTACTGTACCATATGAATGTATTATTTAATCAGTCTCATGTTTTTTTCTCTTTGACCATTACTATGTCAAGGAACAACCTTGTCTGTACCTTTTTTTTATTTGATTATTGTTTTAAGATAAAGTTATAAATAGAAATTATGAAAGTTGAGACTAAAATATTGAAACCTTTGTGGTGAGGTATTTTTTTTAAGAGTGATCTTATTGCCTGGTAAAACCAGAGAGTAGTGTTTCATAGTGTCAGACTTAGGTATATCAGAATGCTCCTTTGTCAGTCATATGCTGAAGTGGTTCTAGAATTGCTGTACTGGGGAATTTCAGGGGTAGCTCTAAATTTGAAAATGTGTTTTCTTAACACTCTAATTGAATGCTGATGGATGTGGCATCCCTCTCCAAGATGCCCTTTGGTAATGGGTTGGGGGTTAAATTAATGGCCAAGAAAAAATTATTTGGATTTATTAATAAGTTCTGATTCCAGTGTTGTAGTATAATGACTTAGAAGCCAAGACAGAATAAGCTTTTTACAAATTAAAAAATTTACATATATAGTTTACACAGAGAGGTTGTTTATATTATATATAAAATGTTTTACCTGTAAAACAGTTGTATACCCAGTGTGGACCTGTTTTGGTTATTGGTACAAAGTACCAATGATGTAGAAATTTTCTGACATTTTCACTTGAACATTAATAGGGTCCACCCTGAGCAAGAGTAAGACCCCCATCTCTACAAAAAATAGAAAAAATTAGCTGGGCATGGTGGCACGTACCTGTAGTCCCAGCTACTTGGGAGGCTGAGGCAGGAGGATCACTTGAGCCCCAGGAGTTTAAGGTTGCAGTGAGCTATGATGACCCCACTGCACTTTAGCCGGGGCGACAGAGCCAGACACTGTCTCCAAAAGAAAAAAGAAAAGATTAACAGGGGATATGGTTCATCTTTTACACATTTACTTAAGGCTTGTCACGAAATGGTTTACCTGATGTAAAAGATAAATACATACAAAACAAATAATCTGTGAGAATTACTTCTGTTTTTCTGAATCATCTGTGTAGTCTGTTAAGAATTCAGTTTTTTTCTTGGTTAAAAATCTCTCTGAACATTTGCCATCACTGATGTTCTCAACTTGCCTTCTTCATATTGCACATCTTGTTACCCCTCTTTCATCTGTACTACATTTTATTTATTTAATTCACCTTTGTAATTTATGAGAATTTTTTCCCATAGTAGGTCCTGAAGAGCAGATATGTTTTAAAATTTCTCAGCTCTGAGAATAATGTCTTGTGTATAAATCTTATTTTGTCTTGGCTTCTTTGTCATGACACTGTTATAACATTTGTTATATTGAATGAAAGTTTTAACTTTTTTTTTTTTTTTGTAACAGTGGCCACAGCTGGGTGTGTGGTGCCTGTAATCTCAGCTACTGGAGAGGCTGAAGAGGGTAGGATGGTGTGAGCATAGGAATTTGAGGCTGCAGCAGTGAGCTTTGATCATGCCACTGAACTCAGCCTAGGTGACAGAATGAGACCCCCTCTCTTAAACAACAAAATAGTGACCACACAGTGTAGCGTTGATTCTTACAACTTCCTCCTATCTGTCATTTTTTGTTATTTTTATAGAGAGGATGGGACCAGAATTTTGCCTCTTCTGTTAATAAAAATAATTGCTAAGTTGTCTATGAATTTTGTACAAAAATGAGTATCATTAATTCTTTCCAGTTCATGAAATGAAATATTAATCTGTGGGATCAAGATCAGAAAAATACCTATCTCCTTCAGGCTGCATGTTTTCTGGGGCTATTATCGTAATGCTTATAGGACTGCATTTGCATTTTTTATGTTTTTTAATATTTAGATATAAACTGTCATAGTATTTCTTAGACTTGATTAATGGACAGAATTCTTAATTTTAAATGGAAAGAACTTGACTTTCTGTGCTGACTTAATTCAGTAAAAATATTTAATGTTCAAACAAAATTAGATATAAACTGCTTACAATTAAAGCTAAGGTGATTTAAGCTCATGTAACAACTATAGATTCAAAATAAATTTACAAATAAGACAAAAATATGAAATTAATAAAATTTAAATCAGAAGTAGTAGTGTCGTAGATGATATTTTGCCAAAACTGAGTTGTCATTTGAAATTTGAACATGGTGGTGGGTTTACAAACTCCTTTGTTTTTTTGTTTTTTTTTTTTTGAGACAGAGTCTCACTGTGTTGCCCGGGCTAGAGTGCCGTGGCGTCAGCCTAGCTCACAGCAACCTCAAACTCCTGGGTTCAAGCAATCCTTCTGCCTCAGCCTCCCGAGTAGCTGGGACTACAGGCATGCGCCACCATGCCCGGCTAATTTTTTCTATGTATTTTCAGTTGTCTGATTAATTTCTGTCTATTTTTAGTAGAGACGGGGTCTCGCTCTTGCTCAGGCTGGTCTCGAACTCCTGAGCTCAAACGATCCTCCCGCCTCGGCCTCCCAGAGTGCTAGGATTACAGGCGTGAGCCACGGCGCCTGGCCCAGACTCCTTTGTTGACTATTATGGAGTGTGTTATGGACCTGTCTGTGCTGTGGATGTGCCTGAGCTGACTTGGCTCCCTCCTTTAAGCTATTTAAGCAATTGCAAACCCTCTTTAAAATTTTTCATTTGTACAGTACAGTATGAATGCATCATTTATATAAGTTTGTCTATTTTATCTCATTGATTTATTCTGCAATTGAAGTACCATGGCTTGGGCCTAACATAGTTGAACTCCAAAGCAGTACTGAGTTTGCTTTATGTTTCTTATTAAATAGTTATCATTTGGTTATTCCATATAATTCAGATTATGTTAACATATTAATTTTGTACTTTTGTGAATAAATTGCTGTGAAAATAACAAAATACAAAAATTATTGAAGAGAACTGCTGGTTCTTGGAGAATGAACTGTTTGGGAAAAAATTATCTAGCATCATTCATAGTTATTCTTAGATGCCATGTAATTTATATATAAAAATACTAAAGTCTGTGGTGCTTATTTGAATAATCTGCTTAGGCTATCCTAGTGTGAAAAATTTTGACAAGTATCAACTAGAAGAATTGAGTTGTAGGATATTCATGTTAAAATTCAGCTGTAGGATATTCATGTTAAAATTTTAAAAGTAATTAAACATTTATAGGTATAATTTATAAGCACAATTTTATTTTTATATAAATATACGACTTTAATGGCAATATAGTTTTTAACATCTTTTATTTGCCTCAGCCAACAGTAATGAAATTTAAAACAGATGTGACTGTCTTGAAAGTAGCTGTTACGGAATCCTAGAATGTATGTTGCTTTGTAAAAGTATTTGTCTTTAACCAGGTTTGGTGTCATTTCTGTTGTTAATTTAAGCTTTGATAAAACTGATTATTAAGGATTAGAATAGAGAAGGGAAAAAAACAAAGACAGTGATTCTTAACTCTTTTCAAGTTAAAATGGTATTATTTGGTTATTATGTTAACTGTCTCTTCTTCAAAAGAATTTTACTTCCTTTGCTTCCCCCAAGCCTAGGAAAAATTTCTGTCTAGGGTTGGTTCTGATTTCTATACTATGTGGAAGAGATTGGGGCATAGTGAATTTTGGACAGTTAACGACCACTCAAGGAGATCACAATTATATTAAATATATAATTTATAGTTTTAGAAAGTGGTTTTACATTCATTATCTTATTTGTTCTTTACAACTTATCAGAATGGTTGAATCACGAATTTATCTCCTGCTTTATAATTGAGGAAATTGAGGAACTGTGACTCCTGTACAAGTTGACATATTATAGCAAATGATAGTGTTGATATTAACATAAAAGGTTTCTGGTTCAAAGACTGTGTACTTTCAACTGAACCATAGAGTCTTTCTATAAAACTAGGGCAAGAAGATGGTGTTTGGCAGTTAGTAGCATAGAATATGTAACTTTACCATTGCTTTGTTCTGTGACTTTGGAAGTGGTCAGTTAACTACTTTTTGCTCTGTAGTCTCCATTTTTCAAGTAGGGTTTATGATTCTTGGTAATTTACATTCCATAGAGTTATAAGACTTAAAATGTTTGGGAAGAAAGGATCCTTTTATTACTTTTAATTTACTGTCATTATCACCACTTTTATTTATCATTAGTATTACTTTAATCAGACATTATGTCATGGCCATATTTCACATGTTAGAGTGAAAGGAAAGGAGAAATGCAGGGAAGTAGAAAAAAATGTCCAAATTTATGCATTCAAATCAGTGCTACCCTTCCAAGTGATGTATACTTGCTGCCATTATGCAAAATATCCATTGGATCTTATTTTTCAAATAATAGCTTCAGAGTTTTATTTGTATTTGTACAAAGGTATTTTTGTGCAACATGAAAATATTTGTGCCTTCAGTCAATAGTTCAGTTTTGGGTTTACATGATACCAATAATTAGTTTTCAGAACATTTTTTACTTTGTGTAGATGTAGCAACAGAATGATTTTGGTGAGTACTTTTGTAGGTTAGTTTGCTAGAAATGGGTTATCTTTGAACTAATAATCATTGGTTTTTTTTTCCTTTAGTCAGCAGATAAGCAGCGAGCCCTAGAAGAAACCAAAGCCTACACCACCCAATCCTTAGCAAGTGTCGCCTATCTAATAAACACCTTGGCCAACAATGTCCTGCAGATGCTGGATATCCAGGCATCCCAGCTACGAAGAATGGAATCTTCAATCAATCATATTTCACAAGTGAGACCACACTGTTTTTCTGTTTGCCTATGGGGAGCCCTTTATAATAAACAACAGATTATCTGTAATGTTGGCAACCTTTATTATGTGAATTAACTCACATATGTATGATTTGGGAAATAGAAAACCAATATTAGGTTGTTGTTTTACTTTTTGTTTTGCAGGGGTTTTTTTTAAATTTCAGAATATTACGGGGGTACAAATGTTTTGATTGTATGTTTTGCTTTTGTGCAGTTTGAGTCAAAGTTACATGTGTGCTCATCACCAAGGTAGTGTGCATTGTACCTGTTAGGTGTAAATTTGCCCATCCCCTCCTCCCCCTTCCCACCTACTTGGTTTCTGTTGAGGTTTCACTAACACATGTGCCCATATGTGTTGATTAGTTCCAGTTTAATAATGAGTATATGTGATGTTTGTTTTTCCATTCTCGTGATACTTTGCTTAGAAGAATGGTCCCTAGTTCCATCCAAGTTGTTACAAAAAGTGTTAATTCACCATTTTTTAATGGCTGCATAGTACTCCATAGTATACATATACCACATTTTATTAATCCACTCATGTTGATGGACACTTGGGTTGATTCTACATCTTTGCAATTGTGAGTTGTGCTGCTGTAAACATTCTAGTGTAGATGTCTTCATGATAAAATGACTTTTTTTCCTTTGAGTAAATTCCCAATAGTGGGATTACTGGATCAAATGGTAGGTCTACTTTTAGTTTTTTGAGTTATCTCCATACTGTTTTCCATAGAGTTTGTACTAGTTTGCAGTCCCATGAACAGTGAGTGTATAAGTGTTTTCTTCTCTCCACTTCCACACCAGCATCTGTTGTTTTGGGACTTTTTGATAAAAGTCATTCTCACTGGGGTTAGGTGATATCTCATTGTGGTTTTGATTTGCATTTCCCTGATGATTAGAGATGTTGAGCATTTTTTCATATATTTATTGGCCATTAGTCTATCTTCTTTTAAAAAGGTTCTGTTCATGTCTTTTACTCACTTTTTTATGGGGTTGTTTGGTTTTTTTTCTTGCTGATTTTCTTAAATTCTGTATGGATTTTAGCTATTAGCCCTTTATCGGATGTGTAGCATGCGAATATTTTCTCCCATTCTGTAGGTTGTCTGTTTGCTCTCATGATAGTTTCCTATGCTGTGCAGAGGCTTTTTAATTTGATCAGGTCCCATTTATGTTGTTGTTGTGAGTACCTTTGGGGTCTTCTTCACAAATTCTTTGCCTAGGCTGATGTCTATGAATAGAATTTTTCCAACATTTTCTTCTAGAATTCTTACAGTTTCATGCCTTAGGTTTAAGTCTGTTAATCCACTATGAGTTGATTTTTGTGAGAGGTTCGGATCCTGTTTCAGTCTTCTTCATGTAATCCAATTTTCCCAGCACCATTTATTGAATAGGGATTCTTTCCACCAATGTGTGTTTTTGTCTGCTTTTTCAAAGATGAGGTAGCAATATGAGGATGGTTTTATATCTGGGTTCTCTGTTCTGATCCATAGGTCTATGTCTCTGTTTTTATGTTGGTACCATGCGGTTTTGGTTACTGTAGACTTGTAGTATAGCTAGAAGTCTGGTAAAGTGATGCCTCCTGATTTGTTCCTATTGCTTAAGGATGTTTTGGCTATTTGGGGTCTTTTCTGGTTTCATACAAAGTGTAGAACTATTTTTCCTACTTCTGCGAAAAATGATGTTGGTATTTTAATGGGGATTGCATTGAATCTTTAGATCACTTTGGGTAATATAGACACCTTAATGTTTATTTTCCCGATCCATGAACATGATACATGTTTTTTCATCTGTTTACGTCCTCTGCTGTTTCCTTCCTCAGTGTTTTGTAGTTCTTGCTGTAGAGGTCTTTCACCTCCTTAGTTAAATATATTGCTAAGTATTTTATTTTCTTTGTTTCTATTTTGAAAGGTATTGAGTCTTTGATTTGCTTCTCTGCTTGACTGTTGTTGGCCTCTGTGAATGCTGCTGGTTTGTGTACATTGATTTTGTAACCTGAAACTTTGTTGAATTTATTTATCAATTCCAGGAATCTCTTGGCAGAATCTTTGGAGTTTTCTAGATATAAGATAATATCAATGAAGAACAATAGTTTGATCTCTTCTTTCCCCATTTGGACATTCCTTCTCTTGTCTGATTGCTGTGGCTAGGATTTCCAGCACTATGCTGAATAGAAGTGGAGATAGTGGGCAGCCTTGTCTGGTTACAATTCTAAGAAGGAATGCTTTCAATTTTTCCCCATTCAGTATGATGTTGGCTGTGAGTTTCTCATACGTGGCTTTTATAATTTTGAGGTAAGTTCCATCTATGCCTATTTTGTTAAGCGTTCTTATCATAAAAGGGGTGCTGAATTTTGTTAAATGCTTTTTCTGCATCTATTGAGAGGGTCATGTGGTCTTTGTTTTTACTTCTGTTTATGTGGTAAATTACATTTATAGATTTCCATATGTCGAACCATCCTTGCATCTCTGGTACGAAGCCTACTTGGTTGTGGTGGATTATGTTTTTGATGTGTAGCTGAATTCGGTTTGCTAGGATTTTGTTGAGAATTCTGTATCTATTATCGTAAGGGATATTGGTCTGTAGTTTTCTTTTTGGTTGTGTTCTTACCTGGCTTTGGTATCAAGCTGATATTGGCTTCGTAGTACGAGCTGGGGAAGATTCCTTCCTTTTCGATGTTATGGAATAATTTCTGCAGTATAGGAAGCAGTTCTTCTTTGAAGGTCTGGTAAAATTTGTGTGTGAAACCATCTTGTATGGGACTTTTTTTTGTTCGGAGGCAGAGTCTCGCTCTATTGCTCAGGCTAGATCCTATAGTGTCAGCCTAGTTCACAGCAACCTTAAACTCCTGAGCTCAAGTGATAAGTGATCCTCCTGCCTCAGCCTCCTGAGTTGGTAAGACCACAGGTGCCCGCCATCACATCCTGCTACCTTTTTTTAAAGTTTTTTTTTTTGTTTTTAAGAGATGGGGTCTTGCTGTGACGCAGGCTGGTCTCAAACTCCTGGCCTCAAGTGATCCTCCAACCATGGCCTCTCAAAGTGTTGGGATTACAGGCATGAGCCACTGAACACGGCCTCAAACACTCTTTTTAGACCTAAATGATTAGAACGGTTTTGGAACAAAAAGAAGTTTAAAATGTGCACGTTATTGTTTTTGATAAATCTTGAGAGTTCAGGATTCTTTTGAAATTGACTTATCTATTTTTGAGAGTCTAAAGTTTAGCCAATTTGTATAATGAAACCAAGTATAGTCCAGACAATCAAATTAGATATAGTAGGTCAACCTTATATTTTTGCTATTTGAAAATTTATCAGACCAATCCAGAGGGATTTGTTATTTTTTGATACTATTTAATCTTTAATCTGAATTTGCCATTATAAAGGTTTCTTCACATCCCATATAAACTTCTATAAATGTATAATTTATTGCTTGTTGTGTTGTTGTGTCTAAGTTTTCTTAAAGAATTAGTTTTAATGAGTAAGAAATTTTATTTTGGGACAGCCTCCTGAAGGAGATAATCAGTGGCATCTTAAATGATGAAATAGATGAACTTGGTTTTCTATAGGAGAGAGGTTGACCAGTTGCTAATCTGATGCAGAATTTCAAGGTCTGTTCTTGAGGCTCTTAAAATTTTTACACATTTGAAGTATTGGCAAAGGACCTGAAAAATAAAGTAAGAAGAAAAGAGCAAATACAGAAGAGAAATTAACATATTAGAGTTTCTAAAAAGAAGGAACTTTTATTAGTAATTAGGAGTAAATAGGAGAGATATGGATAAATGATGACAACAAGCAAATGGCAATGAAAGATAATCATTTATTTTCTGATTAGAATTATGTAGTTCTTTCGTAGAAAAGGGTAGCAAGCTCAAGAAGCAAGGGGAATAGTCTGGATTATAAGTATATGTATTCTGTTAATGAGAACATTTTCTTTTCAAGTATCATATGAATTGGAATTTAATTAATATGGTCTAATTAATGCCATCTTTTTAAGGTATTTTAATTGAATAAGTAAAAAACAGGATAGGGATTAGTAGGTCAGTAATAATAAAGTCCTTAGAGTT
>NW_012135303.1:1713134-1722595 GCF_000956105.1 Propithecus coquereli | reverse complement strand
CATATTTTTGTGCAAATTGGGCAAAAATACTGGACTCCGAGAATTTGTAGAGAAGATTGAATTGAAGCAGCAAAGAAGTCAAGGTTCAGTCAGGTCAGAGCAAAGATAGCATGTTTATTGGAACAGCAGTAGGTTTGAAGAGTTTCTATGATTGTCTAGTAGAGTTGTTCAGGACTAATAGATATTATCTGGGGTATTCAATTTCTTTTCCCATCAGTATTTTTTTTCTGTTTCCCAGGTACAAACCTTGTTACTTTCAGTCTCCTAGTGTTCTGTTTTCTCCCTTTTAGTGGAAATGAACACTGAGTAGGATTGGATGGGGAAGGATCAGTACATCTACATTTTACTCTGGCTCTTCTAAAGACTCGTGTGACATTTGACTTCTTTGAACTTTAGTTCTCTCATCTGTAAGATTATAGGACTAATTGGATGATTTCTGAGCTGTCTTCCATCTTGAATTCTTTATTTTTTTGAGATTTTCACAAATGAGCTTGATTTGTGTTTGCTTGTCTTTCTTTTCTATTGGCTCTGCTATCCACCTCAATCTGTGTCCATTGGTTTTAACCCTCTATTATTCTGGTATAACTGAACTGTTTCCCAGATTACTCTGAATTGGAATCTGAGGATGGGAATTCCATTGACTCTGCCAACTATGGGAATAAGGAAGAAATACTTCAACAAAACAAAGTAATAACCCATTCTTTCTAAATGTCGGAAGTTTTGAAAAACAGGACAGAATTGATTAGGAATGTATAGTATCAGGCACTTTTTTTGTACTAAAAGGACAGTATAAAGTAGTTTGTTAATGTATGCATAAAGCAGTATTAAAATAGGTTCGTAACATCCATTACCTTATGTGTTTTAGAGATGGTAAATTTTAAGGAAATTCTGTCTAGCTTTGTTGCTGTTATCCTGTCAATTCCTATAACTGAAAAAGTTTACAGAACATTATTCAAACTAAAATTCTTATATATTTGTAAACTAAAATTCTTTTGAGCCAGGCCCATCTTTTCTCTCAGATAGTAACACTAGTTAGTACCATCTGTATTCAAGTTCATCATGGCTTAAAATAAAAGATTGAGAGGTCAAAAGGCAACATAAAGAACTTTAAGGCCGGGCGCGGTGGCTCACGCCTGTAATCCTAGCACTCTGGGAGGCCGAGGTGGGCAGATAGTTTGAGCTCGGGAGTTCGAAACCAGCCTGAGCAAGAGCGAGACCCCGTCTCTACTATAAATTAGAAAGAAATTAATTGGGCAACTAAAAATATATAGAAAAAATTAGCCGGGCATGGTGACGCATGCCTGTAGTCCCAGCTGCTCGGGAGGCTGAGGCAGAAGGATTGCTTGAGCCCAGGAGTTTGAGGTTGCTGTGAGCTAGGCTGTGTTTTCCCACACTGATGGGCAGCTAACTGAGGTAGTGCTATCCAGTACAGTCAACTCTCAATTATCTGTGGTAATGGGAAACAACAATGCATGGGTAATTCTAAAACAGAATATTTTATACAGTATGCTCCTGTCATCTGCTGGGGCCTGAGCATGTGCTTGAGTTCATGAGGGAGATGTGAGAGTAGGGTTCAGGCTTGCAGAGGGGCTTGGAGTCAGTATGATTATCTCAGGGCAATACGAGGTATCCTGTAGGAACCTGGGTTTGGCACTACCTGGCCGAAGTGTCGTGGGGGAAGCCTGCAGCATGCAAGACCAGCTTGGCAAAATCAGTGAGAAGGGTAGGGAAATTAATTAATAAGGAACCATGGGAGAACAGATGTTTAAGTCCTGCACAATTGCAGTGATATTCCTTGGTGTGTTTTTTTGGTGAATAGGATCTGTAGCAAATAATAATACTGTTGATAGCAGTGTACTTGCATTAGTTTTGGTCTACTTTGCTAAGGGAACATATTTTTCACTTGTCACAGGTGAGTGCTTTACTGAGGCTTCTTCTTAATAAATTTATTGTTATAAAACTAGTAACTTTAGAAACCTAGGATAAATTGGAAATACTTTCTTATTATTAAAATTCTTCCTAAATATGTGTTTAATGGTAGTTAGAACATTTAACTTAATGAATTTCAGCATTATAATATGAAACAATATTATGGGAACAGTTTTCAGTTAGCAATAATTGTGCCTCACATAAACTCATTGGCTATGATACTGCCACTGCACAAAGCTGAAAGAATATTATGAAGACACAGGCAATAACGATTGCAGAAAGTTGCGAATTTGATTTAGGAAAACCATAATAACCATATTTTTTTTTTTTCAAAAAAACATGTACATTAAAGAGCTTAAATTTCTTTTAAAACTGATGATTGGCTGTAAGTTGATGAATGTTGAAGCTGGGCAATAGGTATGGGAGGGTGTTTATCATATCAATTTTTAAAAAGTTAATGATTCCCAATATTTATGCTTAGGGAATCATTAGAAGCATTAACCTTGAATCAGCTCTTGTGAAAAGTTTGGAAACAATTGCTGTTTGAGAGTGAATAATGTAACAGACCAGCTAATTAGTCCATCCTCTAGAGATCACTGGTTCTCAACCTGGGCAGTTTTTTCCCCAAGGGGACATTGGGCAATGTCAGACATTTTTGGTTGTCAAAACTTGGGGTGTGGGAGTGCTGCAGTTATCTACTTGGATGCTTCTCTATATCCTACAATGCTGAGGACAGCCCCCTCCGCCCCCAACAAAGAATTACTGGACTCAAAATATCGGTAGTGCCATTATTGAGTAGCTCTGCTTTAACTTTTCTAAGACGTAAGCATTCTTTTAGAGTAGACTACTAGAAACATTGTATAGCCAAACTAAATTATTTTGACTTTCCATAGATGTACATTTTCAAGAGTTATGTTTTAAAAATATACCTTCAGTTTTTATTGAAATTTGATATAAGATACTACAAAGAACATGATGTTTTTTTTTCCTCATATGTTTCTACTTTGCCTTCTCTCCCAGGAAGCTTAGAGCTAAATTTTATGCTCTGTTATAACAACTATCCCTTATTTAGGCTTATAGTTCTGTTTTCTTCTTCTTTGCTATGTTGGTCTTTTATCCCTACTGTTGTAATGGGCTATAAGTTTGGGCTGTGTGTATATTTATGTGCATATGAAGAGAACATACAGTTAATATGTAAATGTCCACAATCTCTAGACCAATTCACACCTCTGTATGGTGAAATGAACAGATTTCTAATTGATATTTTAATGCTTTTTAAAAAAAGGTTACATTTTAAAACAATCTTAAAATATGTGCTTGTTATAAAATTATTACTATATGTTAGTGCAAATAATTGCAAAGTTGCTTCCCACTTTTCATTCTCCAAGGATTTATTAATTTTTCTAGCATGAACATTTGAAATTGAAGTTCCAGTTTGCTATAAGGTTGGGATTCTGTTATGGTTGGTCAGGCTTACATTCTTCTGGTTTCATTTTTGAATAAGTTAAGTACATTTCTAAAAACTGAGGAGAATAAAAACAATGTCTTAAGAGGATTACATTCTCTGATAAACCTTTTATTGGTCTGACAAAAGACCAGTTATATAAAAAAAAGTGCCATATTTTGTTTTTTTAATTTTGAAGTATACTTGAAAAGTATGAAATAATTTTCCATATTTTTAATGATTCAGGGTGACTCATTAAACTTTATTCAAAATGTGATTAGTTTCCATTTCTCTAGAGTTAAAAATAAATAAATTTCAATATCATCACTAATATGCAAACTTCTCTTTTCTGTTAAAGCTCCCCCAAGCAATTGAAAAGGAAAGCAGTTCTCATAATTTACCTAACCTGCACAGAATAAGTTCAGAGACAATTTCTTCTTAAAAAGAAATGCTTAAAATGATAATTTTACTATCATGGTTAGTTTTTAATTTGATGCTTCATTTAGACACTTATTAGCTCTGTGACATATATATCCTGTTGTTTTTAAGATCTCTTGGTTGTAGAGAAATAAGGCACTTGGAATTTGTTTCAAGTTTACTTCATGTTTTAGGCAATCTAGAAGGATAAATGATCAGCTTTCAAATTTCTTACAGTGGTATTTAATAATGTCATGATTGGTTATCATCTTTCCTTTTCACTGTGACTACCAGGTTTTTCTTTTAGAAATGGGAATTTGTAGTAGGACTGGGGAGGAGTTAGCAAAAAAGTATGTCTGTTAATTGCTACTTGAGCCAGGAATGGTAGTAAGAGATGAACAATTTTAGTGAAGTGTTTACCAAACTCTTTTGACTGTAACTCACAGGAAAAAATATGTTACATTGTATTCAGTACATAATTAATGTATATACTTATGCACACAACAGATGTTTCAAGAAACAATCCCATATTTGAAATAATTGCTGCTCACATACCACTAAATTTTAACTTGCACTTTAAAAATACTGCTTTAGTGTATTAATTACCTGTGTATGTGAAGAAATTCACCTTCTGTCGGCAATTAGAAAACTGTAAGAACACATTGTCATTCTGTACTAAATTATGTCCTATGTGTGAATTTAGTAAATATAAATGAATGAAATAGTTTATAAGCATTGTGTCATGATAAAATATAAGCAACTTTGCCCAAGCAAAGTTAAGTTTTTTTGTCAAAAATAACCCTCATTTTTAACATTATAGTTACATTTTGACCCTCTTTATTTTTTTTATAAAAAGATGTTTAAATACTAATAGAAATTATACTAATAGGTTATTTTTAAATGTAGCCAGATTAATCATTAGGGCTTTCTTAATCATCATATTAGGCTAAATCTTAATGGAAAGGGAAAAATTAGCATGCTTTTAACCTAGGAGTTGGCAAACTTTTGTTGTAAAGAGGTCACCTAATAAATATATTAGGCTTTGTGGACCATAACATCTCTGTTGCAGCTACTCATCTCTGCCATTATATTGTAAAAGTAGCAATAGACAAGTAAGCAAGTGAGCAGCGTGGCTGTTTTCCAATAAAACATTACTTATGGAAGCAAAAATTTGAATTTCATATAATTTTCATGTGTCACAGCATTCTTTTTCTTTGGGTTTTTTTCCAACCATTAAAAACCATAAATGCCACTCTTAGCTTGTGAGCTGTAAAAATCAGGTGGTGGGCCAGATTTGGCCTGTGGGCCAAGGTTGGCCAACCTTTTGTTAGCTTAAAAATGGAGAAAGTCAGTAGCCCTGAAAGGACAAAATGTAGCAAGCATGGTTGAGAATATGAATAGCAATGTTAGATCTCTGAGCATTTATATTTTGATCTTTCTGGATATCAGAGATATACATTTTTGTGTTGTGTTTTTATATCATATTTTGCAGACAGTTGATATTCATAAAGAGAAAGTTGCAAGAAGAGAAATTGGTATTTTGACTACCAATAAAAACACTTCAAGGACACATAAGATTATTGCTCCTGCCAACCTTGAACGACCAGTTCGTTATATTAGAAAACCTATTGACTATACAATTCTAGATGATATTGGACATGGAGTAAAGGTAGGTGTAATTTTTATCAAGCTTTTTAAACAGTAGTGCATAATAGAACTAACTTTTTAGAAAATTAAGTTTTATCTTTCCTTTCCTAGAGGACCAAGTCTTGGCCCAGTTGTGGTTGTGAAGATTCCTTGCAACTGTAACTGTTTATCCCCTTCTTCCTTTTTCTTAGTGCTATGTTCTCAAGTTTTAAAGAACCATCTTTGAGTGAATTGCATTTGCTTAATCACTTAGGATAATACCTCATATAGATTAAGTAAATAAGTGTGGTGTAATCTAATTTTAGTGATTTAATGACTGAATAAAAAATCATTCAACGTGCTATTAAAATGTTTACTTTATCATAAATTCATCAGCAGACTTTTGGCATTAGTTTTCAAAAACAATATATATTGATAAACATGTACTTTGAATTTTTCTAAAATAATTTTATCTCAACATTTTGAATGGGAATAGTGTAGGTAGAAGTAATGTATGAATGAATATTTCCACTGCTTTTGAGTATTTAGCCATTATGTATTTTGGTTATCTTTTAAGAAGTATTTGAGTGCTTAATTTGTATATAAAGTACCATAATCAGGCTGGGTGTGGTGGCTCATGCCTGTAATCCTATCACTCTGGAAGGCCGGTGACAGGAGGATCACCTGAGGTTAGGAATTTGAGACCAGCCTGAGCAAGAGCAAGACCCCATCTCTACTAAAAATAGAAAAATCAGCTGAGTGTTGTGGCACGTGCCTGTAGTCCCAGCTGCTCTGGAGGCTAGATGGGAGGAGGATTGCTTGACCCCAGGAGTTAGAGGTGGTAGTGAGCTGTGATGGTGCTGCTGCACTTTAGCCTGGATGACAGAGCAAGAGTCCACCCCTCCTCTCCCCCCAAAAAAAACAACCCCAAAAATACCCGGAGCGATACTCCATCTCAAAAAAAAAAAAAAAAAAGGTACCATAATCAAAACTAAGGAATAGGTAAGGGTGAGGAGTGGAAAAATAAAAACCCCAAAAAACTAAGGAACATGTAAATTTCATTTAAATCTCTGTACTTAAACTATTCAGAGCTTTAGCTAAGTGCAAAGTTATTTAAAGCTTGCATCTGATCAGTGATTTGGAAGACAATGAATTATCAAATGTGACTTTAAATAAATATACATATATGCCTATATGAAACTGTACAGTTCATTTTTTTCTAATATAAGCATATTTAAATAAAAAAACCCAGACTACAGGGTGTCCCAAAAGTCTCCAAGCAAAGGAAAAATTTTGTAAAATGTTGTAATGAATATTTTGTAAATAAAGGTATATTTAGCTACAATTTCCCATTTTCTCTATGTGTGGCAACTTTTGGGACACCCTGTATTGTGGCTGGAAATCAGTTAAATCTAAATTTAATATAGATCTAGGTAAAAAGAAAATATATGGTATAAATTTATTTTTAAAATCTTTTTCTTCTCTGAGTTTTAATATAAGCATTATTATCTAGAATTTTGTATTTAATTTATAATTGATACCCACATGCATTTAGATTTCTAATTAGAGCATGTTAAAATAGGCTGTGTAATTGGATGGTTAATAACTGAAATTTATTCTAACTTGGGAAAATTTATTCAAGGCTAACAACTGCTAATAGAATATTTTAGCATATTGCCAGAATCTAATGCCAAAGACACTCTAAGTGATAAAACATCACATTTGTGTTTGCCCACTTACATAATTAGAAGGTGATTTTCCTCCCAATTATTTTTTAATCCTCGAAGTAAAATGTTACTCTTTTAGGACTCTGTATGTAGTCCCTTCATTGTTTGGACTTTTAGTGTTTAAGGGTCACTAATTTGAAGAAATCGTTAATAAAATTAAATCTTTAAATAAAACAATGTCTTAAATAATTTCATCAAAGAAACTCCTGTTCATGACACATTCTGCTTTAACCACTCTTTCTATGATCTACTGAAACATTATTTTGTTAATGCTGAATGCTTAACTTGTTTTTTGTTTTATTCCTTTCTCTTCACATCTTGAAGTTTCAACTAACCTTTCAATGCTTTTTTTCCTTACCTCTTTTATTTGCTCCATTTATGCATTAAGTGGTTGCTTAGATTTAAGGTAAGAGATTCCAGGGCTTGATTTCCATTCTTTGTCCTTATGTAGAATATTACATATGGGGAGTAAAGAGATATTTGGCACTTGGCCTTTTAAAAGCAACGAATAATCCCTCTTTCTTATTTTATTTTTGTCATGCAACTTTGTGATGTCTTCATGTTCCTTGCGGGCAAATATTCTTGTCTATTTTGTTCACTACTCTATCTTTTGTGCCTAGAACAGTGCCTAACACATTAGGTGCTTAGTAAATGTTTGTTAAATGAATGGTTATTTTGCAGTGTTAACATATTTTGTGAAACCGAAATGTAAGCTACCTTATCATAAAATGTTATGAAATATAATTAACTGGATTTTTGTAAATGTAGAAATTTTATTATGAATTGGAGGGCCAACTAATGTGCTTTATTTAACCCTCCCCCTGTGTAATAGCCTTTTTATTCTATAAATGGTATGCTTTATCATATACCTTAGGACAATATGTCATTATCTTTTGACTTAATCAATGTAAAGAAATTGAGGAGCAGAAAATATCCAGTGTTGTGGGTTTTTTTTTAAGTTGCAGTATCAATATTTTTTGCAAAAATGTATTTTCAATTAGCTATATAAAATATATACTTCAGTATAAACTTTGAGTTTAAAAAAGTAAATATTATATGCAAAACATCAAAAGCTCATGATAGTGTTTAACAAAATACAAGTTAAGAATTAGAGATAATATTTCCTGTTGTAATTCATTTCAGTAACATTTTAGTATTTTGGAGGATTAGTGGTTAAAGAAATTCAACTATATTCGAGAAGCCTATTAAATAGGTTGCTACAATTATTTTCACCAAACTTAGCATGCATTTCCTCTTTGTTCTTTTTTTCTTAGCCAAGCTTTATAATTTCTTTTTTAAATTTATATTTTTTCCACCAAACACCCTTTTGTTTGCCATGTCTTCAGTCTAGTAAATGATAAGAAGACAAGAAGACTGAGTTCTGAATCACTAAGTATTAACCATGGCCACAGAAATTCTATTCAATCATAGTAGATAGATCTGACTAGAGGAGTCCAGGCAAATGTCCTCCATGTGTTGATTGGATGGTTGACTCCAAACCTTGAGTCTTGGTGAGTAAAATATGTGGAATTGTGAGGAGATTCCTTTTCCTTAAAATAGATGGTTTGCAGTCAGCTAGACCTAAAGCAGGCTGTGTGGTTGCCTTGGCCCTTTTCCTCTAAAGTCTTCATTCAAATTTTGCCTATTGTTGTGTTAATCTCCAAAGTGATAGAAGTATACAAAAAGATTAACTGAAGAAAAGGCACAGAAATGGACATATTTTTTACCCTTAAAGTTTAGATCATCTTGCCCAAGCCACTCTATCCTATGCTCATTTCCTCTAAACTCCACTATGATTCCTTCTTGATGTTCCTGGGTTCAGGATCTATTCCCATGTGGGAGACAGACCAAACTGAGAGGCTCCTAGAAAAATCTAACTACGAATCATACTTAATGTAATATCCCTTAACATCCCACTTAGATAAAATTCCTTAGCTTTTTGGAGACCTGTGAATTAAGTACCTTAGAAGTCTTCTGCTGGTCAGTACTATTATGGATTCCTTATCCTCATTTTAATCAGTGTAGCTGATTAAATGGAGCTTTAAAATGTGCTTATAATTTAAAGTATATTTAAGATCTAGCCTTTTTTCCTTCTTTATCTCTTCCTCAGCTCTGTTTTTGCTCCCATTGTTGTCAGACTTTTAATATTTTTCAAACACACTCTAAAAAAAGTCATCATACTTTGGGACTAGACATATGGAATTTGACTCAGAAGAGACCTCCTTGTTTTAAAAGTTGGATTTTTAGGCCAGGCCTGTAATCCTAGCACTTTGGGAGGCTGCGGCAGGAGGCTTGCTTGAGGCCAGGAGTTTGAGACC
>NW_012135303.1:1711819-1712934 GCF_000956105.1 Propithecus coquereli | reverse complement strand
AGAAATTATACTAATAGGTTATTTTTAAATGTAGCCAGATTAATCATTAGGGCTTTCTTAATCATCATATTAGGCTAAATCTTAATGGAAAGGGAAAAATTAGCATGCTTTTAACCTAGGAGTTGGCAAACTTTTGTTGTAAAGAGGTCACCTAATAAATATGTTAGGCTTTGTGGACCATAACATCTCTGTTGCAGCTACTCATCTCTGCCATTATATTGTAAAAGTAGCAATAGACAAGTAAGCAAGTGAGCAGCGTGGCTGTTTTCCAATAAAACATTACTTATGGAAGCAAAAATTTGAATTTCATATAATTTTCATGTGTCACAGCATTCTTTTTCTTTGGGTTTTTTTCCAACCATTAAAAACCATAAATGCCACTCTTAGCTTGTGAGCTGTAAAAATCAGGTGGTGGGCCAGATTTGGCCTGTGGGCCAAGGTTGGCCAACCTTTTGTTAGCTTAAAAATGGAGAAAGTCAGTAGCCCTGAAAGGACAAAATGTAGCAAGCATGGTTGAGAATATGAATAGCAATGTTAGATCTCTGAGCATTTATATTTTGATCTTTCTGGATATCAGAGATATACATTTTTGTGTTGTGTTTTTATATCATATTTTGCAGACAGTTGATATTCATAAAGAGAAAGTTGCAAGAAGAGAAATTGGTATTTTGACTACCAATAAAAACACTTCAAGGACACATAAGATTATTGCTCCTGCCAACCTTGAACGACCAGTTCGTTATATTAGAAAACCTATTGACTATACAATTCTAGATGATATTGGACATGGAGTAAAGGTAGGTGTAATTTTTATCAAGCTTTTTAAACAGTAGTGCATAATAGAACTAACTTTTTAGAAAATTAAGTTTTATCTTTCCTTTCCTAGAGGACCAAGTCTTGGCCCAGTTGTGGTTGTGAAGATTCCTTGCAACTGTAACTGTTTATCCCCTTCTTCCTTTTTCTTAGTGCTATGTTCTCAAGTTTTAAAGAACCATCTTTGAGTGAATTGCATTTGCTTAATCACTTAGGATAATACCTCATATAGATTAAGTAAATAAGTGTGGTGTAATCTAATTTTAGTGATTTAATGACTGAATAAAAAATCATTCAACGTG
>NW_012135303.1:1704212-1708024 GCF_000956105.1 Propithecus coquereli | reverse complement strand
AGCTACTCCAGAGGCAGAGGCTGGAGGATCACTTGAGCCCAGAAGTTTCAGGTTGCAGTGAGCTATGATGATGCCACTGTACTCTAGCTCAGGCAGCAGAGCAAGACCTGATCTCCAGAAAAGTTGAATTTTTAATATTTTGTACAACACATTTGATGGTTAATGGTTCTTGTTATCCGAAATTTGGGTTAAGTTTTTTCTTCAGTCAAGTTATGGATTTTAATTCATAAGACTTTTGAAAGCAATGTGATGTTTTTACAACAAAGGGCATAAAAAGGCCAGTGGATAGAATGCCATATTGGAGGTGTTTTAATATGTATCTGAGGCCATATAAAAGTGGAATGTACCTTGAACTGGGGTTCCCTTTCCCTGCTTTTTAACAGTAAAAGACTTTTAAGACCCTGTTATTGAGGTCAGTATGATGTGTTAGTATATCAT
The DNA here is from genome assembly GCF_000956105.1 of Propithecus coquereli. Taxonomy (NCBI): domain Eukaryota; kingdom Metazoa; phylum Chordata; class Mammalia; order Primates; family Indriidae; genus Propithecus; species Propithecus coquereli. Next base: position 1,707,586 of record NW_012135303.1, on the reverse strand, counting down.
ATTGATGTATTAATACAATAATACAATTATACAATTAATATAATGGATTTTTCTGTTGAAAGCAGTAAAGTTGTCACTAGTGAGGCTAAGCTTAAGTACTTTTTAAATAAGCATATTAGTTTATCAAAAATAGTAAAGATTATTAATATGTTATTATTTCAGTTGAACATTGCCCAAGCAGATTCTGAATAACTAATGAGCAGTGGTGAAAGGTTTTACAACTAACAAATTAAGAATATAACACGTTTAGAAATTTTGCTGGGCTGGATGCAGTGGCTCATGCCTGTAATCCCAGAGTTTAGGGAGGCTGAGGCAGGAGGGACCACTTGAGGTCGAGGCTTCAAGACCAGCCTGGATATAGCGAGACCTTGTCTCTCTAAAACAATTTTAAAAAATTAGCTGAGCATGGTGGTGCATGCCTGTAGTCCCAGCTACTTGGGAGGTTGAGGAGGAGGATTGCTTGAGCCCAGAAGTTTGAGGTTGCTGTGAGCCATGATTGGATCACTGCACTCTAGCTCAGGTGAGAGAGCAAGACTCTGTCTCTTAAAGAAAATTTTTTTTTTTTTTTTTTTGCTGAAGATCTTGAAGATCCATAATTTAGCCCCATATAAAAATGGGCTAATGTTTTCACTTGAGTACTGTTTTTAGTACATGTTTGTCATTCCCTGCAGACATATGATAAAATTTCCCTCACATCTCCAGGTTTCAGGTATAGCTGAGGGTTCACTCTTAAAAATTTATTTGACACAGCATTTGGAAGAAAAACTCTGTAATTATAGCAGCCCTTGGGTAATCCATCTGTTTTTGCCTGTCAGTTCCAATCTTGAACTATCAACTCTGTTTTGACAAAAGCCAATTGTTAGAAACTGTTTTCAAAATCAAGCAGAAATTTGTGCATCTTTATTCTTCTTATTTTCTTCTACTTTCTTTACCTATTTTATTCTCCCCTTACTCCTAATCTTGTATTTCCCTATCTCTCTATTGCATTATAGGACTCTTGCTTGACTCCTTAGGTTTTTATCTTTTAACCTTCTTACTGGTTCCTCTGTCCTGAATTTATACTTCAGTTCCTGGTTTTGATTTTCCTCAGAGGATCTTTTGGTCCTTTTCCTGGTAGCCCTTAGAAATTGAAGTAGGAATATATATCGTTTGAGGAGCGGGATAGAGGTCTCTAGGAAGCCAAAGAATCATGTACTGGGTGGGACTGTAATGGGGAACAAAATGTACAGAGAGTGAAGGCCCCAAGATGCTTAACCACAGCTTTTTTCACATCTTAAATATTTCACATACAGATACAAACTACACATACTTCTCTTTGTATATTTAAATCCTGTTCTTTTTTTAACGTAGTCTGGCTCAGGTTTTTCTTTGTGAAATCTTTTTTAATAATTTGTTCACATATTGATAATTCCTTTTTGTTGATTTCTACAGAATTCATAGACATTCCTTTTTGTTTTAAATATGTGAATCTTATTTATTCTAAAATACCTTAAAAGCAGAGAAATCCTTTTATAGACCATTGTGTCTCCCACACTCCCCCCTTTTTTTTCATATGCCTTTGCTCTTGTACCTAGTAGTCTGGTAGGTGGTTGAGAAATGAGGAATATACCACACAAACCATTTTAGAATGCATCTGCCACTCTTCTGTTGTACCAGGTCATCTGTCAGTGGAATATTTCATAGCAGAGGAAGTATCTTCTATGAACTAGAGATACTTGGCTGGCCAACTTTAGAAATAATGCTATAGTTCAGAGGATGCTAGAAAGCACTGAGATTTGTAATGAACATTATATTATATATCAGTATTCAAGGAGGTATTGAATGTACCAAAAAGAATAGAGCATGAGAGGTGGGAGAACTGTAGAAAAAATATTAAGGCATAATAATCGGCCCGATGGGTGGTGTCAGTTATAGAGATCTTCAAAGTCTGGGAATCCAGACTACTCCTTGGTCATAAAGGAACTGCTCCTACCTCTAATATTATCTTCATTCCTTCATCATAGGCCAATGGGAAAGTGAGCTGTGGCTGCGCATTAACCTTCATCACCTAAATGAAATAGTTCTTCTATTTTGGAGATTTTTCTCTTGTAGAGGGGAAAAAGGGACTTTTCCTCCTGTTTCCTGAAGTTTCATTCCTATTTCCAAATAAAACTTTGGTGAAAAGTATAATGAGCACTCCTATTCAAGATGCAGGACTATTAACTATGTGTTTATGTGCCAGATGATAGTTCTGCTATTTTTGTAACTTTTAAAAATATTTCAGTGGCATTGCTATTATAAAGTGGCTGCAGTGTTGCTTTGTTTTATTTGTCCCGAATTTATGGTGTGTGTACTAATGTACACAGGAGCACACTAGTTGAGTTCCCATCCATGAACATACAGTTTAATGACGTTTTGCTACTTTTTGGGAAATGTTGTTTTCTTTTAAAAATTTCCCTCAAAAAATAGTTTTTAGGATCAATACGGCTGTCCAGTAAATACCAAATTAGATTTGAAACATAGTTTAATTATAATGCAGGTTTTACCTATTGTAAAAAAGTTTAGGCCGTGATCGTATAGTGGTTAGTACTCTGTGTACAAAAAACAGAAGTTTTGTTTAGCATTTATTCCCGTCCTCCCTTTCCCTTAAATTAAAATGGCAGTATTTATATTCTGCATAGCGTATTCATTGTTTTACTTAACATAGAAACATTTTCTCACATAGGAAAACTGCCTTGAAGAAATACTGAAAAACTCTTTTAGCTTAATAGAAAGGTAGTGCAGTATCAGTGAAGTATAAAATTAGATTGGGCATTCTACACGGACTCTGGTTTCTTAAAGTATTTAAGTTACTGATCCAACCTCATTTTGCAAACAAATACAATCATTTGATGATTCTATAGATCATAAAATGTACCGAGTTTTATTTATAGAAATGCCCACCAGATTTTAATTTATAGATTATTTTATACTATTTTTTGGGTAGATTCAAAGACTTGTAGAAGATACTGCAATTTAAACAAAAACATTTTATATACCAAAACCTAAAACAAATCAAAGTTGGAAAGCTGTTTTCAAGTATTTTAGCTGTTCCATGTATAGAATAAAATTCTCTTTTACTCTTTTTCTATTCCTACTCCTTTTCCTTCCTGTTTCTGGCAAAATGATACAGTTTCAGTGTTTGATTCACTTCTCCCTCATCACTTAAAGTAACTTTGGGTTTTATTTTGTTTAAGGTTGAGCTTAAAGGACTTTGGTTACCGCTTTAAAAATCTTCTGGTATCATAAATTAAGATTTACAGTTTTAGGGGCCGGGCGCGGTGGCTCACGCCTGTAATCCTAGCACTCTGGGAGGCCGAGGTGGGCGGATTGTTTGAGCTCAGGAGTTCGAGACC
>NW_012135303.1:1676149-1703527 GCF_000956105.1 Propithecus coquereli | reverse complement strand
GTGTACAATTATGATTTGTTTTCTTAAAATTTATATTTTGAAATTACAATTACAACTGTATTCTGAATTCAGTAATATAATATCTTGCAGTTTCATTTTGCAAATATAATTTAAATGCTCTAGACATTTTTTTGAAAAATCGAGATCCTTTTTTGACCTATGTTTTGAAGATGGCAGTTCAGAATATTAGGGGCTTGAAATAGGGTCAGATATGAACCTATATGGTAAACATTAATTCAGATCCATTTGTAGTCTCAGACAATGTGAGATTGCATTCGAACTATATTTGTGAGTGACTTCTGTTAGCTCCTTAAGTTATCCAAATTTCTAAAGCTTTCTGTATAAGTGCTGACATACTGCTTTGGTTATATCCATTATTCCCAGATTATCCATCTTTCCTACACTGGCATTTTCAGTTAGGGATAGAAGAGTGAGTGGAGTCATGGTTCAGCTCTGACTTAGGACTATGTCACATCTTTCTCATGCCTGAATTAACCTTCAGTTTGGGCCTGAATGGGTCCAATTCCCATTGGAACTAGGACATTGCCTGTGGCCCTTGTGCTGCTCACAATTGAATGGGATACCTCAGCCCTAACTTTCTGGTTCAGATGTTTAGGAACATGACTTGAACTTCTAGCAGTTTCAGGTAGGTAATTCCCTCATAAGAAAACATTAACAAAATCTGAATTGTAAGCCTGGTCCACAATTAAAAAATTTTTTTCTCTATATAGCATACAGTTTATATTCTCTAGTTACAGTGGATCATATGCATAGTTGCATATTTTTATTTGAGAAATGTATTTTGTTTGTGATATACTTGCTGTCTAAAGGAAGCTATCTAAAAAATAAAGAATTGCTTAAAGGCATTATTGTTGCTGATTGTTACTGTTTATTAAAACTAAAATTTTTACAGTCTATGTAATTTCAATTGAATGTAATATCAAATAGTGTAACCAGTGATCTGTTGGTGTGATGGCCTAATGGCAAATAAAGTCTTTGCATACAAGTTTATAATCATTTGAAAATCTCATGTTAGGAAGAGTCCTTTGAGTACAACTATAGACTAATTAGTAGAGTAGAAATTGCATATGAAATGCATGGCCTCTAATTTTTTTTTCCTATATTTAAACCTTCCCCTCCTTTGTTAAATAGCATAGCATTGTTTCCCAGCAGTGCCACTTTATTTCACTCTGCATATAAGTTGAGTTGAGTTTTCCTGAACATTTTTTAGGTGAGTACCCAGAATATGAAGATGGGTGGGCTGCCGCGTACAACACCTCCAACTCAGAAGCCCCCCAGTCCCCCTATGTCAGGGAAAGGGACGCTTGGGTGAGTATATAACTAAGTGTTAATAATAACTGGAGACATTTCATGTAGTGTTGCGTTTCAAAATGAAGCACAACGTATATTTAAAGTGTTTTTGAATATTTGGAGAATATTTTCTCATTAGGATTATTTTTTATGTGTGTAAATTTCCCTTTTCCTGGGAAATACATCTTTATACTTTAAAAAGATTTTGTTTAGAAATTATTTTTCTAATGACTTTTAAATTTGAGGTAAAAATCTTAGCCCAATTATAAATGGCAGTCTAATTTTTAATTCCTTTTTTTCAGAAAATTTTTACACACTTTTGTATTGCAGTTGAACTCAGACTATCCTTCCCAAGAAGGCAGTGTAGATTATAAAATCCTGTAAAATTTGTTATGAGAATATTGAGCTTTAGTTTGGTCCTATAGAATTGGGCTCTGGATTTGACTTTTCTTAAAAATGGTGAATCAGTGCAAAAACATGACTTTTTTCTTCTACAGCATCATAGTATAAACGGTTTATTGTGATCGAGATTTATGAACAAGTGGGCATAATATAGCCCAGAAGCCAGGTGGCTAAAATTCTGGTCCAGCTCTGCTATTTTATTTACTCTGTGGTTGTGCATAGTCAGCTTTTCGGCAGTTACGTTTTTTCATCTGTAAAAGGGGGGTAATATTTGTCCTCTATCAACTTTTCAGGGTCACTATACCACAAATTGGATTTTAAAAATGTATAAGTCAAAGACAAATTGCTTTGGACAACCATTGGCTTTATGATATACGCTAAAAAGTTATTAATTGACAATCTTGGTTTTGGCCCCCTCACCAAAAAAACAAAACACCCCCAAAATACAAAACCTAATCAAGCACCGTGGATCAGGGCAGGACAAAGATGAGTTGGGATTTAATGGAGGATTATGTTGGAAGAGAAATTATAGTTAGAACAATGGGAGACAAAAGAATAAAAATGAATTCTAACCAGGAATAGAATGGCTTTATTTGTGGTAGACAAAATTCTACTACAGTTTTAATTCTGCTTAGATTAGAGAAGAATCTAATGGATCAAATAAGATTTAAACTTCAGAGTAGAATGTCAGTGACATAGTAGGATATAATGGTGCAGAATGAGAGTAGAGAGATCGAGAGGAACTGTTTGTTTTTATTTTCCTGTGGAACGTTTACCTTTTTTTTCATGTATAGTGCCTAATGGATTTTGTTAGGTTTAAATCAAGATTGTTAGCAAGATAACCCACTTAGTCTCTAGAAAAATAAAATTTTCTGTTGCTCTCAAAAATTGAACATATACTCATAAAGCAGTATTTGTTTTCCTTGTGTATTAGCACTGATAATGCAGAATCCTTGGAAACCAGATTTACTGAGCACTGCTCTACCAGTTGATGGTCACAGCCTGGTTTTGTCACATAGTCTTTGCCTAGTCACCATATTTTGTTCCTCTGCCCCTTGTTCATGTCATTGCCTTCACCATATAGTGCTCAGTTATCAAAGGGTTTTTTTCTTGGATGAAACAGAACATTTTTATTGTCTGGGAAAAATTGCAACTTAGATGTTGGAAAATTAACATTTCCTATTTTATTTTTTATATTTGTGTTGTAATTTCAGAGATGCCTGAACTTTTTAGTATTTTAAATCCAAAGTCCTGACATTCATTTTTCTTCCTTTGACCCACTATTCCATCCAATGCCCCTTATTTATTTTAAATTATTAATGTTTATGTGTATTTATACAAGGAGACTTTAAAAGGTAGTAGAGTGAATGAGGTCACTACAAAGTGATCTCATTCAAAATCAGCCACAACTTGAATGGCCCAGGAGAAATATTTAAAGGACCTCAGGGAGCCTTTTGGGAAGTGAATTATTGAGAAATACATAAGTCACTTGAGCAAATTATATCAGGAAAAGAAAACTTCTTAATTTTTACATCTTGACCAATTTTTATTCTTTTAAAAGCCAGAATCTTATGTACAAGATGTCAGTTTCATGTCAGTTGAGTATTTATCATTGTTAAAAAGAATTTGGAAACTTAGAGATGAGAACTAATTTAATAATCACTTATTTTCCAGTGTGCATCTTATTCCCTATCATATTTCCTTTCTTATTCTTCTCATCCTCTTCCTTTAAAAGGAAGTTTTGGGAAAAAGAGGGAAATATATATTAATAAATTCCAGTCTGATTTGTATTTTATAGTTCAAAGTAAATAAGGTTAGAAGGACTGTGGTGGTCTTTCCCTCCAAGAAGGGGGAAAGAGAAAGGAGAGAGAAGTTGAGGGAGAAAAGCGAGGTTGTGAGAATGGAAGATGAGATTAAATTGTGTATTTTTGTGTACAGTTACATGTTAATTTCTATGTATTTAGTATATAGGAAGGGAAATGAGTTATTATGGCTAGTATTGATCATCAGCGTGGGGATTGTAGATCCGAAATCTAGTTCCTATCTTTGGTTAGGGAGAGAGGGGAGAGGAGGATCATTAGTGCATTCATGCAGTACAGTTGGGAACATGATACTAAAATAATTCAAACTCTAAGAAAAGAGTAGGATCTGGGAGACACTGGCTTAAATGGTGGAGAACCTTTGTGCTCTCTGAGAATAAATGAACAAAATTGCATTAGCACAGGGAAATGAGGTTGGAGACTAAAAAAATAACATTACTCAACAAAACCCTAATGATAGAGAAGTGAAACTTTAGGAAAGACTTGAAATTGGTAGCTGGGTTATGATAAAACACATTTCCTATCTCTGATTACAAATTGTATTTCACTACTGGCAACTCTATGAATTTATTGTGCCGAAACTTGCTTAATCATAAAATACATACGCTCTTCTTTTTGTAGGCGGCACTCCCCCTATCGCACACTGGAGCCAGTGCGTCCTCCAGTGGTACCAAATGATTACGTACCTAGCCCAACCCGTAATATGGCTCCCTCGCAGCAGAGCCCTGTGAGGACAGCTTCTGTGAATCAAAGAAATCGAACTTACAGGTATTTTTTCTACCTCAGTGAAAAATGTGATGGTCATAGTACCAGAATCTGTTCAGATAACTTCAGTTAAATCTCTCTCATTTTCCAAGCACTAAGTTCTTTTCCTCACTCTACTCTCCCAAACCTCATCTGATTCCACTTCTCTCTCCTCATGTTCTGATGCAACTTTGAGCAGTCAGGAAGTTGAAAAAGAACAGACATCTAGAAGTGCAAACTTCTCTACAAGGTTAATAGTTTAGTTGATCTGAAAAAAAAAATTGTGGACCAAATGTGGGAAATTTCAAGTTGTTTTTTGGTGGAACTTTACAGATGAAAAACTATATACAATAAAACATTAATATGGAATAGTATATCAAGATATGATTGTAAATTAAATCTGTTTAGGAAAATGTTTTTATTATAAAAGAAGTTTCTTCAGACAGGCATTAAACTGGAACATAAGAAGGTAATATTTCTTATTTTAACGTGTTGAGCCCCAACATTTATTAATCATATTTGTGGAGAATTTTTTCTTCTTTCTCAGTTTCTTTAATATATTCTATTAAAATGTGGTCAAAACAAGCTGTTGAACCCAGTTTACCCCCAACTTTATTAAGAAATTCATATTTGAAGTGAAAGGCTTCAGAAAATTTTGGGAAGTGCTGATATCTTATTCCATGTGGATATTCATATTTTGGTGGCTCTTATTTCTTTAGCAGCAGTGGGAGTAGTGGAGGAAGCCACCCAAGTAGTCGGAGCAGCAGTCGGGAGAACAGTGGAAGTGGGAGTGTGGGGGTTCCTATTGCTGTTCCTACTCCTTCTCCTCCCAGTGTGTTTCCAGGTAAAACATTAATGGTGCTTCATCTTCCCTTTTCCTTCCTGAATTTGATTTTAATTTGTGATTTAATTACGGTGGGCTTTCTTCATAATCAGGATTTTTTTCTTTAGGGCTCCATAAATGTTGGAAAGTCTTTATACATTTGTTATTTTTAACCAAGTGATTTGTAAGTTTTTGCTCACTTTGCACTTCCTTTTTGCCTTTGGTGATGTGGCTCAATTGCTGCTTTGAGATTTCAAGTACCACTTTGGTATGAGTTATATGTTTAATTCCAGGTAGTGGTATGACAGTGCATGTCTTTGCACACAGTAAGGACTCAGCATGAGAATCACATTGCTAACAAAGGATGGGGCAAATATAAAAGTAGTTTTGACAGTTAATTTTAGTGGACTCTTAGAAATTAGTCTCTGCAAATGCTACCCTCTTTTCTCTGAAACAAAAAATGTGCCTATTTGATCTGAGGGCACAGTTGAAATTTAGTTTTAAAAGCGTGACACAAAAGACATAAATAGAATATTACATGTTTAATTTACTTATAATAAAAAATAGATAATACCTTTTAAAAAATCATGAAAAAGATTTGTGTTTTTTTTAAATTCTTTTTTTACCTGTTAAGGATATTGTCTGGTATTTCTATTTTCTGATTTGTGTAATTCAAAATGGAATACTGTTGTTTTTTAGTGTATTGCATTCGGTTTTGCATCTTGTTTACAGAATATTATGCTAAAAATAACAATATAAAGGAAACACTTTTTTTTTCCAGAGTGCTGCTTTCAGGTAAAAAGGAATGTTTGCTTTTAATGAATTAAAAAATCTATACATTACCATGGGCATCTTGAATTATTTGCTGTATACCTAAGAATCCTTTAACACAAGTTTCATCCTTTTTCCAACTCTCTATTCTTCTGGTTAGTGTTTAAGCACTAAATATCTAACATTAAATATTGTAATGCCTTTTCTAACCTCCCTAATGTGACTGCGTCATTAATGCTGCCTCTTACTCCTCTTTTCCCGTTAGCCCCTGCTGGCTCTGCTGGCACTCCTCCCCTTCCTGCTGCTTCTGCATCTGCCCCTGCCCCTCTTGTTCCTGCTACTGTCCCTTCCTCCACTGCCCCAGACGCTGCTGCTGGGGGTGCCCAGACCCTTGCTGATGGCTTCACTTCTCCAACTCCCCCTGTTGTTTCTTCCACTCCCCCTACAGGTGAGTATTGGCATATTCATTGGCAGGCAGATCTGGTCAACTGGCTTTTCTTACCTGCATCTCCAGCTTTATGATTTTTTTTTTTTGTTTGTTTGGTTTAATTATACTTCGTATTAAAACAAAATGAAGAATAATGTACTAACTATAAAGTGGCATGTGACCAAAGGTTAGAATTTCCTGAGAAAGTCAGGGTAAAGTTTCTTATACATTTTTCCAATAGGGTAGCATAAATATTAATATACATGTTTTATTTCTTGAATTTCATTAGAGATTTGTGAATTGAGTATGGAGCTCCCTTCTATATGGTTTTGAGATTGTCATTAGAAATATTGTTTGTTACAGGTTAAGTCACTAACAAAAAAGCCTGTGACAATAATTCTAAGATATATTTTATAGGAAATATTTGATATAACAAATTGAAAGTCTAAGTCTATTTTACCAGAATCTGTTGCTTATCATAGCAGCATTGGAAATCATAGACAATGGACTTCTAAAGAATTTCAGGTTTATTTAAGTTGGCTGAGAGTCTGCATTTTCATAATTAAATGTTAATTTAATAACAGGTGTCTGGCTCATAGTATTTACTAAATAATGTTATGTGAGTGGATAATTATAGCTTTTTAAAAGCAAAAAGCAAGGTACATTCCTTATTAATCGATGACAGTATAATATCTTTTATACAGTGTCTTTGGGTCACCAAGTACTTTCTTTACTTTTTATTAAGGTACAATTTATTTACAGTAAAATTCACCCTTTTTAGTGTATATGTTTGAGTTTTGTTTTGGCAAATGTATACAGTCATGTAACCACCACCACCACCTCAATTGAAATGTAAAACAGCCCTATCATTCCCCAAATTTCCTCCATGCCCCCTTGTAATGAATCCTTCTCCTCCCCTCCCAGCTCCTCTTAAGCACTTGATCTATCTTTTGTCTCTAAAGTTTTGCCTTTGTAAAAATATCATATAAATGAAGGCATATGGTTTCAAGCCTTTTGGATCTAATTTTTTGGCCAGATATATTTGAGATTTACCCATGTTGTCAAATGTTTAAGTATTTCATTCCTTTTTATTGCTGAGTAGTGTTCTGTTATTTGAATATAGCACAATTTGTTTATCCCTTTCCTAGATGAAGGACATGTAGATTGTTTCTAGTTTTGAGTGATTATAAATCAGCCATAAACATTCACATACAGGCTTTTTGAGAAGGTAAGTTTTTTCTTTTTTTTGGAGACAGAGTCTCACTCTGTTGCCCTGGGTAGAGTGCAGTGGTGTCATTGTAGCTCACTGCAACCTAATCCTGGGCTCAAGTGATCTTTTTGCCTCAGCCTCCCAAGTAGCTGCTGGTACAGGTACACAGCATGACACCTGGCTAATTTTTCTATTTTTAGTAGAGAAGGGGTTTTGGTCTTGCTCAAGCTGGTCTCAAACTCCTGAGCTCAAGCAATCATCCCGCCTCAGCCTCCCAGAGTGCTGGGATTACAGGCGTGAACTACCCTGCCTGGCCATAGTTTTTATTTCATCTGGGTAAATGCCTAGGGAGTAGAATTGCCAGGTGGTTTTGTAAATGAATATTTAACTTTATAAGAAACCGCCAAATTGTTTCCAAAGTGGCTGTACAATTTTGCACTTCCACCAGTGATATATGAGTTTCTAGTTGAATCCTTGTCAGTACTTGGTACTGTCATTTTTTTTTTTTTTAAGACTTTAGCCATTCTAATACATGTATAACGGTTTCTCATGGTTTGATTTTCATTTTCCTAATGATTAATGATGTTGAACATGTTTTTCTTGCATATTTGCCGTCTGTATATCTTCTTTGATGAAGTGTCTGTTCAAATGTTTTGCTTCTTCTCACCTTTTAAATAGGGTTGTTTCTTTCCTTACTGAGTTCTTTAATTTTCTGAATATGAGTCCTTTGTCAGTTATGTGAATTGCAAATCTTTTCATCCATTTTGTGACTTGTCTTTTTATTTTTTTAATGTCTTTCAAATAGTGGAAATTTTTCATTTTGATTAAGTCCAATTTATCAATTTTTTTTTTCTTTTATGGACTGCGCTTTTGGTGTCATATCGGAGAACTTATTACCCAAGGTCATAAAGATTTTGTTCTGTGTTCTAGAAGTTTTTAGTTTTAGGTTTTATAGTTAGATCTGTAATAATTAGCTGTCTTTTTTTTTTTTTTTTTTAACCCCAAACAAGGCAAATCTCTCATTAATAGTATGAATAGTGACTCTTTTATGTAGTGTCTTTGAATCACTGCAGACTTACAACATGTGAGGTTTTAGACTGGATCTGTTAATATGTAAAATTTCTAATGGTATTAATCATCAGAAGTTTTTAACTTGATACTAGATTTGTATTAGTTTGTTATAGATTAATTACTAAAATGCCAATAATGTCTTCATATTTAGTGGTTCAAAGGCCTCAGTACGCCCTTAAAATTATAGTTTACTTGTTTATATGTTTACATTTTTATCACAGTTACAGAGTTCTCAATTGAAAGTGGATTATGTTTAAGCTTACATGCTTAAGAGTTTATACAATAAAATTGAGTTTCAGAGTTTGATACGTATGTAAAAACACTAAATGCTGTATAGCAAATCTTAAGGGCTATTATAATATTCTTTATATGACATCATATAAATCCAAGTTGGATACATTTATGGAATTTGTGTGGCACAATTTTAATCACATAAAACCATTTTGTAATCATAAATAAGATGAAAAATTGTCAGAAGTGTTTTTTTACTTCTACAATATTTAACTAAAATTACCAAGAAGATAGAATTGCATATTAGAATAAAGACAGACTCAGCTGAGAAATGTAAAGGCTGGAAGAGGATATAACTGCAGTGTTTGTGAACATGAAGATTTGAACAAAGCAAACAAGCTTTCATTAAATTCTACGTTATTTTTATTAAGCCTTGTCTCACTGAGTTTCATGTAGTTCACTTTAGAACTAAAAAATTCTCAGGATAACTTTAGGCACAGATGGATTGAAGACTGTGCCCTGTGTCTTCTATTTCTCCCCTATCCTCAGTTCTCTCCCCTTCACATGAAGTACTTTAATGGACTCTTGCCCTCTGGCTTCCTGTTGGGCTTGGCAAAAGTGTTTTATTTTTTTCTTTTTCACTTCTCCCCTCACTTCTTCCTCTCTTTCCCTTCCTCCTTCCTTTTCTTCTTTTTCCCTCCCCTCTCTCTCCTCCCCTCCCTTCCCCTGCCCCCTTTCTTTGTCTTTTCTTCCCCTCATACTCCCCTTCCGTTCTCCTCTTTTACTCTCACTTCTCTCTCCCTTGACCTCTGCTGCTTTCCTGCCGCTGGAGTGCTCTAGTGCTCTGTTTAGGCCCTCAGCTGAATGTAAGTCAGGGTAAAATTTAGGAACTGGATTGTAGTATTGGCAAATTGATGGATTCGGGAAGTGTGTCTCCAATTGGCATTAGCTGTTGAAGACCTCTCAAGAGAGCAAAATGTAGTGACATTGATGATAAATATGTACACGTTCAGGAGTGATATTAAAAATAAGATATATTTTGGTTGATTTTGAATTTTAGTTTTTTTCATAATTGTGAATTTCTTTAATTGTAAAACAAAAGATAATCTAGCTTTAGAGATGGATATTTTTGATTGAATAAAGATGTGTTTAATTTGGAAGTATGTCATTTCACCTTTTGCTGAAATACGTCTTCCTTTAAATAAATTTCTTTACTACCTTAAATTTATTATTATCCTTACCATTATTTATTATTTTGGAATAAGACTGTGCATCAGACATTTTTTCTTTTGCTTTCCCAAATGTCATTCTTATCTTGTTTAGTTTTCAGTGTTTAGAGGCTGTTTTTTGGGGAGATAAAAATTTGAATTAATTGTGATGATTTTGAAAACCCATTAAATTATAATTTAATAAAATCATAATGTTATTTAGTAATCTATTTAGATGTAGCTTTTCCAAACTTAATCCTATTTTTGTTTACTTTCCTGCTTTTGCACTTTGATTTATAATAATATCAGCTAGCAATAAATATTGCCTTGCATTGTGTTTTTCAGATAGCAATTAAATTTTAATAATTATTAAGATTTAGGCATTATCGGTAAAGTGTTTCATTGTCCGAGGTAATTTTCTTTTATGATAGATTTATGTTCTGTCCACTTTCCAGGTCATCCTGTTCAATTCTACAGCATGAATAGGCCTGCCACTCGCCATACTCCCCCAACAATAGGGGGCTCGTTGCCCTATAGACGCCCTCCTTCCATAACTTCACAAACAAGCCTTCAGAATCAGATGAATGGAGGACCTTTTTATAGCCAGAATCCAGGTTAGATTTTCTTTTGCATTCTATAGAATGTGTCGGTTAAAAACATTCAATTAAAAAAACCCACTTAATTATAAATAACTAGCACATGATAGATGGTTTGAACTATTTGTTGAATGGAACATGAATGAATACTATGTTGCTAATACTGTATTTTTCAATTATTTTTTTTAAATATATGATTTCCATGTAAAGTTGTAGGACTTAATTTTTCCCAGCAGAATTCTTTTGAATGTGCTAGTGGTTATTTGCTGTTAAAAATAATATTGTGGTGAATAGTATTTCCTTTTTATTTAATCAGACATCCTTGGTGTGTGAGTAACAAATAATGAAAGTTGGGCGTACATGAACAGAATTTAGAAGTGTCAAAGCAAAAGGGAAATGACATTTTCGAAGCTACTTTGTGCTAGGCAATTATATTATCTTATTCAATTCTCATACCAAACCCATTGTGGGAAAACTGGAACTTGGGAGAAATTGACCTAGCTGTAATAATTAATGATAATAAATAATCAATTGCAGCATGCATATATAAAAATTAATTTGGCACATATTTAATGCTATGCATAGTCATTGATTTGCTTAGTGCCCAGAGAAGGCAAGAGCAAACATTAGACTCTGTGATTATTACAGACATGGCATGTCAACTTATTATGTTTTTCCAGATTTTTGCCAAGAGGCCAATAGGCCCATGTGTGAACAACTCTGATATTAGGAAATAACCCATTCTATCTTTGATAACCCTTGAATTTTATGGAATTGAAATTTGTCTACTATGCTGCTACCTATGGTTATATCCTTTGGAGTCGTGCAGAAGAAATTTGATCTTCCTTCTACATAGCACTTACAATTTAAAGAATGTTTTTTATATTATCTCATTTGATTCTTACAGTCATGTACAAAATAAGGTTGGTGATCATTTTCATATGTATTTTACAGGTGAGGAAACTGAGGCTGAGGTGACGGTTTCATGTTCTTTCTATTGTCCTACCCACTTTCAGATTTTTAAAAATCTTTCTCTTACCCTCCCAAGTCTCCTCTTTTTTTGGGGGAGGGGACAGGAAGAAGGGAAGGATGCCCCATTATAATGTATAGTTCATGAAAGCCCGAGACCTTGTCAGTCTTTTATACAGTTATTTCCTGGGAATATTGCTCAGGAACTATTTGTCGAATGTCAAATTAATCCCATGTTCCCTTATCCAAATCCCTTCACTGTTCTAGGTCCCTCTAAATTAAATGCTATATTTGTAGTCTGACAAATTCAAACCATCGTGTGAATACCAACTGTCTTAATTAAAATATGCTTCCCTTACTGCTGTCTTTGATCACACTTAGTGTTTTTGGTTGTACCATTCTTGTAAACTCAATTTGAACTTAAATTTTTACAAAACTGCCCATCTTTTTCATTCTCCTTTTAAGCCATGTTTTCTAAACCCATACTTGGTAAGTGCTGTTTGTATTTAAATGCATTTTTTATTCTTAAATTTCAGTTTGTTAGACATAGCCTGTCTCACAGTTCTGCTGAAAATAGGCTCTTTTCTTGGCTCTCTTAGAAGTCTAGACAATTATTGCTTATGGCCCTTATGCAGCTTCCTTATCCTGTAGAGTTTTGAAAGAATGGGTCTCAGTCCAAAATGGGTTGGTTCCATAATAGAGCTGGGAGATACTTCACTGTTACAGTTTAAGGCCAGCTATACATGATATATAGCAAGTATATACAGGTATATTTCATGCTCTGCGAATGTAC
The DNA here is from genome assembly GCF_000956105.1 of Propithecus coquereli. NCBI lineage: Eukaryota > Metazoa > Chordata > Mammalia > Primates > Indriidae > Propithecus > Propithecus coquereli. The sequence continues at coordinate 1,691,151 of NW_012135303.1, read as the reverse complement.
GAACCAAAGTAGTCCTATGAACCCCTGTAGGTAGAATTTATTTGAAGGCTGTTTAAGCACATGTTTAAGTGCATTTTAAAATATATATTTCAGTACTTACTTTTTTTGAAAATTTTACTTTCACACACTTGAAAGTATATGTTAAGGTAGAAATATACCCTGCTTTATGGAATGATTTTAAAGGAAGTATTTTTTCACACCCATGAAAGTAAGGTGAATTGGGATTATTGGGTCTTCAGCGTAATGTGTGAGGCAATTTAGCTGTAGTTTTCTGTTCTCTGTTAAGTTCTGCCTTTCTTCTCCAGGGATTTGGTAACTGTTTGAGGAAGGTGACCACAGTTTTGTTAGTTGGTTAATCAGAGTGCTTTTCCTATACTAAAAAATTATTTTCCATACCATGTTCTTTGCATAGCTCTTTTTGCAAGACTTAATGCCTTGTGAACCAGTGTTCTATGGTTGTTAGATGTACTTCCACTTCATTTGCATTAGAATATTATGTAAGAGATGGGCACAGTGGCATCTGCCTGTAATGCCAGCTACTTGGGAGGCTGAGGCGGAAGGATTGCTTGAGGCAAGGAATTCAAGGCTACAGTGCGCCTGTGAATAGCCACTGCACTCCAACCTGGGCAACATAGTGAGATGTCATCTCTAAAAGAAAAAAAAGAATATCGCATAAGTCTCTTGTATTATTTCCACTGGCCCTATACTTCTCCTTGTTTTTTCATATTTAAAATAAGAAAATTTGTTGTGCTTTCTTAAGTAGCTAATTTTCTGATTTAACAAAAATGATCCCAGGTGTTTTATGAGCAGGTTTTTTTAAATTTAACAATTGGAGACTTGATGTGAATGCATGCATCTGAAGAAGTGAGTTAATGTGAATGTAAATTCAGTGGGATTCTGTGGGGTATAAATCTAGCAGAACTATTACTACTATATTTGTTAATGTACAATTTGGTTAGAGTTCCCCCCCGACACACACATACAAACAAGCGCCTGGATGGTTTGAGTTTTTAGAAGGGGATTATAACAGGAATTAAAATATGGAACACCCAGTGTCTAATTCCAGTTGGGAGCACAGATCTTTTCTAATGAGATTATTTCGGAAACAAGTTATTGACCAGGGCATAACTGAAATCCCTTTGGTTCTCAGTGTTCCTTAATCTAACCCAGCCAGAGAAACAGAAATACCAATTTATCATTCATCTTGCCAGTAGTGAGGAGGGTCATTGAAATCCATAGGGCTAATCATGAGTTAACAGTCTTTAGTTTAAATGTAAATATGAGGCACCTGCGTGGTAAAGAAGACTATGCATGTATCTACGTATATGTATTTGTACATATAGATTTACATATACATACATAAACCTAGTTTGGTAAGCAATCACTATTGTGGCATTTGACTACTAAGGCCTTTAGTAGAAAATAGCATTTTACTGCTCATACTTTATTACAACAAAGGCTTTAAAAAAATCTAATTCACAAAGTGGAATGTTGATTCCAACAGATACAACTATATATAGTTATAGGAGAGAGAGGAATTTCTGAATGGGTAGGCTGTTTTACAAATGGAAAATGTTAGGCTTTATTAATGGTATTAAAAACTACTAAAAAGAAACAGGGTAAAAACAACGTTGGGATGATCATACTGCAAAAGAAAAGCTATGTCATATGTTCACTAAATGGTTAGTTAAGTTACAGTATTACCATAAATCTCCAGAAGAATACAGATATGGTGAACTTTAGCAAAGTATAAATAGCAAGTAGCAAGAGCAGTAGCAAGAAGCTGTTTTCGAATCTCTGTTTGAGGCAATCTGTAGGGTGTGCTGAGTCCTTGAGTGTAGCCTTTTGACCGAATCCAAATTTTACGGAACAAATCCTTTTAATAACAAATCTTTTTCCAAACTCTTTGAATTGAACATTTAAAAACACTAAGCCTCGAATCCATTTAATAAGAGGATTTGTTCTGTGAAGTTTGGATTTGGTTGAGGGGCCGCACTTGGGGATCTGGAGAGCCACATGTGGCCTCGAGGCCCCAGGTTCCCCACCCCTTAACGAAGTAAACCAAATAGACACTTTACACCGTTAGACACAGGTTATATTTTTAAATTGTTTTAATCTGCTACTCTTTCTTGGAATAACTTCATATGGTGATTTTTTTAAACATGAAAACGAATAACAAAAATGATCCATTTTTTTTAAACCCTTCTGAGTCTGTACGACTAATAGCTATTTGGTAGCCACATTCTTTTCCATTAGAAAAGCTCCTCTTACTGATAGGTTAAGTTCACTTTTAAATACTCTCTGTTCTAAGTTGATATCCATGTTTAGAAAATATTTTACTCTTAAATTGCTTAAATTATTTCTGTCACTGGAATGTAAAATACAAGCATCTAAACTTGAATGGGCTGTCGTAAGTATGGCCTCTAAAGGTGATGTTCTTTAGTGGTTTTGTATTTAGAGTTTTTATTTTATCTAATTTTCTCAGTATTTATAAAGCTGTAAAAATAAAATGTAAAAGCCCAGTTTTATTTTTCCAAACTCTTTGAATTGAACATGTAAAAACACCAGGCCTCAAAGATGGTGCTTCAGAGGACTTTATAGATAACCAGGAAGGTTATGCTTAGAAAATCTGTACATTTCATCAGCACAGATTCATCCGAGCACATAGCTATCGTTCTTACAGCTATTCTACTTATGATCTCTATAAATTCTACTCACTTGGTGAGCCTGTCTTCACATTAGCTTCATTATTGTATATTGTGAAAATAATATAACCGAAATTAAGTTTGGAGACCTTTTGGCAGTTATAGGAAGAGTCCTGTCACATGAGGAGTCGTCTTAGCTAAATGGAATGAAAACAAGTTTATAGTTACTTCCCGATCTTACGTGTGCACAAAATGCCTTGGGCTAGAACTGTATATTGCAAACAATTCTTTACATCAAAAGTCTGTTTAAATTTTCCTAGAATAGTTCACTTTCATCTCTTTTAAGGAAGATAAATCTAGTCTAAAGTAGGTCAGTATATTCTGGTTCACAAGTGTTCTATTTAGATGAAATCCGTGTGGTCTAAAAACAAAATGCTATGGTATTGGAATTAATTTGGACCACCATGTTAAAGGTTTGCCCTGGGCAAAAAATATAGAATTTGGGGTTGACCTTTGTAAACCCCAGATGGGACTAAGTGTTTTTTTTTTTTTTTTCTTTGAGACAAGAGTCTCACTCTGTTGCCCGGGCTAGAGTGCTGTGGTGTCAGCTCATCTCAAAGCAACCTCAAACTCGTGAGCTCAAGCAGTCCTCATGCTTCAGCCTCCCGGGTAGCTGGGACTACAGACACGTGCCACCATGCCCGGCTAATTTTTTCTGTTTTTAGTTGTTTGGCTAATTTCTTTCTAGTTATAGTAGAGACTGGGTCTCGCTCTTGCTGAGGCTGGTCTTGAACTCCTGAGCTCAAACGATCCTCCCTCCTCGGCCTTCCAGAGTGTTAGAATTACAGGCGTGAGCCACTGCACCGGGCCATGGGACTGAGTTTTTTTTTTGGTTTTTTTTTTTTTTTTGAGACAGAGTCTCACTCTTTTGGTCGGGCTAGAGTGAGTGCCGTTGCGTCAGCCTAGCTCACAGCAACCTCAAACTCCTGGGCTCAAGCGATCCTCCTGCCTCAGCCTCCCGAGTAGCTGGGACTACAGGCATGCGCCACCATGCCCGGCTAATTTTTTCTATGTATTTTTAGTTGTCCGATTAATTTCTTTCTATTTTTAGTAGAGACGGGGTCTCGCTCTTGCTCAGGCTGGTCTTGAACTCCTGAGCTCAAACAATCCGCCCGCCTCGGCCTCCCAGAGAGGTAGGATTACTGGCGTGAGCCACCGCGCCCGGCCTGGGACTGAGTTTTTGAACGTGCTGTGGACTAGATTTGAAAAAAAATCTGAACTTATTATAAAGTAATAAGAGATTGGTTTTTTCCCTGGCTGCTGTTGGTGGACTTCTTAAAACCACTGTGGTTTCAGATTTGTACTTGAAAAACTAGAAAAGAAATAAGCATATTCATCTTAAAAAATTCAGCCTACCCACAACAAGACTGTTGTAGGTTAAACACCTAATCATTCTTTTTTAGCCAAGTACCAAAATGTTGTGTTTTTATTTGATAGAGAAACAATGACTGAAGTGGGAAATTTCCTACTTTTCTGTTACAGGGAAGATTGGGATATGTGCCAACAGAAGTGTTTCATCTTATTTGACATGAACATGCACCTTATTTCCACTCTCCTAGTACCAACTGCTGTCTGCTGCTGTTTCTCAGTTTTATCTACTTTATGTCTGCTACCTTCTCTATTCACTGACTTCTGTTTATCCCAAGTATTGGAAACAGGGTATTGTGAACACGTCAACAATTGTTCTAAGCCTCTGAGTGGGAGACAGACACACAAGCCAAGGATTTACTGCGAAGATTTATGACTTTAGGGAAAAAAACCTAACCAAATGTATCTTTTAAAGAAAGGTACCATTTCTAGGATTATAGTGCTCTGTTCCTTATGTCTAAATATTCTTCAAGATTATCTGCTTAATTCTGCATATGCATTTGTATGTTCTCCTTGCAGCTATTCATGGCATTAACTGTTGTCTCTCTACTGATGAGTAGTATCTCTGTACCTTTTGATTTTTCACATAAACTCAACCCATATTTTCCCATTACCTCTCGTATTTATGCTTAAATTACCTCCATACATCTCATTTAATTTATCATATCATTATCTCTCCCTAACCTACCTACTTGCCAGCCCATTTCTTACCCAGCACTAACCGCCAAAGTGAATGTAGTTAATGGCACCTCTAACTTCATAGTTATGAAGGCTAAAAATTTAAGAATCACCTTCAGCTTGTTGCTCTCCTTTATTTGCTAGCTAAATCATTAGTTGTCAAGTACTCTTTTTCTGCACTTTAAAGTTCTCACCTTTTTGTTTATAGAAACAGTTTTGATTTATTTAATATTATGTCCCAGTCACTAGGTTATGCTTTCTGCATCCATTGTCTTTTTTATCTTCGCAACCACTATGCGTAGTAGGTTGTATTATCTCTTTTTCATCTCACATCTATAAAATAGGTTGGAAGAAGTTAATTGACTTGCTGTCCAAACGGCAGGGAAATGATACATCAGAGATTTGAGGCCTGGTGACTTTAAAATCCAATCTCTTTCCACTAAGCACTCTTTCACCTGGTATGTAGTGTCCTTCCCTGTTTCATATCTACCCACTCATCTTTACAGATCTTTTACTTTGTCTTTCAGGTATCTTATGCTAGCCATGTGGAAACATTTCTGGTCCTGTGAACTGGTCATGTTATTTTATGCTCCTCAGCCTTTGTCCTCACTTGGTTCTCTCAGCTTGATTATCTTTCTCAACCTCTGTCTGCTTGGTGAACTCCTCCTTTTCTTCAAGTACCTGCTCAGAAGTTATTTCTTTGTAACCCTCCTTAGTACCACCACCACCACCACCACCACCACCACCACTCAGGGAATTGTGACAAATATTGTTGAGTTAAGATTATTATTTTCTCTTCTATTCCCGAATGGGATCTCATCTCCTTGAGGGCAGAGACACATTGATGTTTTCAGTTTTATTTGTCTTAAGTATAATTTGGAGCTAGTAAAGGCATACTCTATAAGAAGATGCATAACCATACACATTCTAAAGGAAACTATAACTGTAGAGTTAATCTTGTGAAATTGCTTGGTATGTACTAGTTTATTCATGCATTTATATATGTTGAACATTTGTTGAAGGCTTACTAGTCCTAGGCACTGTGCCAAGTGATTGAGGTGGAGGGAAAGATACCTTGGGAAGGAGAATGGGATGATTTGAATAAGGCCAGTACTTTTCTGTAGGGTCAGGGAGGAAATGTGCCAATGAGTTAGAATTATGAAAAATTGTAATGACATAGCACCTGACTCTCAGAGAATGGTTTTGATACTGGTTTCCTAGCAGAGTGTTTGCCACTTAGTAGGAAGTCAGTAAATATTTGTTTAATTAATGAATGAAGAACCAATTAATTTGCCTATTATTGAAGTAATAAAAAGTATAAATTTAGAATATTGGGATGTAATGGTTTTTTTTTTTCCTCCTGTATTGACAAAGATTTAAACTTACAACCTTCAAGGGAAAATCCAGAAAACCAACTTATTCATGGTAATCTATAGAAATTCTTTGAGAAGGTATGTTATCAATATGAAAAAGATCGATTGCCATTATGTGTTAGGGTAGATCTGTATATGATAAATGCTTCCTGTTTTTTAATTTTTAAAAACTTACTAAAAATTCCCTAAATACTTTGTTTTATGTGTTAATGAATTATCCATCAAAAGGGGATTCTTAAGATCACTTATAAAATGTTTGTGAATAGTGATTTCCCTCCTTTGTATGTTCGTTTTATTGTATTATCCTTTCCTTTTAATGTAACTCGCCCTTACCCCTTATCCTCCACACCTTTTTTGTTTTTGCAGTATCTCTTGCTCCTCCTCCTCCCTCCATCCTACAGGTAACTCCTCAGTTACCTTTAATGGGATTTGTGGCCAGAGTCCAAGAAAATAGTAAGTTTATGTCTTCTTTATGCTGTAGACCAGATTATAGGCATAAAATGTCATTTATATATGATTGACTAAATGGTCATTCATTTGCTGATATTTCAAATATTTTAATATTATGAACAAGTCACTGAAGAGCTAGTGGGGATGATAAATATAAGATGGAATTTTCTATTTTCAAATAGCTTGAAATCTAGTAGTGAAGATTAAGACAAATAAATATAAAATGAAGCACATGTAAGAAAAGAAAGATCACACCTAAATGAGGAGATACTCTTTAATCACCAGATATCCCATCTTTTTTGTCTCGTTTGCTCAGATAAGTAGTAGTCTAGTTTCCTATCACTGGAATTTTAGGGTCTGGTAGGTGGCCTGTGACTCTTCCTTCTGTCCTGTGATTCCAGGTTGTAAAAAGGGCCATGCCGTGGTGGTAGGGCCTAGAGGACCAAGCTGCCTGTCTGTCTCCTAAGAGGCCTCATAGATTGGCGATGGATTTACGTTGGCCTGTGGTCTAGTACTGAGCCATGCAGAATCAGATAACTGATGTTATTGACACATGAAGCGTTCTGCTAGGGAGGCATTAAGGAAGGTCAGGAGGCCTATATCAACATTCAGTGAGGAATTGCTGTCACAGATACCATGAGCATAGTCTGTATGATGGATGAATTCTTGTGAGCTGTCTACATGAGGGGCCACATCACAATCATAAGGTTGCATGATGTGCATGAAATCTGAACTAGGGGAATTATATTAAAGATTTAATGTCATCAGGCCAACGTAACTCATCGTATACATCTCATAACAAGGACGGCCTCACTGATGGGATAGAAATGTTTGCAGTCTGTTGCTTAGGACACCTACTTCTTTGGAAATGGGCATTACGAATACAAGAATGCAAGCTCTATGAGAGCAGGATTTTTTTTTTTTTTTTTCCCTGTTTTGTTTGCTGGCTGTTTCTCCAGCATTTAGAAAAGCATCTGACACATAGCAGACACTTTTGGTCCCTCTTTTTTTGTGCTTCTACAGCTAACTGCCTCCCCGCCTTTATTGACACATTCTTTTTGAAGATGGGTTTGTATTTTAACTGGTTATAATCCAGTCTTACTGGCCTGAGGGCACAGTGTCTCTTTCAGGTGCCTTTGCATCTCTGTTTGCCGATTTCTGAATAGTCTGTTGTACTTACTTCTGTTTATTGGAAGGCACCCCCTACATACCCATAATGTTTACCACACTGTGATTTCGTAAGATGTTTTGTTAAATTTAAGAGCTATTTTCACATATAATTAGGTAGATTTTATATGTTTTTAAATTATGCTATTGGGACTCACTGTTGTTTTGGTTTGTGTGTGACCCACACTAGCCCAGGGAGAAAATGGCCTCTCAGCAAGGTTCAGCTGGTCCAGCATGTGCCCAGCACAGCTATAGTGTAAACCCTTTGCCAGGCTTGTGAGGTCAAGTGTGGGATAGAAGGTCACTGTTCACTGTTCTTTTTAAAAATTTCCTGCTGCATCTAAACAGGGTAAATTGGGACCAAGTAGAAAAGGATTAATTATAGTATCAGAATTGAAGGACATTTCCAACTCTGTGTCTTTCTGCACATCCATATAAGGTGGAAAGTCTAAGTGTCATTACAGTAGAAGTTTTTTCCCATCAGAAATTCATTTTAATCACTTTGATTAGTGAAGATAGTCACTTGAATAATACCTTGGTGGGAGTTTTTTCTGATTTTACTACCATAATGAGTGTGTACCTTGGAGAATTCCACTAGTCAGTTGCTACTGCATGTTTTACAAGATGATGTCACTCATTCTGAACAAAGTGGTTGTGAGCAGGTTCTGGAGTAAAGGCCAGACCTTGAAACTGAAATTGCAAGATGGATTTGAAGACTAATCCATCAGTCAAACAGGAATGTTTATATAGGAACTAAATGGTTATTTATTTATTTATTTTTTCAAAAAACTAGGTCTGAAAGTTGAACAGGATTATGAAGCAGGATGTCAGTAGTTTTCACCAGTCATTAGGGAAAGTTGCAAAGTTTGTAGAAACATCAAAATGTTTCATGAATAGACCTAAAAAAAACTATGTTATTGAAATGCATGATTACCAATTTAAGACTTAGAAATGTTTTAAGTAGATGATTATTAGACATTATAGCAGCATTACCTATATTTTAAAAAGTCATTCTCTAATTTGACCACCCTATCACAATTGATTACCTTTTGGGATAGTTTTTTTCATCTCTTTCTATGGTCATATACATTTTTCACATACAAAATGTACAAAATAAAAATCATGTATAAGATGCGCTGTGACTGATTTTGCAGAGACTTAGCAGGATTTATACATTCAAATGAATGTTATCTTCAAAACATTCACCTTAGATATATACCTTTCTTTTGGAATTATCTTCAAAGCTTTTCAGGTATATTATTTTGAAGATACTCTGTGGTAGCACATATTTACTCTGCATTAAGTTTGATATTTGGAAGAAGTCTGGAATCATTTGGAACCAGTTATAGTGAACCAGTTATGCTGGGGTAAGAATTATGGTTAAGATCCTATTACTCTCCTTAAGTTCCTCCTGCAGCTTCCTACTGCTCTTTGGCTAGAGTCTAAGCTTTTGTAAGGTCCTTTCAGCCTAGTCCTCTTTAGCTTCCTCATGCCTCTTTCTAATGAACTTTCTACAGTTCTTTGGACGTTTCCTGCTTTCTTACCTTTGTACTTGTTTTATTCTTTATATCACTTGAAATATCCAAGCCCCCATACCATCCTACCCTCTTCGCCCCATTAACTCTTACTCATTCTTCAGGTCTCAGGAAGCCTTTTCTCACCCACATAAGAGGTTGGTCTATGCTGTGTGTTTCAATAATATCTTAAAGCACTGCACTTAATTGTAAATGAAAAGTTTGGTTATCCATGTCTCCATGCCTTTTGCCCACTGCTTTTCCTCAGTGCTGAGCATAATACCTAGTCTTAGCAGGCTCTTAGTTGATGTTGTTGAATGAATAATAATGAAACATGATTTTAAAGTTATTGAATTTATCTTACAGTAGTGTAGCTTTTAAGATAACAGGCATTGGAGTTCAGGTGTTCTACTTACTTACTTACTGTAGGAATCCTTAATCTTGGAAAGCCATTTTCCACATCCATAAAATGAGGATTCAAAACACCACCTCCTGAGGTAAAGATTAAATGAAATAATATATTATAAAGTGCTAGCTGAGTAATTGGAACGTTTTAAGTCAAAAATGATAGCTCATGTTAGTCTTATTAAACTGGCTGTAAGGAAATTGTAAGAAAGGTAAAAATGAGCAATAGCAGCATTTTTGAGTAATTTTGTAGTGTCATTTCTGAAGGTGATTGTTTTGAAAGTTCCTTTGGATCTACTTTTTTGTGCTTGTTTAATGTCAGTCTTTTTACCTTATGAATGCAAATTGGATATATTCTTTCTCACGCCATCCATATGTAATTTTTCATTAAGTATATGCTAAGATCACATATCTGTATCTTTTTTATTAATAAAAACCATTAGAACTAATGAATTTTTGTCTAATGAGTAAAGTTTACAAAGTAGATCACTGTAGAATGGCACAGCAGATGGGAAGAATACTGAAATAGGACAGAGTATGGTGTTGATGTGACTGAGTCTCACCAATCTTCTAAAATCCATTTGATTCAATCAGTAGGCTTAGATTAAAAAAATAGAAAATAAACAGGATTCCTCGGAGAATTTTATAGAAACAGTATTGGAACCCATAAATAAGAATTAGTGCTGTTTATTAAAACTGGGGAGCTGATGAATGCAGGTTTATTAATTTTATTCTGTTGAGTTGTGCTCAAGTGTATACCAAGCATTTGGAAAGCTTTGAGTTCCGAGTTTGAAGATAATCGTTTAGATCTTACTGTATGCTGGTACCTGAGCTGTGGAAGCAAATCTCCATGGGAGAGATTTTAAATATTTTAAATCACTCTGCTAGTACACTTGGACATTTAGCCTGAAGAAATTCAGAATCATTCTGTAAACAAACAAAACATCTTCATGGATGAAGTTACCCAAATTTACCCAATTTGATAAAACACTATTTTAAAAAATTTTGAGAGGAAAGTAGCAGATTATTAAAATTTGACTATTCCCCGGACTCAGTATAATTTAAGTGAAATATGGTTATATATGTCCAAATTATTAATATTTCTGATAACTTCTCTTTGTATATAGTGTAAAGCTATATCCTACTTTGGATATAGTGTACAGATACCTTGAAAAGAGGATTACGTGTTAGCATAAATAGGTTCTAGAGGATCAGTTAATAATTATGTAGGCTAAACTCTATTCAGCATCCATCAGCACTAACCCAAGGGGGGGGGAGAAAGTCATGCTTAGAGATTTAGAACATTAGTTGACACAAAGAGTTCTCTTGCTCACTCATTTTTTGGAAGATGATTATTTTCAAATCTAGGTTTATATTCCATGAACCTAGAAGCTTGGAGAAGAAATACTGAACTTTGCATAATGTGTAGTTTTGTTTTCAGCTTGATACATTCTTAGTTTCAGATACACCACCTCCACCACCACCTGTGGAAGAACCAGTCTTTGATGAATCCCCCCCTCCACCACCTCCCCCGGAAGATTATGAAGAGGAGGAAGCAGCTGTGGTTGAGTATAGTGATCCTTATGCTGAAGAGGACCCACCTTGGGCTCCAAGGTCTTACTTGGAAAAGGGTAAGTTTCAGAAGGATATCTGGTGGGATGGGAAGAAACCTCTACATAGAAATGAAATTTGCTGGTACTGAAGCGAATCTTGATTGATTTTTACTAAGTAAAGTTTTATTTATTTATTTATCTTTGTTTTACTTGGGTAGAGAACAGAAATCATGCATTCTTGTGTGCCTGGCATAATGTAAGACTTATTACATAAGTAAGGTGGTCTCCCCATTTTGCAAACTAGGAAGTTAAAGTTCAAAATTTATGTTACAGAATGTAGCAGAATGTACTGTTACAGAAAAGACAGTATGTTATACTAGTTATATAAGAAGCTCTTATATATAATATTTACCACATATAAAGCTCTGTGCTATTTTATGTGGATTGCCTCATTTAATATAATAATGCTTTTGAATGTTAGCACTATTATAATTCGTATTATAGAGTGGAATAAAAAGAAGCTTAGGAAAATTAAGTATATTCTGTAAACTAATAAGTGATACAGTTGGGATTTGAACTAGGTGTTGTCATTCTAGAGCCCACACTCTTAACTGTTGTCCTAAGCTTGAGCTCTGGCATCTGGCAGACCTTAGATATACAGTTAACTAGCATTAAATTCTTCCTAGCAAACTCCTACTTTTATTTGTCACTGCTCATTTTCTATCTCTTATTTTTATAAAGCCATCTGTTCTTGTGTTCTTCTGGCTCAATGATATGACTTCTACCTAGAAGTATAAACAACGTATGAATGTATGGTAATTGTCAGACATCATTTCTGTCCTCACAAGACTGTGACAGTCCCTTATCTTGTTCATATTTATATCTCTCAAAATCAACATGGATGCTCTGTTAATGATTGTCAGAAAATGAATAGTGCCATTAATACTGTCTGGGGATTCCCATAAAGCTGCTCAGAGGACATGACATTTGTGACATGCCTTAAATGAAAAGTAGGAGTGTCACAGGCAGAGAAGAGAGAAAGGAAGGACCTTCCAGGCAGAGGGAATCCCCTGAGCATGAGGGTGTGGCTGTTGGGTGGGGGCACGGTGAGTAGTGTCCAATGTATGGGGTCGTGGGTGGGTCATAGGGAGAGAGTGGTTGATATGGCTGCACAAAGGGAAGTAAGTTGTAATTAGGTGGTGGAAGGCCTGGAATATCATGCTGAGGTGTTTGGATTTTTTTCTTTTTAAAAAATCTGTTTGGCCGGGTGCGGTGGCTCATGCCTGTAATCCTAGCACTCTGGGAGGCCGAGGCGGGTGGATCGCTTAAGGTCAGGAGTTCGAGACCAGCCTGAGCAAGAGCGAGACCCCGTCTCTACTAAAAATAGAAAGAAATTATCTGGACAACTAAAAAAACACATATATAGAAAAAATTAGCCGGGCATGGTGGCGCATGCCTGTAGTTCCAGCTGCTCGGGAGGCTGAGGCAGTAGGATCGCTTGAGCCCAGGAGTGTGAGGTTGCTGTGAGCTAGGCTGATGCCACGGCACTCTAGCCAGGGCAACAGAGCCAGACTCTGCCTCAAAAAAAAAAAAAAAAAATCTGGTAGCTGAGAGAAATTGTGGAGGATTTTTAAACAGGTTAATGATAAGGTATCATGTACTTATTTAACTTTTTGTTTTTGAGATACCCGATCATGAGGCAGAATGTATTGACTAGGAGGAAAAGTGGAAGTTGGGAATACCAGTTTGGATAAGGGCCTAAGCTGAGGCAGTGGTGCTGAAAACCTTGTTCACATAAATCAGATGCAAATGGAAGGAGTTTTCACGTGGCATTGTCACTTCACTCTTTTAACTCCTTCAGAGTTATTTGCCAAAAATCAAACAATGCTCTACCTTTAAAAATCATATTTTATGGTGTGTTATTAAGGTCTGTCTTAAATTTTGTTGAAAGCAAAGGAATGGGAGCCACCTGACTTGCAAAAGGATTGGGTTATGCGATCACTGGAGTCATTCTCTTTCTTCATAACAATGCCGGTATTTTGAACGGTCCCTTTGGTACCCAGAAGTATTTTACACTTTGAGATAGTGCACCACTGTACTTTAGTTAAGTAGGTGAAGAACAAAAAGAAAATGAGAAGTTTTATGACTGATGCCTGACTGAATGTGTGATCTTAAGCAGATTAGTTTTAGGAAGCAGTATTTATAGGAGTTGAAAACCTAGAAAGAGAGTCTCTATGTCACCCATACTGCTTTAGAAAATCCTTAGGTACCCTGAGTGATAAAGGTACTCCATTTTAAAGAAGCATGCAATGACTAGGGCAGTGACCATGATAAGGGAGAAAAGTGTTTGGATTTGAGAGACTTTAGGAGGTAGAATTGACAGGACTTGGAGATGTGGGGGAAGGTGAGTGAGGGGAAAGCAAGGATGACTCCAGGTTTCTTGGCTTGGGCAGAAACTCAGGGAGTGTAAGAGAACTAGAAGAAACTGCCATGGCAATGGAGGAAAATATCAAGAAGGGGACAGAGGTAGTCATCATTGCCAAACACTGTGGGAAGGTCAATTAGGAAAAGAACTGGAAGAGGCTATGAGTCTCACAATTAGAAGGTTGTTTCCCTTGAGTGAGCAGTTTCATTAGAATGAGGAAGGTAGAAGGAATATGGCTGCATTCCTTAAGCAGCATTATTTTCATAGAAACAGTATCCCCAATAGGATCTAAAACATCTCTTAATTTAGATTACATTGTTAAGTAGTTTAGCAAACTCTTCATTGATAGTGTCAAGGTTTAACTTTGTTCCACCTCAGGGCAGGTTATACATAAATTACAAATTATGTTAAATGAGGTTTTACTGACTTAGGGGAAACTTCATTTTCCATATAAATAAAATCTCATAATCTTTTTTTTTTTTTCCCACTCATGTGATTTAATACAAAGTATATTGAAATGGATAGTTTTACTAACATTTTGATTTTCTAGTAGCTTGCCAGTTCAGGGTACTTAATTTCTAGGTGTGGCTGCTAATACCCTACAATTGGTGGTCATTCTTTTTTAGTTTAGACTAGTCACTTTTATGTAATATTCTCATTTTGGACTCCTTCTACATTGTTGTTATTTTAGTATCACCTCAAATTTTTTTCCCAATGCATGTTTAAGTTATATTTATAAGTGTCCAAAATGCTACACTATGTGTTTGGTGCTAGTTTGCAGTGTGGAGAGATTTTATGTTTAGATTGCTGTTCGTTGTTTCAATTTACTTACTTTGTGAGAGACAATAATTTGAGTCCTCTTACTGATCATTTATGACCACTGTAGTGACACCATTATTCTTTGCTTATATTTAATACTGTAGCATACTTTATATAAAAGTATAGGATTACAATAAAAGAGAAGCATTTAAACTAAGAAGTTTTGTCCAGTTACAGACATTCATAAAATATGTTAGAATACTTAAAATTCAAAGGCTAAATTTGAACAAAGCATTTTGAAATTTGGAGTATATTTTCACTGTAGCAGAAATGTTGAGAAAAACAATGTAGGCACCATTAGTCTTTCTCTGTTTCAATCATAACTGTATAGAAACCAGATGTTTAGCATTTTCTTGAAAAGTTTTTTTCCTAATGTGCTTCTTAAATTCGTGTGATTTAGATACTGTATGTAATATAGATGCATAATTGGAAATTATTTATTAGACTTTCCTCAATATTGCCGAAACCATTTTTTCAGACTAAATAAAATCTAGACAGATTTTACTTTTCTCAACATCAGCATTTTGAATATTGGTGAAAATAGA
>NW_012135303.1:1663481-1675794 GCF_000956105.1 Propithecus coquereli | reverse complement strand
AAAAGATACTCATATTTAATATATTCCTGTTTAGAGTTATCTTGATAAAAGTCTCTTGCACTAAATCAAGTCTGTTTTTCTTTCGATGAATAGCTTTATGGTGAAGAATTAAATAAACTACTGGTGTATATCTTTTCCTGGAATGAGAATGAATATTCTTAACAGTGTATTTTTTTAGATTTCAAAAAAAAAGCAGTTAATATCATGATAGTGGTCACTAATTTTAACAAAAGATGTTTAGCAGTTGTTAAAGCTCTCAGTGCTACACCACTATAAACAGAGTTCCTAGAATATTCAATGTAAATTCTATCTCATCCTGTTGCTACATTTTAAAGGAGAAAATGGATGCACATAAAGCTTAATAACTTTCCACTTCTGCTAAACATCTTTCTATTGCAACAGCCTTTATATTGTCTTGGGTTACTTTTCAGTGGGTTTGTGTTTTTATAAGCTCAAGAATATTGTCTTTCCTTAAAAATTGTCTTTCCTTAAAAAAATGCTAGAAAGCATTAGGTTGACTAGAAATACTAAATACTGTAACTTGTATTCTTATATTTATAGTTAAACTTGTATATCATTTAATTACATTTGTGTTTAGGTGTTTGATTGTCCTTTGAGAAATACACACTGAATTATTTCTAGCTAGGACCATCTAAAGTACTTTCTGGCATCCTTAATATATCACTAGAGTGGAGAATATTCACAGTTTAAGAAAGCTATTTAAGTTTTACTAAAGCAGGCCAGAAACACAAATTTTCGTTAGCTAGGGCAAGTTGCAATATCCAAAGTCCCTGTTGTGTTTTCTGTTTCTCATTTATTTATGTGACGCATAAAGTTGCATGAGAAACTAACAAAGACAGTGTATCTTCTTAGAACAGTGGATAGATGGAAATTTTATTGAGTGAAATTCTGAGTGGTATAAAAAAGGTACAGGGGTGGATAAAGAGATTGGCAAAAAGATAACACTTGAAGTGGATTTGAGCAAGTTGCAAGGTGTGCCAGTGTAACTTAAGAGTTGAGATAGATGTAATACTTGCGAACCAGAGATTATTTGTGGTTGAAAGGGCCCTGTTACCAAGTGAGTTAAGCAATAAAAATCACAGGAGACCATAAGTGTCTTGGTTTTCTTACCACTTTTAGTCTGCTGTTGTTATATTAAATTGATGACATAATGCAGTGTATGTTTTGAAAGAATATATATAGTGACTCCTGTCATTCATGCATTTAACTTTTGGGCATCGAGCCACCTTTCTACTCGGTGAATAGGCATGGGCTCCAGAAAGTGTGAGGAAGGAGACATAAATCTGCCATTCTCTTAGTCTGTCTTATTTCTTATTTGCCTCTCATAGTGTAACTCACTAGTATAATTCTGTTTAAAGAAAAGCATTTTTTTAATATAATGTGTCACACAACACAAGCCCAAATGAAAAAATAGCCATCTTTCTTGATTCTGGGATTGTGTATCTCTCTTCAGTGAGATACTTTCCCATAGCCTTTTGAAGGGTAAGTTTGACTAAATGTGTTTTTTCACCATTTGTACTCAATTTAGAACCTAACCTGCCTAGAAAATAGGATTCCATTGTATAGGACTGGGTATTACTTAGGAAAAATATGTATCAATTTTAGTTGGTGTTTAGAAAGTCATGATGGTTGAGTGCTGCAGAAGTTGGGAAAAGGATAGATATTCACTAATTTGGTTCTTTCTAGGAATATTATTCTTTTTCACATCCTATTGTGTTTTTTTCTCCCCTAGTTGTGGCAATTTATGACTATACAAAAGACAAGGAAGATGAGCTGTCCTTTCAGGAAGGAGCCATTATTTATGTCATCAAGAAGAATGATGATGGTTGGTATGAGGGAGTTATGAATGGAGTGACTGGGCTGTTTCCTGGGAATTACGTTGAATCTATCATGCATTATTCTGAGTAGAGCTCAGAAGGGCTATGCTTCCCTCACAGGAATAGTCAGGTCTTCCCAGATTATCTGAAGGCCCTGGGGATTCCACTCCAGTAAAATAGAATGAAGGATACAAATGATAAAAATTACTTACTTTTTTTGATTTATCCCCCAGTATTAAAACAAAAAAAGCAAGCTGAGTCTGAACAAATGGATCTTTCTGCCATCATTTGTACTATGCTGAACTGTCTGGATTGAAATAAAGTGACCATTTCTGAATATGTCAAGGTATAACAACGTGACTGTGTAGCTAAAACAAATCAGATTAAGACTGATGCAGAAAAATCTGGGATCTTGCTCAGGAATACTGTACACCCTTGGGATCTCTCCTCCTGCAGAATCTATGGCATTGGATGTTCTTCATTGCCTGTGCTAAGGGGTTAACCTTATGGCCCAGTGGATACCGTAGCCCCTCACTTTCTTCCACTTGTATGAAGAGGAGGGAACCAACATTTAAATACCATTCTTAACCATTTTTACAATTGTTAGAGATGGCCTTTTTCCTCTTTAACACTGTAAATTCTGCATTCTCTCAGCACTTGAGTGCATCAAATGAGTTAATGCTGAACTTACTTGCATCCCTTCATGTTTCTGTTTGTAGATTATAAGGATGATGAAATGTGAAAGTCTCCCGACATTCCAAGGGTGGTTAACAATTGCCACAGTTTGATTTTAATGTGCTGCTGCATGGGACTGCATTGTTGCTAATGACCAGTGTATCCATATGTGCAGTGTGGTAGGCTGGTTCATATGCTGAGGTAGGTGTGCAAAGCTAGATGTGAAGGTTCCTAAGGTTCTAAAGAGACTGAATCATAGAAATGTACTCATCAACAGGCATCCTGAACCCTTGCCTCAAGTGTTGTTTTGAGGAGTAGGATCTTGAAGGTCAGGCCAACTGTTACTATCACTTCTTTCATTATTTAGAAAAATACTTTTCTTTTTTGGAAGACAATAGTGATTATTTTCAAGTCTCTTGACAGTTCTTAGGAATAAAAGGCTTGCTACTGTGCTCTCTGAATGTTATTAATGGCCAGTGTTAGTTGCTGCTATGTCCTTTACTCACTTAACTCTAGAAAAGGTAAATAGTCTCCTGATTTTATGATTGAACTCTGAAGTAGCTGCTCTTAGTAAGAATTTGAACCTTATATTTCAGACTAAGAATTTAATAGTGGGATAAGAGTAATAGGCTAAAATACCCAATCACATTGATAAAAATTAATGTAATTGAGAGAAATAATAAAAAATATTCCTCTCCCATCTGTACAATAATTATAGCTTCAAATTCAGTGGGGTTTGTAGGGCAGATGGCTTTAATCATCACTATTATAATCAGTATAAGAAATAATGGAAAAATCCAGGAGGGTTTGCTTCTCAGTGAGTGAATATTGTGCTGATGGGCCAGCTCATGGTTAGGCCCAGAGCTGCCAGTGTGGGTTCTTCCAGGTCCGAGTGACTTGGCCAGAATAGAGCTCTGCCAGGTAACTTCCCTGCGCTATGCTAAAGGGGAAAGGCAATAGCTGCATACATTTCAGTTGTGATGGGGCAGTGCAGGTAGAGGAACTTGATTGAAAAATGAACAAGTATAGTAGTATATGAGGAAATGCAGATGAGTGAGTGTAGGCAGAAGTTAATATTTCACTTGCAGATTTGTTATTTGAGCATAAAACTTCGTCAACCATTTAACTGAGATCCGGCTATAGTTTCCTTATCAAGACTTTTTTTTTGTTTTAAAGTTGTAGTTTTTAAAAAAACACATTGCAAGTTAGATTCGCTATTTTGTGTTTAGGTTTTCCCAGCACTTGGGATTTAGCTGCCATTCACTTGTCTCCAGCACACATTGCACGTCGTGCTTTTATTAGGTCACCTCAACATCCCTCATTCCTTGTTTTCCTTCGGAAGAGCCCTCAGTGTCCTCTGAGCCTTTAGTTCCGTTATGGACCCAAACTACACTACATGTGGCTAGGTTAAGCTCTTCATAGTACCAGTGTATAACTAGGAAAACTGATTTGAAAATTGAATGTTCCACTTATTTATTTAAATAATAGCTTTTTGCTGAGACAGCTTAGTGGATTAATAAGGCAGAGGGTGTTTTGAAAGTCAACAAATAGTTCCCACAGCTCATCACTACAGAAGCAGAGAAGACAACTGTGCAGAAAGCAAAGTTGGTGGCAGTGAGCAGGAATGCAGCTTGCCTGTTGGAGCCCTGCTGGATTGGGAATGCAGAAGATACCGACGTCCATTATGCTGAAGACCAGTGGGGGGAATCTATGGGTCAGCTGATTTTTTTCCTATATTATTTAGTACTAATGTGTGTGTGTGTGATTTTTGTTTTACAAACAATACCTGTTGGATTTTCTGCATATTTTTAATTTTTGTACAGTTTTGAATTCTGTAGATTGTCTTGGAAGGATACTGTGTAATGATGATGGACCAGGCCTATAGTAATTGGAGACTTTTAATGTATGTAATATTTCATAGATTGCATGCTATTAATAGTCTGTGAGGGTAGTATTTCCTATTTTATTGTAAGTTTTCCCCATTTATCTTTTTATAAACTACAAGTTGGTTGGCATTAGGAATTCCAAGTGAATGCAGAAAATCTTACATGCTACATACTATTAATATTGTAGCAAAGATACCCGAGTCTAAAATCTGCTGACCAGTAAGCAACCATTTTATCAGTATAGAGGGAATATAATGGGAGAGGGCATTCTTTCCTCCTGAAGTGTTTCTTTTTGATTGTGTTTCTACTCCCCTTTCTTCCTTTCTTTTCTTTTAAAGAGTGAATAGTTGTCTTTTTCTTTTTTGGTATTAATATTAGAAAGTCCATGTGGATATAAACGAAAATACACTTTCTTGTTGTCTTTGACCTTATTATGGGCCAAGGCAATAAATTGGAAACAGAGATAGTGCCAATATGTCAAAATCTAGACCTGAGAGATTCAGCCTGCTGTGTTTGGAATAAATATGAATCTTTTAAGCTGTCTTGTTTAGTATTTTCCATCTTCTGACTACTTCCTTTCTGTCTGCTTCAGAGGCACCTGCTGTTCCCATCTCAGGACTGGCAAGGGTCTGCTAATTTTGCTAAATGTTCCTAAAAGTCATTGGGTGTGAGACATTTTCAACCCCTCCGTTCTTTCCTCTTGCTGTTCTTTATTATCCAGCTGGAGAGAATGTTTTATGCATCTTTGCAGCATCTGTCCTGTAGCTGTGCTCCGTAGTGCTAGTTTTATGTTGATTATTTAAGATTTTTCTGTTTGGGAGTCATCAAAATCCTGGTAGTTTGCTTTTATCTTTTTGTGTTAATTTTCTTTTGCAAAGTGACCTTTCTGCATTAAGAACTGTTCTTTTGACTTTTATAATCTTTTCTCCTCTGTGGAAAGAGCATGGCATGTCTGAAGGACACCTTTACCTTTGAAAAGGGTTTGATGGAGGAATTGGCAGGTGACTGCCAAGTCTTTCAAAAGAATGGGGATCTGTTCACTTCTTGGCTAAGAACTCCCGATTGGTGTTAAGGTGATAATTTTCCCTAGATGATTTACTTAGAATCACAGAATATTTAGAGCTAGATGAGATTTAAAAAATTTTTGTGGTCTCATTTGACCGATGAGGCAGGATGTTTTGTTTCAGATGAACAGCTGTTTTACAATGGTAGAGTTCCTGACTCAATGCCCAGTACTCTTTCCAATGCACCACAACTGTCTTAACTAAATGTGCTGTAGTTTTCTTTAAAAATTAAGAGTTCTACTTGATGTTTTCAGGAATATACTTGAAAAGATATGCCATGGTTTGATAAATGCTCTAAGTTGTTTAAAGGAGTGTACTTAAATACAACCTTAGTGAAAATAATCTTCATTTACCCCTTCTAAAGCTGTACTTAGCATAAACACTTTTCCATAAGGTGTAGTAAAAATACATTAGTTCAACACTGGCAGGAGCACAGCACAGCAAACCGCCTTATTTGAGAGAGCCTTATAAAACAGTTATTAAATGGAGGCATTGAGCTCATTACCTTTAAGTTTACTTTATGCTGATCTTTGTTCCTATTTTGTTGAGAATCTCATAATTCTAAAAAGAATGAAACGACAGGGCCTAGTTGTGTATAAATGATCCTTGCTAAATATCTTAAGGTCTTTTATAAAAAAAACAAAACAAAACAAAACTTATTTTCACATAAAAATGAAACCTCTTTTGCAACTTCAGAATTCTATGGAAAGCAGTTTTTAATCATATTTTGTGTCCACGTACCATTTTTCTTAAAATGGTTTACAAAAAAGAATGTAAACAATTTGTGATCTGGCTAGTTGTACTTTTTAAGCTCCCGCAGGGAGAGCTGGTGGTGTCGTGAGTTGAGTAAAAACCATTCAGGAAAACTCCAGGGAGCAGTCTGTTGCCAGGAATGTTCCTTGTGTGTGCCATTAAACCACCTCCAGATAAGTGAGGGAACATTCACTTTTTAATTTTTTAATTGTATTTGGAATTAATTGTTGCTGTGTACTAAGAACTTGACCTAAATAAAATCCCACAAAGTATATTTAAGTGTCTTGTGAAATTATGTAAGTGACCCTTTTCTAAGGTGGTATCGAAGTTTAATTGTTGGGGATAATTCTTGACTTTGTAGCTGTTTTTAATTACTAAAGTCTTTTTAGACTTCAGATATTTAAAATGTTGAGCCTTAATCAGGTTTGATCTCTGAAGTTTTTCTCTTCAAGATAGCTGCTCTAATTATGAAGCGTTTTCTATCCCTATTTTTGCTAAGCAAACCTGGGATTTTACCACTTTCCTCCAAATATATCTAATTCTGTTAATGTAAGATTTTTTTCAAACACTGAGGATGGGTGCTGATTAAAAAATATCACAGACTGGTCAGAGGTGTGATTTAAAAGACCCAAAAAACCTCAAACCACAAGCAAGCTTGTGTGTGTGGCTAAGAGCCCAGATTATAAACTAACTGAAAGAATTTTTTAATGATGTGTATGAGAGTAACAATGGAGAATGCCTCAGTTTTCCCCACCTTCCATTTTATTTCCTCTGTGCCTTTATCTTTTGGATATCATTAGGTGACATGGAATAATAATGTGGAATACCCTGCTAGTACACATTTACATTTTAAAGGCGTGCTTTTAAGAAAAGGGTTTCTCTTAACAATAGGAATTTTAGGCATAAGAGTAGTCTTGTCTCATCTTGTCTCAAGATGTTTAGTATCCCCCCTTAATTATCCTATTAAGTAACTGCTTTTGAGTTACTTTGGGATGACACATTTGGTTGAAATTCTTTGTGGATTTGGGGGTGGGGGTATATGCCATTTATTCTGTTGTCTTGTCTGCCTGTGTTCATTATGCAATACACTGCTGCTTCTGAAGCCAAAATATAGGTGCACTTTCCACAACCAGGTATGACTGACACATGGTGAATGAAGGGGGGAGGGCTTCCATATTTTTACCCTAGTTCGGTAAATAATAGTGGTCTATAAACAGCACACATTTGTACATACCTTCACATGGCATTCAGACACATAACTATGACTCCAAATCTTTGCAAGTGTCATTTTTCTGTACCTAGGTCTTTGTTTAAAGAAAAAAAATTTTTAAAGCTATTATTCTTAATTGCTAATGTATTTAATGGCCAAAGCCCCCAAGTCTGTTGGTATAAACTATTTTCTACTTGAAAGTTAACAAATTGAACACATCAAAATGTAGTTTGTTGAAGGGAGGCAAGATGGCGGATGAGAAACACGTCCAGCCAGAGTGTCCCTGCAAGGAGGAGAAATTTTAGATGAAAGAGAAAAAAAATAGGCAAACATAGATTGGACGAGGGTCGGAAGGAAGCGTGCCTGAACCTACAGGAGACTCCATGGGAAGAGGTGGTGGAGCAGAACTGGAAGGAGAAAGGCATCAACAGGGATTAAGTCCTGAGAGGCTTGGAGACCAGCGACAAGGGTAAGTGGAGCAGTTAAAATTTCCCTCCCTTGCATCTTGGACTGCTGGTGGGCTCCTGAGCTGCAGGAGAGACCTGCCGACACCAGCCCAGAGACTGCTGCTGCCAGTGAGCAGAGAGCCTCTTGCAGACAGCGCACCACGCTCCCGGCTCCCTTGGGGCACCTTCTGCCCCACAGACCCGAGCTGATGGGCAGGCGCCATATTGCTTCATTCTCCTCTTGTACCCGCTTGCTGCCTGGAGAGGCAATTTAGCCACCACCCAGAGCCATCCACAGGGAATGGGACCTTTCCTTTTGGGGCCCTGCAGTGGACTGAGGGATGCTCGGTCTGTGAGCTCCATGCTTGCAAGCTGTTCCTGGTGCTGCTTGCCCAGTGATTCCAGCAGAGTGGGGCAAACCCTGGGGCAGAGAGACATTGATCTAGCTTGGGCACCCCATAGGTGACTTGGAACCAGCATTATTCTCCCTGGCGTGGTTAGGGATTGATCTCTGGGGCCCAGGGGATAGGCCTGCAGGCCAGATCCTATACACCCAGGTCTCCAGATTACATTGCTTGGGGGCACAGAAGGGATATTTGTTAGTCTACTGAAGTGTGTGCGCCTTCAGGGGCAGATCTGATTGGGTCCTAGCTGTAGCATGCTGGAGGGGCACCCCTCCTCCCATGGGAGGGCCAGGCTCCCAGCTCAGGCTGTGATTCTGGGCAGGGAACCTCCTGGCCCACATCATGGTTGAGGTGGGAAGCTCAGCTAGCTTGAGGCCGTGCCTGCTTGAAGAGGCCCGGGAGAAACTGCAGCATAAGGCAGGGTGGAAAGGAGCAAGGCTGGCTCCAGACTGCAGGTTTCAGACAGCCCCACCTCCACATGCATACTTCCCTGGTTGAGTGGGGCCACTTCAGCCCCACCCTGGTAGCTTTACCTAGAGGCAGGGAACAGACCTTTGACCCCTGCTAAAAGTACCTGTGGAGCTAGAGGGCAGGATCATCCCACCCAACCGCACTCCCCCACCCACCTCTGCTGAGGTGGAGAATAAGGACACATCTGGAAGTCCCATGGCCCCACCCACCACCAGAGGCACTAGAATGCCTCTCCAGAGGAACAAGAGCTGGTTATAGGACCGAAAAACAACACTGCAGCTTGCTCTTCCCAGCAAGTGCCACCTAATGACAGGAAGGTCAATTTGCATGCCCTTTTACTGCATTTACTGACTCATCATACAGGATGTGGTTGATTCTCACAAGCACCACCTGCTGGCTCAGAGACTAAACTGGGCGTGTCATTATCTAAACGAAAATCCAAAGGTAAGAAGCAACAGCTGCTCCAGATGGAAAGGAATCAGCAAAAGAACTCTGGAAGTATGAGGAATTGAACTTAAAGGACACCCCCAAAAGGGAACACCAGCTCTCTAGCAATGGGTAGCAACCAAAATCAAAACACTGAAACGACAGAATTTCAAACATGGATTATAAGAGAATGCAAGAGAAAATGGATACCCAACACAAAGAAACCACACACACAAAAAAAATCCAGGACATGGAAGAAAAATTCACTAAAGAAATCGAAATATTAAAGAAAAATCAAACAATTTCTGGAAATGAATTTATTCAAGGAATTACAGAACACAGTGGAAAGCTTCAAGAATAGCTAGATCAAGCAGAAGAAAGAATCTCAAGTACTGAAGACAACACCTCTCAATTAAGTCGGTCGCATATAGAGCAGAGAAATAAGAGCAAAGCCTACAGGAAATGTGGGATTATGTGAAGAAGCCTAACATAAGAATCACAGGCATCTCTGAGGGTGAACAAGAAAATACACAAGGGCTGGATAAACTATTTGAGGATATAATGCAGGAAAATTTCCCCGGCCGTGCTAGAAATCTAGATATCCAGGTACAAGAAGCGCAAAAGACTCCTGGGAGATGCATTGCAAACAGGAAGACACCACTACACATAGTCATCAGACTGGCCAAAGTAAACACAAAAGAGGCCCCCTATGAGCTGTAAGGCGAAAGCAGCAGGTAACCTACAAAGGAAAACCCATCAGACTAACTAACTACAGACTTCTCAACTGAGACCTTACAAGCCAGAAGAGACTGGGGCCCCATTCTCAGTCTTCTCAAACAGAATAATGCCCAGCCTAGAATTCTGTATCCTGCAAAACTAAGTTTCTTATATGAAGGAGAAATAAAGACCTTCTTAGACAAGCAAAGACTGAGGAAATTCATCAAGATGAGACCTGCCCTCCAGGAAGTACTGAGAACAGCATTACACATGGATCAACACAAGAGACACCAGTGTAAAATCATCCAAAAGCTAAAGGTCAAAGGCCAGATACCACAATGGCTCAAGACAAAGCAACAAAGTTCAATTCAACAGGATGTACGGAAATCTGCCCCACTTATCAATTCTTTCAATAAATGTGAATGGCTTGAACTGCTCACTAAAGAGACATGGGCTGGCTGAATGGATAAATATACACAAGCCAAGTATCTGCTATCTTCAGGAAACACATCTAATCCACAAGGATGCATTTGGACTCATGGTGAAGGGCAAATGGAAACCAAAAGAAAGCTGGCATTGCAGTTCTGATTTCAGATAACTTAGTCTTCAAATCAACAAAAGTAATGAAAGACAACGATGGTCACTATATAATGGTGAAGGGTACAATTCAACAAGAAGACATTAACAGTTCTAAATATTTATGCACCTAACTCAGGTGCACCCAGATTCATAAAGCAAACCCTATCTGATCTAAACAATGATAAGCAGCAGCACTGCAATAGCCGCGAACTTCAACACCCCTCTGACAGAACAGGACAGAACTCTAGAACAAATTGGCCTAAAAGACATTTATAGAACATTCTACCCAAAAACCACTGAATATATGTTTTTCTCATCAGCTCATGGGACATTTTCTAAGACTGACCACACCCTAGGCCACAAAACATGTGTCAACAAATTTAAAAAAACAAATTATTCCATGTATCTTCTGAGACCACAGTGGAATAAAGTTAGAAATCAACAGAAACTCTCATCTATATACAAAGTCATGGAAACTAAACAACCTTCTGCTGAACAATTATTGGGTTAAGGAGGAAATTAAGATGGAAATCTTTTGAAAGAGTCTTTGAACTAAATGATAAAGGAGATACAAATTATCAAAATCTGTGCGACACAGCTAATGCAGCCCTGAAAGGAAAATTTATATCCATAAATGCCTACATCCAAAAGACAGAAAGATCACAAGTCAGCAATCTAATGAATCGCCTCAAAGAACCGGAAAAGGATGAGCAAACCAATCCCAAACCCAGCAGAAGAGAATAAATAACAAAGATCAGAGCAGAACTAAATGAAATCAATAATAAAAAAACTATACTGAAGATTAATAGAAGTTGGTTCTTTGAAAAAAAACAAAATTGACATGCCTCTTATTTGATTAACAAGAAGCATAAAAGGAAGGACTCCAATAAGCTTGATCAGGAATGAAAAATTACAACTGATACCATGGAAATAGAAAATATCATGTTTGAATACTATATAAACCTCTATGCATATAAACTTGAAAACATGGAGGAAATGGACAAATTCTGAGAAACACACAGCCTCCCTAAGCTCAGTCAGGAAGAAATACAATTCCTGAACAGACCAATATCAAGTACCGAAACTGAAGCAGCAATAAAAAATCTTCCTAAAAAGTCCCAGACCAGATGGTTTCACACCTGAATTTTACCATACCTACAAAGAACTGGTTTCTATCCTGCAGAAATTATTCCGCAACATTGAGAAGGAAGGAATCCTCAACACATTTTATGAAGCCAACATCACCCTGATAACCAAAACCAGGAAAGGACTCAACGAAAAAGACTACAGGCCAATATCCCTTATGATTACAGATGCAAAAATTCTCAATAAAATCCTAGCAAACCAATTCAGGTGCTTATCAAAAAAAAAAAAAATCCATTACGACCAAGTGGACTTCATCCCAGAGATGCAGGGTGGTTCAAAATATACAAATCTATAAATGTAATTCACCACATAAATACAAGCAAAAACAAAGACCACATGATCCTCTCAATAGATGCAGAAAAAGCATTTCACAAAATTCAGCACCCTTTTGTGATAAGAACGCTTCACAGAACAGGCATGAATGGGACTTACCTCAAAATGATAAAAGCCATATCTGACAAACCCACAGCTAACATACTGAATGGGGAAAAATTGAAACTATTCATGCTTAGAACTGGAACCAGACATTGCCCTCTATCACCACTTGTATTGAACATAGTGCTGGAAGTCCTAGCCAGAGCAGTGACACAAGAGAAGGAAATCAAGGGCATCCAAATAGGAGCAGAAGAGGTCAAACTCTCACTCTTCACTGATAATATGATTTTTTTTTTTTTTTCAAACTAGAATATTTTCACCAT
>NW_012135303.1:1654050-1662156 GCF_000956105.1 Propithecus coquereli | reverse complement strand
TCAACAAGAAAAAATCAAACAACCCTATCAAAAAGTGGGCAAAGGACATGAACAGAAACTTTTCAAAAGGTAGACTAATCGCCAACAAACATGAAAAAATGCTCAACATTGCTAATCATCAGGGAAATCAAATCAAAACCACAATGAGATATCACTTAACTCCAGTGAACATGGCTTTTATCAAAAAGTCCCAAAACAGTAAATGTTGGCGTGGATGCAGAGAGATAGGAACCCTCATTCCCTGCCAGTGGGACTGCAAACTAGTACAACTCTTTATGGAAAGTAATATGGAGATACCTCAAAGAGCTACACGTTGAACTACCATTTGATCCAGCAATCCCATTACTGGGCATCTGCCCAAAGGAGAAAATGACATTCTATAAAAAAGACATTTGCACTAGAAGGTTTATAGCAGCACAATTCACAATTGCAAAGATGTGGAAACAACCCAAGTGCTGATCAATACACGAATGGATTAATAAAATGTGGTATATGTATACCATGGAGTACTACTCAGCCACAAAAAACAATGGTGGTCTAGCACCTCTTGTATTATCATGGATAGAGCTGGAGCCTATTCTACTAAGTATCACAAGAATGGAAAAACAAGCATCACATATACTCACCATCAAACTGGTATTAACTGATCAACAGTTATGTGCACACATACTAGTAACATTCATTGGGTGTTGGGGAGGAGGGAAGAAGGGATGGGTGTATTCACGCCTACTGGGTGGGGTGCGCACCATCTGGGGGATGGACAGGCTTGAAGATCTGACTTGGGCAGGGTAAAGGCAGTAAGTGTAACCTAAACATTTGTACCCCCAAAATATGCTGAAATAAAGAAAAAGTTTATTCACCATCATACTTAATTTGTTCTTACTCTTACCTATTTTTAGGTACCCCAATATAAAAAGCAAAACCAGGCTCTTAATAGTACCGATCCACAAACACTCAAGTCACCATGTTTAAATGAAATCTATTTTTTTTTCTTTTTATTAAGGATTGGGTAAACTGACATAATGAAAACATGTAACTGAAAAACAAATTTACACTGACTGTACGACTACTGTCCCAAGCCATTACAATAGTTTACTGACAGTAACTGGCAAGAGCAACTTAGAAAATAACTTAATCCAGCAGAACAAAAACATCATCAGTAGTACTGAATATATCTCTTTCATATATATCTCTCTATATAGTTTTACACAATCAAGGAGCAAGGCACGTAATGAAACGAGAGCATACATTTATGCAGAAGAAAGTAACAAAGCTGAAAGAAAAATTGTAACTTGATCTTTACTGAGCTGTACATAATCCTTTGAATGATGTCCTCTGATACTTTATAATGCAGTTCCTTGCGTCATCTTTTTCATGCTTTAAAAAAGTATATTTCTACTTTGCTTCTATTTATGGCCAAGCTCCCACAGCCTAGAAGTCTGTGTGAGCACTGACTCTCGTTTTTTTTTTTTTTTTTAAAGAAATGAGGAGGGAGCAATGCCAGTTAAATATAATGTGCAATTTTCCTTTAAAACAGTAAACAATGTTTTTACAACACTTAGCACAAGCTAATGATGTTTTATCTTAAATGTACATTCTGTAAGAAGAGTTCATGAGTGGCTGATGATAAAATTAAGCAAAATCATCTGAAACATTCCAGTTAAATGCTTTTTTCCTAGGAGGGATTATTTACAAGTAGAGAAAAAAAAATTTAAGAGGTGGGGAATCATGAAAAATGGCAGTTTTTGGTATTAGGTTACAATAAATTTAAGGAACAAATGAACACTTTCCAAAATGTAAGGTTTTTATCCCCCTCCCTCTTAAGTGCTGTAGACGTGTTTTACTGCCTAAGAAGAGGTTGAGGCTTCCACAATCATGAGCTTGGTAGTAATAGCCATCCACGATCAACATACTCACTTCTCAGTGTAGCCATCTTTAAAATATGACTCGATTCACTTTTCTAAATGTCTTTGGTAAAAAGCAGCCAGACCCCGTTTTAGGTAGAAGAAGCCATTTCTTTTGAGACAATGACTTTTTTCCATTTCTGCCAAAACTTGAAATACCTTCCTTTGCTTTCATTAGCACCTTAAAGTTTGCTTTGATTTTTTAAAAAAATGCTATTCTGCCAAAGGAATTCAAGGCACTGGGGATTACAGCAAATACTGTTTTCTCTTCTAAATGGTTTATTACTCCAAGCAAAGAGCAAACCAGTTGGGGAGTTTTTCTCTTCAAGTGTCTATCAAGTATGTTGTTTTGCTTATATTTAGCAAGTTCATTCTACAGCTAAATTTCAGATTTGTTTTACATGGAGACTGTCCAAGGGCACAATAAGAATTGAAAACTTATTTTCTTTGAGGGATAGACTGGTAAAGGTATAGAAATGTTCTCATTGAAGTTTAATAGGAAAATCTTAAAAAGACAGTAGGTATTTAATTCTGTTCTACTTGCATTTCTCTTTGGATCAAATCTCAACTTTGTAAGAGGTCACATATTTCTACAGGGTTAGAGGTACCCTGCTTTATACAGATGATGTCAAGTATGTGTGTGTATAAAATCAGAGTGCCAAAAGGTACTTGCAATCTAAAGGTTTTTTTTTTTTTAAATAGTCATCCTTGCAAGTGTATAGGCCCCAATTTTTATACCTATTTTATTGAAAGAGTCATCATACCTACAGTCATACAGGATTATATGGGTTTAATTTAAACTTGAATAAAATCTGTGCGATTACATCAGTTAAAATATTCTTCAGGCTAATTTATCACCTTATATCCTTGAAACAAGCTGCTTATTCTCCCAGAATAGCAGCTTCTGAAACTTGAATTGGATATACAGCTCCTATTAACCTTGATCTCAAGAGTTGTCACTTTACTAAATTACTATGATCCCTCAATTTTTTCTTTCTTGGTAAACTCAGCATTGAGTACAGATGTAGAGAGGGGACCTATGATAGTTCACAGCCGCCCCCCTTTTTTTTTACAGGATATGCCGTCAGTGGGCAGGAGCACCTTTTTTTTTTTTAGAGGACTGTAAAATACCCATGTTTATGTTACTTCATTTGAAATTTTCTGATGGAAATAGTTTTCCATAACTTAAGACTCTGCAATCTTTCTCATTTTAAAAAGTCCCAGAAATTAAAAAAAAAAATTAATTTACAGTTAAGTGGGTATCTGTAAAAACCTCGTTACTTTTCCCAATGAGAATTACAGCAGCTAAACGAAAAAAAAAAAAAAATTTGAGTAGTAAAAGCCAAGCTGGTAAAACTCAACACAGTAGTCTAACATCTAATATTTATATTACTTATGAACCTGAAGTTGTTTTACTGAGAATAGGTTCTTTTGTCCTTCAGAGTTGGTGCCCAAACTTAAAAGCAGAGTGATCCAATTTTGAAATTATCTACAGTAGAAATTAAGGGTGTCACTAATTAAGCAAGTCACTATCTCTGATAGGCACCTGTTTACACTGCTCTCCATAGCAGGATGAGATCATGCATGTTGTTGGCTTCAGTATGGTTAAGTCAACTGTCCAGGTTCCTTCTTTGACCTGAATCAGCCAAGCTGGGCTAGAACTGCTGAGCAGAAGGCAGTGAAAGAAGGCACAGTACTAATGTCATCTGGCAGTAGATGCTTTCCAGGAATATACCAGAAAAGAGGAGAAGCTACAAGATATAGAGGAGTCTCAGGAAAAAAACCCTACATCCCAACAAAAAATCAAATTTAAGAAAAACCCACTAGGGACTAAAACACTGGAAGTATAACCTAAAGTACCATTTTAGGTTTTTTAAAATTCAGTTGTTTCATACATATGGTATAAAAGAGTTTAGTTTTTTTTTTTAATTAATAGCCATTTCTATCCTTGGAGACTATAAGGGAAACAGCTTGTCAAACAAGCCACCGGACTGGGGGTAAAAATGACTTAGTCCCCCTTCCTCTGGCCCTGCTCTCTTCTGGGCATCACTAGTGTTCAAAAGGATGTCTGCTTTTTCAGGAAAATATGCCAGAAGCATCTGTTCAGGATGGCTCTCATCAGGATTGACACAAGCAAGAAATCCAGGAAATCCTGCACTGAAAAATAAAGGCTGTTGTTTTAGGGCTCTAACCGTGGGTGAAAGAAGATTGGGGTACATTTTTCCTGCTAGGAAAGTTGAAATTGTCCACCTTCATATTTAAAAAACCCACAATAATAAAACAACCCAAAGCAAAAGCCTAGGGATGAATACTTAGGAAACTGGATTCTTAATATTCTTAATAACTATTTAACCCACAAATACGGGTGATTCTTAGACTATGAAACTGCAGGCAGAAGACTGGGAAATTACTTCACTCATGAGTCACGGTGGAGCTTGGCAATCTACTCAAATGATACCCCAATTGCTGTGCATGCTTAAATTAACAATGCAGATGTGCTAAAAGGTCACTTCAGAAGCCTATCAAGCACACAAAACTTTGTGAACAACTGGAAAGATCCAAAAAGTATCTTTTAAAGAAGCAGAGCTTTATAAAACTACACCATGGTATATATTCTTATTGCTCCATAACCACATGGATGTACTGAACAATGTCCTGGAGATGCTGGAGACGTAGCAATGGAGTGGTGCCAGTTACTCTCCATGATGCAGTGTTCTTGGAGAGTGGATTACAATAAAACCTTGTGGACACAGTACAAGTTTTGCTCACTCTTGAATTATTTACCATCGCTGCCCCACTTTATGGCATCAATTTTTCCTTGTGGGACAGTGTCACAAGATTTCTGCAGTTTGCATTAGTAATCGATCCTTATACATAATAGGCATAGACTTTCTACAAGATGTGCTCACTTACAAGTGCTGGGATGGCCAGTTTTTATTCTCTTGTTTCAGAGCAGCTCTAAGATTGCATTTTATTCCTAATAGTCATTTATCATCATAAATTGATGAGACAGTACAATTTCTTCATGTACCAAGGAAAATTCACAGGAAAAAAAAGCACAGAGAAGTATGGTGTGTCCTTAAAGCAATGATTCCATGTTATACCAAATTGCACATGCATAGTATGTAACGCTACTTACTGTTCTTGGACTACACTACTTTATCAGAACACTTGCTAACCTGGACAAACTTCCACAACTGGGCTGCAACCAGCAAGGGTCCTAGTAGCTCCAGTAGCTATGGATGAAACTGTCAAAACATCCTTACTTTCTTTTCCTCCATGATAGTGGTATACGTAATGAATTCTTTGTATTACGTGTTATAACCCATATACAACCTGATTAATGACATTTGCACAGGGGCCAGTTTTGTTCTTTCTCATCACCCCTCCTATAGAGCAATACACAAAATAGGCATTTCAGAAAGTGTGTTTTTTGTAATGATGTACCATATTGGGCACAAGATGTGTATATTTCATATACCAATTGTCTGTAGATATCTAATATCAACATCTATCTAAAGCATACACTATAAAAACGTTAACTGGTGACCCAAAGATATATTGGGACAGAACATAGGGATATTGTGTTGGACACTTTTACAATAAATCAAAGCAAGGACCATGAAGCCAAACTGATGAAGATTCATAAAACAGTACTAAAAAGGAACCATCCAGGATTATAGCACTAAATTATTCATGTATTGTAGGCAAAGAACTTACCTGTGAGACAATACATCCTAGAAGTGGGTAGGATCATTGCAGTAGTACTGCAACTAGAATGGTCTAGTTACACCATGTATTTACTTTCTAGGCACAACCATATACAGATGACGTTTGTGAACATTTCCCCATCCTGCACTATTTACCCGTTCTGTGAAGCTGAGAGATTTTCCTGATTTAAAGTGCCCCTTTACATATAATAATGAAGTGTCAGTCAAGCAGTTCTAATTTCAGCCAACTGGGGGAAAAACAAACACAAAAGCCCTATAGATACACCAAACATTCTGGTTGTTTTCTCAAACTGAGAAATAGCACATTATACATCTATTCCTTAATTATATAATACACAACATGCACAAATAGGCTACACATGGACAGACACTTATAAAATACCTTCTAAATAAGTAATTAGAAGTTTTTGGTCCAATCCACATGATAGATTAAATGAAATCGTAAGAGGCAGTACACACACATCCCCTTCCATGCCTCTTCCACCCAAAAACACACAAAACCCACTTTTAGATTAGGAGAGAAAAGGAATAAACAGAATCACTCTCAGCTCATTCTCTCTATACACACATACACATACATATATGTATACACATATACACACATGCACATGTACACACACATACATATAGCTGGACACTACCTGAATAACACCACCACCATACGAGGAGGCTCTGAACACCTGAATTCACAGATGATCAGGTGAGCTGATTGTAGAACAGATTACAGATATCATGAAAATAAAGTCCTATGGTAGCTACCAGTCTCTCGAGAGCTTGGTGTTCTGGTCTCTTTTGGGGGGAGCAGGAGGGGGTCCTCTCCGCAGTGTTGCATAGCCTGATATATGACTGCCTCCATAACCAGCCTTCTGCTGCTCAGACAGCAGTTCAGGGGGTGGCGGGGGCAATGCCATATCATCCATGGTGGCTGTGGGTTCTGCTCTGGCCATGCGGGAGGAGGAGAGTGAGCCATGCCGAGTGATGGACTTGCGTTGCAGTGTCCTGTTGAGGTCCGCCAGGAATCCAGGCTGGACACTAAGGCTGGATTTGGGAGAGGTGGGCACTTGTGGCACAACTGTGGCCATTGCTGGCTGCTCCAAGATCTCCGCTTGAGTGAGGCGGGTGCTGTCGTTCCGTTTGGGTCGTGTGGGTGGAGGGGCTTTCTTCACTGATGTTTTAGACCATGGCTGCGGTTGAGGATTAACAACTGCCACTTTTGGAGAGGTGCTGCCCGAGAATACTGCTGGAATCTCTACGGGGGGCAGAGGAAGCTCTATTTCAGGTGGAGGGGGTGGAAAGTCAGAATCAGATGGGGGAGAAGGAAATTCCACCACGGAGTCCTTTCCATGCCCACTCAGAACAGAGGCTTTTGCTGACACACACCCTTGTTGGAGAACTCCAGGAAGGTTAACTCCAGAAAGATTTAGTTTCCCAGGTTTGGGCGGTGCTGCAGGAGGTGGTGGGGTCTCCTTGCTGGGAGACCCTGATTCTGCCGGTGGTGCAAACTTGCTCACTAGACTGTCAACCGAAGGTCTCTTAGGCTCAGGATGCTCTGTGTAACCACTGGATTTAATGCTGGAGTTGCGCTGTGGGGTTGGGGGTGGTTTCTTTCCCCCAGGGCTGGATGTCTTACTGGTCTTTTTGCCTGGAGATCCACTTTTGTCAGGGACAGGAGAAGCCGTGGGCGGTGGTGGTGGTGGTGGGGCTGGGGCTGGTGGTGGCAGTGGAGGAGGAAACACCAGGCTGCTCTCAGGAGGGGGAGGAGGGAAGTCAGGAGAGGGGACAGGGATGGAGCTGGGCTGCCACTTGGGTTTTGCTTTCACAGCAGGAGGGGACTGTGGAGCTACATTTGCTGAGATGGGCTTTAGGGGCTGAGATTCCATAGGAGGAGGGGTTGGAGGTGGGGGGAACTGGCTGGCAATCTGCTTCACCACTGAGGGCACTGAGGGCACGGGGGACAGTGGAGAGGGAGGGGGTTTCACACAGAAGCTCTGTTGCTTGGGTAATGTAGGTGGGGGGACTGGACCAGGAGGGGGAGGGGGAGAGGGTGGAACATGAGAAACAGGGAAAGCCAGCTGCTTCTTTGCTGGGGGCACTGGAGGAGTTGGTGTGGGTGGTGCAGCCTGTGTCACAACAGGCAGCACAGTCTTGGTGCTGGTTGGTGGGGGGATGGTCACGAGAGGTTTCGGGGGGGCTTGGGGAGGGAGGGGTGCAGGGACAGGAGGAGGTGGGGGGGGCGTTGGAGGAGCCGCCTGAGTAATATGCTGAACTTGATGAATCTTCAGCGGAGGAGGTGGGGGGCTGAACTGTGGGAGGGACGGGCCACACGGTGCCGGCTTCAGCTGGGCCATAGCCGAGCCAGGGGTTGGGGGAGGTGGAGGCGGAGGCGGCGGTGGAACAACTCCACTGGGGGGCACCAGGATCTGAGGCTTTACTGACTGTGATTGCATCACTGGGGGCGTTGGAGGCTTAAA
>NW_012135303.1:1615425-1653875 GCF_000956105.1 Propithecus coquereli | reverse complement strand
GGGAGGGGTGGGGAAGGCTGTGAAGCAGTGTAAGGGGTGACTATCTTAGGTTGTGGGGATAAAGGGGGCACAAGTGAAGTGTAGGGCCGATTCACAGACTCCATTCTGGCCTAAAAAGAGTATAAAGGGGGGTGGGAGAGAGAAAAAAAACAACAAACAAAACAGTTACAGAGGTAAGCTTTGATTGTGTAAAAGTAAGAAGCAAGGAGTCTGGGACATGCATGAAAAGGAAGCAGCAGCTGGTGGTGATCATAAAGATGGACAGCGTCAGGAAGGCTAAAATCTGATTATCTGGGCAACAAGGACACAGAGAAAATTTGTTTTACCCAACAGTATTCTCGAATAGCTAGACTGCCTAACCACCTAGGAAAAACTTCCCAGTGCAAAAGCTGTCTGGATGGTGACAGGATGTATGATTTCTGACCTTGGCTGTATGACTTTCTCACACCCTGCCCTAAGAGGGAAGCCTCTGTGGAAGGCCCCGAGCGCTGGACGTGGGCAAGGGGAGATGTGACGGCTCAAGTTCACCTTCCGTCCATGACTGCATCCACATCAAGCAGATGCCGTACTGGGTTTGAGGGTGCTGGTAGAGGGCCTCCTGAAGAGTGAGGACAGCTTTTTGATGCTAGCAAGCTGACACATGAGAGCATGAAAATGTTGAGCAGGCGTGCACAGTCACACAGGAATGAATGAGCTTGACACACACACTTGTGTTCAGGTGAGACACTTGCATCCAACATGCACAGTCCAGCAATGCAGGTAAAGGGGGGCATTCTTTACATTTGTTTTACTGGAAAATACATAAAGAAATGCTTTGTAAACATTATGGCAAAAGATCACAAAAGTATCATACAGAAAAAGCCAGAAGAAAATAAGAAGAAACTATGGTAGGCTAGAATAAGGAAATGTATCAGGAAATGGGAGGCAGGGTTTGCCAACAAGCTGCTGACGAACCCATCTGGGTACTGCATCGTTGCCGAAATGACCACATCTGGTCGTTTACTTTATGGAGCTAATTATGCATGATGGTGATTTAAGTACTTTTGAAGAGAGGAAGAAAGGACCCCCGGGTAAATTTGGCTGCATCTTTTAGGCTCTTTGAACAAACTCTGAGGATCCAACATAAACCATTTGTTTTCAATTACATTTGACATCTAATTAGAATCGAGAATGTTTGTTAGTGGACTAGAAGGCTCATTATAGGGCACAATTCTAATGCCCATCAGGACACTCACATGTCTCCTTAAAAATTACACCATCAAGGTAAAAGCATTAGTCTGTAAGATTTGGTTATAGGAGTCACTCAGGTTAATGTGTTTCCAGAGAACAGCCCCTGACCTTAACTTGACCCTGTGTTGGCTGCTTCAGGGGTGCAGGCCTTAGCTGTGCCGGCCTTCTCATGTGGCACCTGAGACTGAGGTAACAGGAGAAGAAATACACAGTATGATCGAGACTCAAGTCGTCACTGCCACACGGCAGGGTTTTTAATCTTTCTGAAACACTTTGTGCAATGATGGACTTGGCTTCTTAATCACAGAATGTTTGGGTCTTTGTTTTCCTTGGCCTTACATATAACAATTAAGTAGTTTTATAACTTAAAATTGCACGTGGATCTCACCATTCATAACTTGGTGAGGCAAAGGGTTTTTCCGTTGACATCTGAGTTATGTAAAGCAGCTTCTCTAGTACATTTTTAGAGTACTAGCTACATCCAAATTGATTAAACGGGGGA
This sequence comes from Propithecus coquereli, assembly GCF_000956105.1. Taxonomy (NCBI): domain Eukaryota; kingdom Metazoa; phylum Chordata; class Mammalia; order Primates; family Indriidae; genus Propithecus; species Propithecus coquereli. The sequence goes on along the minus strand of NW_012135303.1, from coordinate 1,652,143 downwards.
AAGGAGAATTACTCTTAAAGTTTGACTAATTGATAAAGGAATTAAATTGTCAGTGTTTTGAGACTTTAGATCATTAGAACTAATTCTCAAACACTCACTTCTGAAGCAAAGTGCCTCACCCCACACTGGAGCCACTAATGGCTCCTCCGTCCTCCCAAAGACCAGTTAATCAACCACATACACAGTTAAGGAATAAACTGAGGGAAAATGTCCATTTAATACTCATCCGTGAATGTACCTGTGTAAGTGAGTCAGACCACAAGAACAGCAAAAATCAAAATTATTGGGTAAAAACAAAATAGGCCAGATGTGCCACTCTTCCTCAATGATGAACTAAGCTCTTGCACACTGGAATGACAACAGCCAGGACATACCCTTGGCTGCACAACTGCAGAGACCGTTTGATAGAGGACTACTATGTCTTAACTCAGCTAAAGAACCACTCTATTTTTCTAATTATAATCTTGCAATAATTATAGTTATCTTCAGTGTCACTGAACAATCTACTATGCAAGGCTCAGAAATCCAAAATTTTACGGGGACTGATTTGAATTTAGTCTTCCACATAAAGGATAATTTGAGAAAATTCGTCAATGCCAGAGAAATGCAAAAAAGCACCAAAGAAAGAAGATAAGGAATGAGTCTGAATGAATTAAATTACTAATAGATAAAGAAATAACTGTAAGCAGCTTCTCTGGAACATATTTAGGGCATTGGCACTAGTTGGTGGTGTATCATCAAATTAAGAGTGCAAACGAGGAAATTGTTATTTCTGAAAAGTTTGAGCCACTGACAAAAGAGTTAAATTGCCGGGGTTTTTTTTGTTTGTTTATTTTTGAGATCTTAGGTCATTAGAGCCAATTTGCAAATATTTCCAAGGGGAAGTCAAATCGATAGGTCTGAGACAGCTTTACCTGTTACAAAAGGAAGGGTGAAGATCTGAGAAAGAAGTCTGAAAATAGAGCCAAATAAGATTCTTAATAAAGGAATAAAAGAACAACAAGTTAAACCCATAGAATACCACAGATTCTTCTACGTAAATTAAAACGAGTGTGTTACCTTGTTGGACTCTTCCAACTGAGTGCCTCGCTTCCAGGCTTCGGAGAAGATAGAGCTCACGATGCTCTGGGAACGAATGTGTCCTGCTGGCTGAGTGTCGGAAACTCCACTGTCAGACTGATTGGAGTGATTTGACTGAGACTCTGTTTAAAATAGTTTTTAAAAAATAGGATTAAATGAGTCACTATTCTGATAGTAGGAATATGAACATTTACATAGATCTTTTTACACAGGTCAAATGCTATATAGCAGTGGTCTCCAACCTTTTTGGCACCAGGTACTGGTTTCATGGAAGACAATTTTTCCATAGACCGGGGTTGGGGTGGGGGGAATGGTTTCAGGATGATTCAAGCACATTGCATTTATTGTGCAGTCAAACCTCTCTGCTCATGATAATCTGTATTTGCAGCTGCTCCCCAGCGCTAGCATCACTGCCTCAGCTCCACCTCAGATCATTAGGCATCAGATTCTCGTAAGGAACATGCAATCAATACCTCGCATGTGCAGTTTACAGCAGGGTTCGTGCTCCTATGAGAATCTAATGCTGCTGCCGATCTGACAGGAGGCGGAAGTTACGCAGTGATGTGAGCCATGGGGAACAGCTGTAAATACAGATGAAGCTTTCCTCGCTCACCTCCTGCTGTGCAGCCCAGCTCCTGGAAAGCCACTGACAATACCGCTCAGGCCTGGGGGTTGGGGACTGCAGCTATGTTGGATAGCAACAAGTTACTTTTACTCATTTCATTATAAACATTGCCTGTATTTTCCACTAGAAACTTTCCTTGCTTGGGGTTACTAGGAAATTTTGGATTCTTTTTAAATAGTTCACCATGAGAGACTGATAATTACAATAAAGGACTCCTATAACGTTAGTTGTATCTTGACAACCTGATTTCATGATTGTGTGAAATTTGCTCCAAACAAGAATAAATGAACCATCAGTGGAGGTCTGAATTTTTTTCAATCATGTCTTCATTACTTTGAGAATCAGCATTTTTAATACCCTCTGCTCCAGGCCATTCCCAGAGTTGTAACTTAGGAATTCAGATCTATAATTGATGATTATCTCCTTTTCCCTAGCAATGAACAATACTTAGAATTCAACCCCCTAGTGCGAAGTGTGTTTCCTAGGGATTTAAGTATTGGCCCCATAGGGCAGCAGCCGTGCTATGTCCTTGGCCTCCTGGGCAAGGCACGGGAAAGTCTCCAGGGGAGCGAGCCTTGGTGGGAAAGGCCGTGAGGACACAGTGTGTCTCTGACTGACATCTGAGCTGAGGGATCTGACAAGATTATTTCACTGGACTCCTGATTAGGTAAGGTAACCATGTGGATGCACCTAAGTTGATGCCTGGCATCTAGTGGAGACTCAAATGTTAAAACTGATCTGATCTACTCTGTGATGTGTGGATATCACTAGACTGTGATATTAAGCCAGCAAGTCAGCCAAGTTAGCCAAAGTAGTCAAAGATAATAGCCACAAGGAAATCCTAAACCCAAACTCTTTTGGAGACAGTTAAGACAATATCCTTAGGGCAAAAATACAAGCAACATAAGATAAAACCTACTCTGTTTTCTTCTTTCTTGATCACATAATAGCTGAGTAGTTTTTTAAAAGTTACAACTTCACTAGCCTCATTTATTATCCCTATTTAATATCCTGAACAACAGTTTACAAGACAGGAGGCTGGAACACATGAATCCTTGAGCTCTCTTCAATATATGATTTTATGATATATATTAAAAAGTCTGCTTAATACTTTACACAAACTATATGAATGATGTTGGCACAGGGAAAGGCACTAAACCTATAACACATCATAGTGTGTGAAAGCGCCTGACGTAAGTACTATAGAAATTTTTCAAAAATATCATTAAAAAATTAAAAAAACATTATTCATCTTTTCTCAATCTTCTATCCCTTAATTTCCTTTTCCTACATACTTTTCCTACTTGCTACTCTTACCTTGCCTATCCTAATCCATGTTCTGGAAGGGTTCCCTCCCCACCCCACCCCACCCCCCCCAGTTTAATAAATGTTTTATCTTAGAATAGTTTTAGGTATTTACAGATTAGGTATTTGAATATCAGAATATTAGAACAGTTTTAGCACAGAATTTGTACATACCTGGTATCTAGTTTATCCCATTATTTAGCAATATGCTTGGTTTTAAAGAATTTCTCCTTGGGTCAAAAGTGTCCTCTTTTAATATTACTTCTCTTTAGTTTACCCCAATTAACAAGCTACCTTACTATAACAGGACATTTGTCACAACTCAGGAAATGACATTGGTACATTACTATTAACTAAACTCCACACTTCATTTGGATTTTACTAGTGTTTCCCTAATGTCCATTTTCTGATCCAGGATACCACATAACAGTCGTCATGTCACCCACAGCAGTTTCTCAGACTTTCCTGTTTTTGATGACTTTGACAGTTTTGGGGAGTACTGGTCAGGTATTTTGCAGACTGTCTCTCAGTTTTGGTTTGTCTGATGCTTTCCTCTTCATTAATCATCTGAGGTCATGGGATTTGGGGAGGAAGACTACAGAGAAAAAAAGCCATTCTCATCACATTATATCAAGGGTATCTGTCATCAATATGACTTATTACTGATGATAATGATCACCTGGCGGAGGCAGTGTTTGTAAGGTTTTTCCACTGTGAAGGTGCCCATCCCCCCCCAGTTGAAAGCAAGTCACTATGCACAGTCCACACTTGAGGAGTGTGGAGTTGAGTTCTACCTCCTTGAGGGCAAAGTGTCTTAATCATTTAGAAATCTGTACAGGAAGGTTGTTTCTTCTTCCCAGTATTTATCCAATAATTTGTATCAGTGACTCATGGATATTTATTTTATAATTTGGGTTATAATCCTTTACTACATTTTTTATTGTATTGCTCAGCTTTGGCCACTGGAACTCTTTCAGGTTGGATCCTGTGTCCCTTTGACAAACTCCCATCTTGTTTTTTTTTTTTGATCACTTTCTTACTTTCTGCCATTGCAAGAGGCTCCAGGCTTATCTTGTATATATTCTCTGCGATAGCCCTATCATCAGTCCACAATTTCCGTAAGAGCCCTGGTTCCTTTTTCTGGAGAGTAGTATTAGAAACCACGATCTAGGCACTGGGTTTTCTCATTGTTACTGGGTATCACTGCTTCTAGGCCCTCTCAGTGGACAAAACTAGGAAATATACATATATATACACACACAAACCCGTGCATGTATAATAATTTGTTTTTACTTAATTATTGAGTCATATAACTTTTTAATCAAATACTACTTAAAGTAATTATTTCTTTCACCATATATGGTGTGAGAACAATTAAAAAATTCTGCTTTTAGATGACAAAGATCTCATTCATGGAACATTCTGAAGTGAAAAAAGCATTTATCTTAAGAAGTAATCACAGTACACTAGCTTAAAGGATGTGTGAATCTGAAAATAAGCACCTTTTGAGTATCACTGATTTCCTGTGAAAATTTTAGAAAGTCTGATGACTTGAACGGCTTTCTCTAACTGTTATACTGAACTAGTTCTAGTTATTTCCATTCCCCTGAAATGTCAGGAAACCTGTGGGGAAGGAAGGCAGCTTCGTCATGGGGTTTTTTTTTTTTTTTTTTGAGACAGAGTCTCACTGTGTTGCCCGGGCTAGAGTGCCGTGGCGTTATCCTAGCTCACAGCAACCTCCAATTGCTGGGCTCAAGCGATCCTCCTGCCTCAGCCTCCCAAGTAGCTGGGACTACAGGCATGCGCCACCATGCCCGGCTAATTTTTTCTATATATTTTTAGTTGTCCAATTAATTTCTTTCTAATTTTAGTAGAGACGGGGTCTCGCTCTTGCTCAGGCTGGTTTCGAACTCCTGAGCTTAAACAATCCGCCCGCCTCGGCCTCCCAGAGAGCTAGGATTACAGGCATGAGCCACCGTGCCCGGCCTCGTCATGGATTTTGAGTATAAAGACTCTCTCCAAGAAACTTTTTACCCCAAATTATGCATCAGTAGTTGTTTTTCGGCTGTATGTGTGAGTTTTGAATAAACTTTATAAATAACATGAATCTTGGCTTTATAAGTCTATATACTGATTTTTCATTTCAAATGCATTTGTGAACTAGCCCATGATATTGTTCCCTCTAGCAATTAGAAACAAAAAAATCAGACCAGGTACAGTGGATCGCACCTATAATCCCAGCACTTTGGGAGGCCAAGGTGGGAGGACTGCTTAAGGCCAGGAGTTTGAGACCAGCCTGGGCAACACAGCAAGACCCTTTCTCTACAAAAAAATTAAAAAAATTTTTAAAAGTCAGCAGGGTGTGGTAGCATGTGCCTGCACTCCTAGCTACTCAGGAGGATCACTTGAGCCCAAGAGTTGGAGGCTGCAGTGAGCTATGATGATGCCACTGTGCTCCAGCCTGGGTGACAGTGTAAGACCCTGTCTCAAAAACAAACAAACAAAGCATCTATTGATTGTAATTTAAAAATTAGATGTGGCCCTGGTTTTCAATAATCAAGCTGAAATTTCCAGGTCTACCTATCAGCCTCTATAGAGACTTCCATACTGGCAGGAAAATAGTGCTTTGAAGCATTTTGAACTACCTGGGATGCTGGAAGAACTGGATCCTGATTTAATGCTGGAGCTGGATAAGGAAGTCCAATCATAAGCTGACTCTGTTCTCTTCAAGGCTTCTTGATAGTTCATGTAGAGCTGCTTCCCATACTAAACAAAAGGAGTAAATGGTGACATCTTTACTTTACTGGGTATGATACAGAAGGATGAGGTAGAAAGGGGGACACATTTTTTGTTTACTGATTCATAACAATTAAAATTTGAATTAAAATTAATACTTATCATACTATAAAAATTCTTTTAATACCAGTAAATTTTAACCTATTCTTATTTTTCCTCATTTTTAGAGGGGCTGCATGAAGTCAACAATTGACTTGATTCAATTGTTCATTGTTCATGATTCATATGTTCATTACAAATATAAACGTATTTTTTCCCATCCCAAATTCTTGGTTCAGGGCCAGCTTCTCAGCACTTTTTAGGATACTGTTCAAAATATGGTTGGTAAATGATCATGACCTAAAGTAATTTAAAAATTTATTTTGCTTTGGCTAAACTCTGCTATGTCAGAATCACATAATGCGTTCTCCAAAGCCAAAATAAATCACTTTGACACTACACAAGCTTTTGCCAGCAGTATTATTCCCTGGATACCAACTATTAAAAGCTTTATCCCTATCAACAAGGAGAAAAGACAACATTTAAAACATGAAACTTGGGCCTCAGAAAACTCAACAGTGGCAAAATTATGAACATGAAACAATCAGAATAACTGTTGTGACAATCAAAATTATACCATCAAACACCTCATTATTCCATTCATCACATCCAAAGAAAACCTACCTTTGCGATGCGGATCCCGTTGACCCACTGATGCAGAGTCCTCACATCATCACAGCAAAGGTATTTGATATACTGAGATTTCTTCTGGATCTGTGGGTGCTGCAAGATTAAAGGCAAAATCCAACTAAGTCCCCTGGAGAACTAAAGAAAAACAAACTCTATCAAAGCTTAAACATATCCTGACAAGTTATAGGCCATTAATATAATGGCCAAACAACTTATACTTCTTATATGGCTGTAAGGCCAAATAAAATAGCCAAATAAAAAGTATTTTAACAAAGTAAATGAGAAAGAAATTTGTTAAATTTTGTGTCAGGATGTCCATGTTAAAATAAACCTTCACATTCTGGGAAATTTCTAAACATCCCTTCTACTTTTCAAAGAAACAAAGTCCATTAAAAAGTCAGTAGAATTCTTGATCTGTAAGACTGTGAAAAGGGAAGAGAATGTTTGATTTCAATTTGATCCCGCTGAAATCATGAATTCAGAAGACTCCAAATCAGAGAGTCTTTGGTCAAGTTTCCAGTGCTTGTCTGGAGGTAAATAATTGGGCTGGGTATACAAAGCTCAGGCATGGCACCTGGGACAAGAGTCCACAGTCGCACCTGCTGCTGTGGCGGGGGTAAGTGAGCACTGCTCCATAGGCCCCTCCCTCTAACAGACTGCGGGACCACAGCATGTGCCCTCTTGGGGGAAGAGTAGCTTTCAACAGCATTGTAAGATTTACTTTTCTCAATCCACTGTACTTTTCAGTTGAGGCTTGGATGGGAGGTGACTGACTTGACCTTGGCTATACGAACAGGTGTTTTAACTTCACTGGGCCTCGACCACTAGTTTTTTGGGAAGAAAAGCCCTAATCACTCTTGTTTTGCATGTAATGATTTATAATTACTACTTCCCTTTTCAGTTATTCTGAAAAACAAAAAATTGCTATATTTTGCCTAGAAAAAATTTTAAATTTATGTTCAATTATAAGAAAGAAAGGAGCTTTAAAAGAATTTAGTTTTCCAAAATTCCTCAATTACATTCATTTGTTGTCAAAACCCATGAGATCAATAAAAATAAGCAATTTGAATACATTCTCAATCCAGCAAGAATGGCCATCAATAGAAGCTATGTATCTGCACTGCTAAAGATCAATCACTGGTCTACAATGAAAGAAAAAAATGTAAATCCATTTATTCTATTCTATTCTTTGCTTTATAGAACTCAGCTCCTATAATAACATTTAATACTAAAACCAACTTTCTTGTTGAGGACTACAGTTTTAAACAATAAACCCTCAAAAATTAGAAGTGAGCAAAACAATAACAGTTTTCTCTCCTGACAATATAGATCCTCTCTTGGAATATGCTCCTTGTCCATAGTAAATCACATTATAATAAACCACCATAGCAATCTTGAAAGAGCAAAGGAGAATAGGTAGAGGAGTATATATTTTTCTATAAAAGAAGGAAGGGAATTTTACCTCATTTATTTATTCAACAAATATTTACTGAGGAAGAACTATTTGCCAGATGCTTCAGCTAGGTTTTGGGATATAGTGATGAGCAAAACAGAAAATGTTCTTGATCATAAGAAGCCATCGTTTGTGCAGAAGATGAAATAGGCTGACTGAAAAGAGCTTTCTTAGTGTTGCCAACTAGGACTTAAGAGACTGTTCTCCTGCTTCATGGGGCTCTGCCTACCAGGCAGGGTTCAGAGATCTGAACAAGCTGCTAGTGATGGCTCCCAGCCTTCATCAGCACACCTCCCTTCATGGCAGTTTACATATCATTCTTGGCTGCATGGGTGTTCGCCTACAGCAGAAGCCCTGACTGAGTGTGTACGTGTGCTTCTATTCGTTCTCTACATAAACTGTTTTTTTTTTTTTATCAATACAATATTAGGGAAAAATCAAAGAGAAATTATCCTCTACCTTTCCCTCCTCATCTCTCTAACCTGGGAATCCAGATAATACCGTGAAGAATACTATAGTGTAATAATTTGAGTATTTTTAAGTCAAGCATCAGATTACTTGCTAGTTTAAAATTCCTTTTAGAACCTCAAAAATTCTTTTCATTCCCACCCCCATAATAAAGGCATTCATCACTTTCCTTATGGTTATACAGGCTCTGTACCAGTACCTCGAGGTTGCCTGTTCTACTATTATTTTATTAATAGTGGCATTTACTGAGCACTTACTATGTACCAGACATATTTCATATTTGGAATATTTCATATATATTAGCTCATTCAGTCTTCATGAAAACTGTCTGAGTTACATATTGTTATCTCCATGTTCCAAGAAGAAAGCAAGGCAAAAGGATTGAGACAGCACTTAAAGTTGCTCCCAACACATGAAGGAACTGGAATGTGAACCCATACGGTCTCATTCCAGGGCACGCGGTTTTAACTACTCTGTCATACTACTGCCTTATTAAAATCTCCCTCCTCTGAAGTTGTTGCCTCTCCTCTTTTCCCCAAAATATTATGCTATTACTTTTAAAACTACACAAAGTCTAAGAGGAAGTGTGGAGGAGGGATTCGTTGCTAAAAACAGAAACTCAATATTTAAGCCTCTTTAAAGACTCCAAAAAGAATATATAATGATATTGCTCCCCAAATAGATGAATAGCTATTAAGAAAGGTCATCATTTCATTTTTTTTTTTTTTTTTTTTAGACAGAGTCTCACTGTGTTGCTCGGGCTAGAGTGCCGTGGCATCAGCCTAGCTCACAGCAACCTCAAACTCCTGGGCTCAAGCGATCCTCCTGCCTCAGCCTCCCGAGTAGCTGGGACTACAGGCATGCGCCACCATGCCCGGCTAATTTTTTCTATATATTTTTAGTTGTCCAATTAATTTCTTTGTATTTTTAGTAGAGACGGGGTCTCGCTCTTGCTCAGGCTGGTTTCGAACTCCTGAGCTCAAACAATCCACCCGCCTCGGCCTCCCAGAGTGCTAGGATTACAGGCGTGAGCCACTGCGCCCGGCCCATCATTTCATTTTTAAATGACACTGACTTGGAAAACACACATTCTCTGATAAAAGGTAAACATTTTGAGAACAGAAACATTTAACAATAAACTAAGAAATTCTGGATTACTTTTGTGCTATCAGATTATTTTTTCTGTTTATGCAAAAAATTAGCTTTAGACAATTACTATAACTCTGTTAACTATTAATAAAAGAGATGCTCTACAATCACAGTCAAGTGCCAAAGGAAAACAAATGAACGTATAGTACCCCTACTTATTACTTAGCAAACATATATAGCTTGATTCTCTCAATTGGCATACAAGAAATTAATTAGACTATAGAGTATAACATTCCACCCTATTACTTCCATGATTATCACATATAGCATATTTCTATTAGTAACAGTGCTTGAGAAGCTTATGTTCACATTCCATCCCTAAACACAAACCACTTTTCCCTTCCCACCTACCATACTAAAATAGTCATGTACTGCATGGTATCATTTCAATGATGGATCGCATATGACAGTGGTCCCCTAAGATTATAATATCATATTTTTACTGTATCTTTTCTATGTTTAGATATGTTTAGACACACAAATACTTACCATTGTGTTCCAACTGCCTACAGTATTCAGTACAGTAACATGCTGTACAAGTTTGAAGTCTAGGATAATAAGCTGTATCATACAGCCTGGACGTATAGTGGGGCTGTCGCTTAGGATGGAGTGCAGTGGTGCGATTACAGCTCACTGAAGCCTCCAACTCCTGGGCTTGAGAGATCCTCCTGCTTCACCCTCCTGATTAGCTAGGACTACAGTTGTACACCACCACACCTGGCTAATTTAAAAAATTTAAAATTTTTTGTAGAGACAGGGTCTCCTTATGTTGCATAGGTCTCAAACTCCTGGGCTCAAGCAATCCTCCTGCCTTAGCCTCTCGAAGTGCCGGAATTACAGGCAAGAACCATCACCCTGGCCTGCCTCATTTCTTTAGAAATGAAATTTTAGATCTAAGGTGAGCCCTACTCTGACAATTATTGTGTTATATAATTTTTTAAAACACAAGTCTTCCCTTAAGACACTTATTTAATTATACATGCATATATGTGTCCCAACAAAGGTGTACCTATTTTAGATGATATATCATGTCAAATTTGCTCCTATATTGTCAAAATTCATGAATAAGCTGTTCCTACAATTATTATTTTTTCGTTCTTATCACAAAGACATTACTTTTATTATTACCTTTTAAAAAACTAGTTACCAAACAATGCGTTTTATTACTTTCTGTAAGCGTGTATATATTTCCCATATACTGCATTTCACTGTAAGGACTTAGACTCAGCCAATGTAGCCTAAAGCACACAAAAGACATCAAGCCCTAATTTAAGTTTGCATTTGTGTAGACACTGTGCTGTAGCATGTTTTTGTTTCATTTGTTAGAACTCATATGCTCAAGAATAAAAATATTTACATAGGCAAAATCTAATACAGACTTTAGAGGAAAAAAGGCATATCTTTAAATCCTAATTTGTGTGACCTCGGGAAAATTGATCCCTCTAAACCTCAGTTTCCATATCTGGAAAATGGGGGCTCTAGAACACAGTTGAGATTGATGTGTGTAGTGCTTCTAGTGCAGGCCTGTCACCTTGGAGTTCTTCAATAAGTGATGGCCATTATTCTTACTATTATTTGCACTTAGGGTATCATGATTTTCCATTTCAATACATTGAATATTTCTAGGTATAAAGAGATAGGTAATATATGAGGGTAGCCTAAACTACTTTACCAAAAGCAAATAAGAAATACACAAATCATTATTATAAAAACCAACATAAGAAAAAACCCTTAGCACAAAAATATTCTTAATCTAAGAATTCTGAGAATTACAAAAGGGATTAAAATAATAGTGAGTGGTCATAATTAATACAGATTATAGCAGACACTGTTGGGTGCCTCCCCTATAGCTATCTCCTCTTCCCCATTTCTTTTCTGGCAGAGGCTCACCTTTCTGTGTCCCTCAGGATGTGAATTCTGACTAGTCCAAGGTAACCACTATGGCTTCACTCCCTCGACTATGGTTGGTTAGGAGTGGGAAATGTACTCTGGGCTAATAATCAATCCTCAAGGGGAGAGCTGTTAAGTAGGTTCTGGGAAATAGTTCCTTCCTCTTGAAAAAGACAAATATAGGGAGAAACAGTCCTTCTTCTGAATTTTGCTGGGTCTACATGTAATGCCTAGAACTGCATCTTGTGACTGTGAGGTGAGCCTGCCTGGAGATATGCTGATATGCAGAATGTGGAACAGGGAATGATAGAAAGAATTTGAGATCTCACTGACAACCTGGAGCCACTGAAATAACCCACTCTTACTGTCTTCCTGTTATGAGACCCTCAAATAACTCTCATTTATGTGGGTTATGTATATTGATACTGAAGGAATCAAAAATCTACCACTCTGGCATATTGACTATTTAAGTTAAAGATACTTGAAAAACAACAGGTACAAAAAGATCACTTTGACCTTCGTGCTATGTCTTAAAAGCAGAAGATAAAATTCTCATGTGAAAGCTGCCCTCCTAATACCAGAAAGACAAAACATTCTTATCCTCAAGGATGAGAAGTCAAAACAGAGAGAATTCTACATAGACTTTGTTAAAATAACCCTCATCTTTAAGCCTCCCCATATAATTTAGTTGCTTCGTCACAACTTACTATTCTTTGTTCAATCCACTCTACAAGCGATCGACTCTAACTACTTCTTTGGTTCTTCATTTTTTTATTAAGGCTCTTGTGCCACATAAAATTTGTATTATGCTTTTCTCTTGTTAATCTGTTTTATGTCAATTTAACTGTTGGGCCTAGCTAGGACCCTACGAGGATGGAAGGAGTTTTTCCACCCCTACAATGTTGACCTTATTAGAAATTAAGACTGAGAAAAACTTAAAATACAAGAATATACAAACACGCATCACACTATCCAAGAGAGCAACAATACTATCATGTTATGTAACCTCTTAGAAAATCCTACTATACATTTTTGAGAGAATGAGAGGGCAAGAGGCAAATAACACTTTACCATTATTAGAAAAATAATTTTGACATCATGGTTTTAGGGATTCTCAGGGGATCTTGGACCTCATTTTGAAAACTGCTTTGTACAAACTTTAAAAAAATCAATTGCTCCTGAAAGTAACCTAAATGATACAGTGGTGTTCTTCAGCAAAGGGTTTATATAATAAACCTAATTTTATTAAAGCAATCAAAAATCTACCTCAAAATCCCAAACAAATGATACTCCTTAAATCCAAGTGACAATTCTCACAGAAAAGTGAAATCAAACATGATATAAACATGTTTACCAAAGAGTCACAAAGATGGAGCCAGTGAGAAAAATTTAATCGTCCCCCTAATTTTTGTATGTTGTCTTTATCAGTGATTCAATAGATCACTAAAAATTTGCTTGAAATGTCAGATCTTCTCAAAAGTACAGATACAATTAGTGTGAGAAGCTCAAAAGCCTGGATAAAGAAGGAAAAAGAAAGCTCCCTAAAAACAGCAGATAGGTCATAAAGCACACATGGGCTGTCATGGCTACAGTTTAGAGAAAAAAGAGAGCCAATTCTGTACCAGATGAGAGCCAGTCCAGTTTGAAGTTGGGCGCAGTGCCCTCTGATGGTTCTGCTGAGTAGATACAGGAAAAGACAAAATACATATGAAAACACAAAATACATTTGACCCACATCAGTCTCTGATTAAAAATAAGCCTGCTATTAAAGAAGAGTGTCAAATTTATAATCAAATATATTTTATATGATGCAAAGCTTACAATGTAGTAGCCACTCCTTCTTAGCATTACTCTAATTAGGGCTAATTGGCTAAGGTCAGCTGTGATACAGTATATGGGGCTTTTCCTTACCACCCTTCACCATTTCATTTGAAACCTATAGAATAAAGCAAAAATAGTATACTTGCTGGAGATCCAAACCATTCTAAAATGGCCAATAACCTGCTCTTATGTCCAACATCAATTAAAATTCCCAAAAAAGAGATATGTGTTTACCTTTAGCACCAGACAATAGTCCGTAGGTGCTTTGTATTTGTTCCGATAGTCTTGGCCATAATAAACATTGACATGATCCAGCTGGAGAAAGCACACCAGATCCCGAGAGACCTAAGATAAAAATGCCCAAAAGACCAAATTAATAATAATGTGCAAACAACCAAATATCATACCTGTTAACAGTTTCTAGTTGAGAATCAAAACTTTACTAATACAACCTAGAAATTACTGCTCTTTTGCAGAAGACAAGACAATGAGATTCTCTATAAATGTTTCTTCTTTAATCCACAAAGTAACAAAAAAGGTATTTTTTTGTAACTTTTCACTTACTGTCTTGCCATTCATAATGAACACTAACTTGTTTGGAAATGTCACGTTTTAAAGATATTAATACTATAAATATAGTATATTAAATACAAAATAGTGTAACAGAACTCTTTGGAAAAAAACAAGAAAATATCAAGTAGTTCAGTGTCTGTAACACATATCTCAAGTACAGGGATTCTCGACTGGGGGGGTTTCTTCATCAGTTAAATAGGGGCAGCAATATAAGCTCAGAGGATTGTTGCAAAGACTAGATGAGACCGTAAAAAGCTTAAAAAATAGTATATAAAACTATGATTTCAAATTTGGTACAAGAATTAAGATAGGCCCAACTAATAACCAGAGAAGTGAAAATTTGGAGGTTTCCTCTTCTTTTCAGTAGATTAATAAACAAAGCAATATTCTGTGTACCCTATAAGAATTGAAATAAATCATAGCCTGGGTTCAGCTTGCCAGCAAACTCACTACAAATTAAAAGCAATTAGTGTAAGAAAGAAGTTCAAAAGCCAACAGAAGGGACACACCTTTGCTTTTCCTTTAGGGACATAGTAGATACCAGAGGCTCGCAAGAGAAAATAACGCTTTTTCCAAGACTTCTTGCCATCATCTTTCAACCAAAGGACTCCTTCAATTTCCGGTACAGTTACAGAACTTCCACAAAAACATTCCTAAAATAACAAGGTAATTTGGAAAGACTTATGATCCTTGAATTCTCTGAACGAAGTTGTGTTCACCCCTGTGAAATGCATCACATGGTTATTGAACCAAAATGGTTTTAACCAGGCTGCTAATTTTTCTCTCAATTAGTACTTTCTATTCCAAATATAATATGAATTTATTTTGGAACTACTATGGCAATCCTAAAACGTTTAAGTAAAAATGCCAGTCATACATGTAACAATGAATTTTTTACCTATAAACTTTCACCTAATGTTTTGAAGAAAAACTTGAAACATCAACCGAGTTGCATATAACAGTATTTTAAAAACATTTGTAAACAGCGTAGTTATACTAAATTTAATAAAAGTGTCAGGGCTAACATAAGCATTAGATTTCCTTTTTTTCCAAATTAACGATACATTAGATTAGCTGTCAAGCTAAATAGGAATATATTTTAAAAGAAAGCAACATGCCAAATAATTAAACTTTAACAATTTAAAAACTATCAATATATATGATTCTACGACAGTAGACATTTATTTTAAAAATATTTAATACCAGGTTGAAAGGAACACAAACTCAAAATTCTGAATTCTATTGTCTATATGTAGATAAAAATCTAATATTAAAACCAATCATATATTTGTAAAAGACAAAAGAAATCCTCACTAAAAACTAACACAGGACATTTTTAGCCTAAATTAATTTTTCTCCCCAAAGTACAGAAAAATTAGGAATTATAAAGAGAAATTTTACTTAATCATAGCTACTATCACTATGAAAACCACTTGCTGATCTTCATTTTCCTAACTGGTAAGTAAGAGTTTATTCAGGTTTTCATGTACACTAACTTCTCTAGGATTTCAGTTCTTTAAAATCAGCCAAAAAGCAAAAAATTCAATTATGTTTTAATTTATTACTCTTCAAAATGAGATTTCCTCAAATATGATCATTATGATTTTTAAAATTATTTGAATTATTTAAGACTAAGGCTTGAAATATTTTATGAACAGCTAATTATATTCAAATTTCTCTCTCGGTAAGCAGATAAAAACAGTTCAACCACATCCTTGAACAACCAGCCATCCCCCCTGACTTGGCAGCCCCCAAAAGCTCATTACTCCTTTTAGTTCACTAGATATTGCTTGGCAAAGTAACAGTTTTTAACACATTCTTCAGTGGCTTAAAATGTTCACACAGTTATCAGAGAACAAAGGCTTTTCTAGTTAACAGTTGTAACTACAAATATAGGGCACTGACATGCTTGACTTCAAAAAGGTGCTTAATAATTTTAAAATGTGCAGAAAGGTGGGGGAGGGGTCATACCTCCAATAGCACTTCTTTGTTTCTATCTGCCATCTCAGCTGTTTCCTTTTTCCCCAGAAGATAATTCTGGAAAAACAAATAAATGAAAGTTACAGGATAAACCCATTCTATTATTCCCTTGGCCCGGGTGTGTTTATGACTTCTACTAGAGAAACAGACTCTAATTTCTGTTGGTGTAAAGGGGAGTACTCCTTTGAAAAGCTCCCTGCTTACGGCATCATCACTAAAATGCTTCACACCAGCCTTCTCCTTGCCTATCCATTTGTCATGAATTATTCCATAAAATGCCCTCCCCCAAATCATGAGGTGATAGTACATGCAACAGCTGGCAAATATGTTTTGGGATATTGAATAGAAGTTACATGTAAAGGACCTGAAAGATTAAAAAATTACTAAACACAACGAGTAAGGCAAATCCCCTTAAAATGTGCTCATCCAGATGCAGAAAATTTAATTTAAATTTAATTTATGTTCTGGCTAATTTTTACAAAGAAATCCTAAATTCTCTGAGACTACAATAATCTCATTTGCTTGACTCAGCTGAAATCTGAATTCTAATCATTAGTATACAATTGTCTCTCCGTATCCATGGGATTGGTTCTGGGACTACCCTTGGACACCAAAATCTGCTGATGTTCAAATCCCTTATATAAAATAGTGTAGTATTTGCCTATTACCTATGCATATCCTCCTGTATACTCTAATCATCTCTAGATTACTTATAATACCTAATACAATGGCTACCCATCACTTCATTCACTGGATTCATTCAATGTGGTACTTAGCATGCAGCAAATTCACGTTTTGCTTTTAGAACTTTGTGGAATTTTTTTTCAGTATTTTCGATCAGTAGCTGGGTGAATCCATGGATGCAGAACCTCCACCCTACAGAGAGCTAACTATAATTATTTTTCACAATTGCCTACAGGAAGATCTACTGATACTCCCAAATAGGTATTTTTCACTAAAACATCCAGAAAAGATGTGTCATGATTAAGCCATATGAGGGATAACTACTCAATACCTTTAACACTGCTATTAATATTTTTCCTCATTACTACTTTTTATTGTATAATTCTTGTTTTTCCTCACCTACTGATTTTTATAAAATATCTTGGTATTGGGAAATATTAACTCAAACATTATTTTGGAATAAGGAGAGATGCCGAATAAATCAAGGTAACATGTATTAGAATGTGGTGCCATTTATATTCAAGGTTACTGGGATTTAAAAAAGAATAATTCCAAAAAGGAATTAAAAATTGTCAACTGCATAAATGGCTGAAGTAGAGAAGTACTTTTATTTGAAGAGATGAGAAACTCACCAAATAAACAGCTGGGTTCAACACAGCTCTGGATTATGGGGGAGAGACCTGGTAACTCTTTGGAGCTATACTTCTGCTTCCAAAAGCTTTCATCCCATCTGGCTCTCGGGGACTGGGAACCCTGAGCCCCAGCCGATTGTCTACCTCAGTAGTAGCAGTAAATGCTCCTATAGGTATTGCAGCTACATTGCTCCAACCAGGTGGTTGCCAGTTTTTAACTCTATTAACTCGGCAGTCAGAGAATAAAATAAGATACACATTTAAAAACCCTGACTTCTGTAAGTTATTTAGACTTACCTGTGGGTTTTTGAAAAGTGCATATTTTTCTATACGTTCCATAAATATAAGCTTGTTTTGGCTATCTCTTGTCCAATTAAGAAGATTTTCAACCAAGTTTTCATGGTCTTCAAAGATTCTCTCTGTTCCAAAATAAAATATCAATATTTTGTTAGCATTCTTCAGAATTTCATGAAAGACATGAAACCTTGTGAGGTAAGTCACATCAGAACCAGAATCTTAAGCCATACTATAGCCTTTGGCCCTTGGAAATTATCTGGTCTTCCCAGATTATCTGGTCTTTTATTTTTCAAATAAAGAAACATGCCTGAGTGATGATAAGTGACTTAACCAAGGGCACACAGCTGATATACGAAGAATTAGGACTAGAATCTAGGTCTTCTGATTTGTATTAATAGTACATCATTCTTCAGCCTTAAGCCTTTTCCCAGCCTACTCTTAAAAATGAAACACATTAGTTGCATTTTATAAGTTTCGATATCAAGTATTTCCAATGGTAGGTACTTAGTTCTTGGCATTTAAAAAATTTCCAAGATGATTTCTTCTTTAATCCATGAGTGCTGTTTAACTTTAAACACCGATGTATCTTCTAATTTCCAAATTAGGAATCAAAGAATATGTCCTATATATTGAACCTATGTTAAAGAACATGTTCTAGCCCAGGCACAGTAGCTCATGCCTGTAATCCCAAAACTTTGTGAGGCTGAGGCAGGAGGATTGCTTGAGGCCAAGAATTCAAGAGCAGCCTGGGCAACACAGTGAGACCCTATCTCTACAAAATAACAATAACAAAATTAGCCAGGTGTGGTGGTGTGCACCTGTAGTCCTAGCTACTCAGGAGGCTGAGGCGGGAGGATCACGTGAGCCCTGGAGTTTGAGAACACGTTCTAGATATCATTCTTTGAAATTTGCTGATGTGCTTCATGTTTTCCCTGAAAGTCAAATGCTGGTATAAAGACTTCAGTGCAAATGCAAATAAACATAATGGTCTTTAGTAAATGCACCAATCTATGTAGTTCTTATTTGAAGGCAAAAAGTACTTTGTTACCTTTTTAAAAAACTCTGTTTTAGCCATTGTAAAATCTGAAATGAACTAGAAATGATTTTGTATTCAAAGAACTTTCAAAATATTTGATAAAAAATAATGTAAAAAAACCAAATTATAACAGGTAATTTTATAGAAAAAAATATAAAGATGTCGCAAAATGCTTTATCAACATGAAAACTGTTGCAATTACATAGAAATTAGAAACAATGATATTACCCATTTGTAATTCAGAAATGGTTTCCACCAGCGACCAGTCTAGACTATAACTACAGTGGGATTTGTCCATCAGGTTATCCAGCACTTGTCTCACTGTCTGCCTCTCATCCACCATCATTGTTTTGGAACTGTCATCAGACATGTGGACTCTAATCACCAGCTATAACAGGTAAAAAGTAAAGTAAATGCACACCAAAAAATGGCATTCTAGAAAAGGCTTTCTTCTAACATTGAATAATATTCTGATTAATGTTTTTAAACATAAAGTAAAACACAAATAATGACTTTATTATGCATGAAAGATACACTAAAAACCAGATTCAACCCACATGAATAAATTTAAGGCATTTAAAAAATATCATACCAGGTAAGATTATAATGTTAAGACTTTTGTTTTACTCTTTTAGGAGAATTTAGAACCAGAAAATTACTTCTATTATAATGCATTTTACCCACAAAAAATACATGTAAAAATATATTAGGAAGAAATACCCTTCTATCTCTCCATATCATAGCTATACATTTTTAAACAAGGTAATTTTTTGTAAATCCATAAAACTGATAAAAATCTCAACCCAGGAAAAAGCCCACATATCACCTTTTTCACTTGTGCCTCTTTAATTTTCTCTAGGGCAACTCTGATCTTCTCAGCTTTCAATTTTGCTGCCTGTTCTTCCTGTGAACACAAAGTATTTTAGATAAACTAATGCTAAGGTAATATTTGAGAAGTCTTTTTTTTGTCTTTAAGGATGTTCCTAGCAATGAATTTCAAAGAATATAACTCCACACACTTATAAAGAATGCACTTTAAAAATAACCCCGTTCACAAAGAACAGACATATCCTAAAGAAAGAAACATTTTTATAGATGCAGATTTGAAGATGTCTTACAATAAGACTAGTTTCTGTATTCTAGTGAAAAAAAAACGTGTGATGTAGTAAATTAATAAGTTTGATTCTGTCAATCTGAAACAAATGAGTTCTGGGGTAAGGAAAACATGAATGTACAATGGCCACCTTTGGGCCTGCCAATTTATTAAATATGCACAATCCTTTCGCTCTGAATTTACACCTCCAAAGTAGGGGTAAGCTTTTGCATACTAATGTTTTGTTCTGCTACAATGAAAATGTATCATCATCATAAAAATATCAAAAGCAAAAAAACAATATCTACCTATTTGCTATTATATAAAAACCTTAATAAATTAAAATGTAGGTACATTCTCATTAATATACCAATACAACAAATACAGGAGGCTGCCTTAATGCCTAAATTTTATTCTGCCTTAGAAAAATCACACAACATAATCAATATTTCATGTCAGTAAACTCAAATTGTTTCTATTAATTGACTAATAATTTTTTAAAAATGCTAATATAATTTTCAAAGTAACAAAATTTCTATTAACTTCTACTTCAGAAAACAGATTATAAACAGTAATAAAAATTATAAAGAACTAAAAATATACTTAAACCATTTGTCTATTTTTTTCTAAAATAGCATATAGTACTCTAATACTGTTACTTACTTGTAATTTCCAACAATAGGCCATCAAATACTGTAGCATTAATCTCCAATTAAAAAAAACTCATTTAACTAAACTTTTTTTCATAAAGGATTATTTTCTCTTTCTAAGCTTTTGATTACTCTGGAAAATATCTAAGAAAAATATAAACTGCTATCTTATATATTCTTTTATATAATATGTCTAAAAAACAAAAAAAGTAAAGAAAAAACCTGAATTATATCAGCCAAACTTTATCCTCTCTGGATTGTGATTACAAACCACAATCCATGTGTTATTCTTCATTGAAAAGGAAAAGCTTCCAGGATGAAAAAACAAGAACAAAAACTCCATTCATTTAATAGATTTATTCCCTGTTTGCCTAAATTCTTTTGGTTTTCTTGTTTATGAACTGCTTTTTTTCTTTCCATTTTATACTCTAGGCTGTCTCCCCTCATTTCAAGCTTAGTATTTACTATTCCTTGGAACACAGAAGAAAACGGTCAGTGGGCCTGTCTGCCAGAAATCTGATCCATTTCAATGAAAGAATCCAGTGAATTAACATAATAACCAAGGTCTGGAAATACTATCTGTAAACCCAATTAGGCAGAGAACAAGAACTTTAATAATGGAGAAGGGTAAGACAACACTCAATTCTTATAATATTATAGATATATTCCTCTGACTAAAAGATTAAAGCATCCTATTTTTTGCCACTCTTATGCAGATAACAAATAGAATCATAAAATATGATGACTACATTTTAACAAATTTTTTTCTCTTTTTAAAGCAGGCTACAAAATGACAAAACTAAATTACTCAATTTGTAGGATTCTGAGTCTTACAGAAACAAAATCATTGTTAGGTAAATTACCAAACCCTATACACATCTTGTAGGATTTGTAGGATTTTGTAGGATTTGCAGGAGTCTGTGAGTCTTAGAGATACAAAATTATTAGGTAAACTACCAAACCCTATACACATCTTTGAGGAACACAGCACCACTCTATAAAGGAATATGAAATATTAGCATTTTCCAGTGTTTCATACGAAATCAGTTGACAGTTTTTTGGGAAGAGAAAGAAGAAAGCAGAGGTTTTATGAGTGTTTTCTCAATGGGATAATGATCTTATGTTCCTCATGGCTCATTTGCCACATCCTTATATTGGCATGAATGGCTGTATAGAGAAAAAAAATTTACCAAGGCATATTTATTTCATGTCTCAGGAAAGTAAATTTAAAGTCTGATGGGGAAATACTGATATGTGGAATCAATGTTTTGTGTATATGGAATACAAACATGAAGTTCTAAAAGGTCAAATTCTTTATGATATTATAATTCGTAGATGTAAAATTTTTAAAAAGCTTAGAAGATGTGCTCAAAACTGAGAATATTTCTAAAAAAAAAAGAAAAAGGAATATTCAAGAGAATGAGAAGACAAGCCTTAAACTGGGAGAAAAATATTTGCAAAAGACACATCTGATGAAGGACTGTTATCAAAAAATAAAAAAAAAAAAGAACTCTTAAAACTCAAAAATTAACAACTTGATTAAAAAAAAAAAGGCAAAAGACCCGAAAAGATACCTCACCAAAGAAGATAAACAGATGGTAAATAAGCATATGAAAACACGCTCAACATTATCTGTCATTAGGGAATTACAAATTGAAACAAGAGGATACCACTACACACCTATCAGAATGGCCAAAATCAAAAACACTGACAATACCAAATGCTGGTGAGGATGTGGAACAACAGGAACTCTCATCCGTTGCTGGTGGGAATACAAAATGGAACAGCCACTTTGGAAGACAGTTTGGCAGTTTCTTACCAAGAAAACTAAATATACTTTTACCATATGATGCACCAGTTGTGTTCTTTGGTATTTACCCAAAGGAGCTGAAAACTTATGTCTACAAAAACCTGCACATGGATGTTTATAGCAGCCTTTTCATAATCACCAAAACTTGGAAGTAACAAAGATGTCTGATGTCCTCCAATAGGTGAACAGATAAATAGACTGTGGTACATCTTGATAATGGAATATTATTCAACATTAAAAAGAAATGAGCTATCAAGCCACAAAAAGACATGAAGGAATCTTAGATGCATATTACTAAGTGAAAGAAGCCAATCTGAAAAAGCTAGTTGGTGTATACTTCTAACCATATGATACTCTGGAAAAGTCAAAAACATGGGGACAATAAAAAGATCGGTGGTTGCCAGGGGTTAAGGAGGAAGGAGGAACGAACAGGC
This sequence comes from Propithecus coquereli, assembly GCF_000956105.1. Classification (NCBI taxonomy): domain Eukaryota; kingdom Metazoa; phylum Chordata; class Mammalia; order Primates; family Indriidae; genus Propithecus; species Propithecus coquereli. The sequence goes on along the minus strand of NW_012135303.1, from coordinate 1,629,698 downwards.
AGAGCACAGAAGAGTTTTTAGGGCAATGAAGCTATTCTGTATGATACTGTAATGGTGAATACATGTCATTATATGTATTTATCTAAATCCATAGAATGTACACCAAGAGCAAACCTTAATGTAAACTATGGACTTTGGGGTGATAATGATGTATCAATGTAGGTTTGTTGATTGTGACAAATGTTCCACTGTGGTATACGTATTTTCTGCTCAATTTTGTTGTAAAACTAAAACTGTTCAAAAAAATAAAGTCTATTAAAAAAAGGAATGTAATAATTTAAATATTACATTCTGATATTGGTTACAAATACAAAATGTATTTTCATACTCTCATTTCTTTTTGGCATAATATTATTTGTCGAATACAACTCGTGCTATCTTTTGAAGCACTGATATAAAAAGTCATTCAATTATAGGATTAAGATTAACTACCATGTGAGTTGTATTTAACTCACGCTAGTTTTGAGCCCGAGGCTTTGTGAAGCATATGTAACTCATAATATCTCTTCATCTTGGGAGCCCCGTGAACTATTTTTCCAGTTGCATATAAGTCACGCACAGAAAACAATAAAAAATAACAAATTTTTCATTAAATTAGAAAGGATTGTTTTGAAGTTTTTATTTTATTTTCATAATAAAACGCCCTGGCCCCAAGAAAAATTTTTTTTTTCCAGTGTGGCAGTCAATGTGTTAAACTCACAGATCAATTCTTGCTTCACAGGCTAACAGGAAAAGAGCTGACACAATGGATTTAAGGAATAAACAGAAAAGAGACTTGTGCAAACATTAATATACATTAAACCAATTAGATTTCCTAACCACTAATAAGAAATTTTTTATATAAAGCAGGCAGGTGGGGGTATTCATGGTATCCTATGTTTCCTGAGGGTAATAAGCTCTTCCTTATAACCATATCTTTTAACCATAACAACCTGGGAAAAAAAGAAATTGTCTTATGCTCACAAAGTGTTATACCATAAAGATCAAGAAATGTTTGCTGATGTGTTCGGATTATATACTTAGAAGACCTCTACTAGTTTATATATAAAGACAATGCAAATCTATGTTCGATGTCTGCAGCCCAAATTTAATGCAAAAGACAAAGCTTTATTCATCTCATGTTCTGACAAACTCAGGTCTTAAGTCTTTGCCCCATATCTTTTCACTGTGCCTTTCTTCATGCTGTCTCTATCCTAAACATAAGTAAAAGATACTTCACACATATAAAAACTTAACTGTCTCTCCTACCTCTTCTCTTAAAAGAGCAAGAGACAACCCTTTTTCTATTGAAGAACTCCTGTGTGGCTATCAATAACCATCAAATGCCAAGCCTCCTCAAATTCACATAAAGGACAAAAACTAGGTGAAGATCTTATGATTAAATGAAAACCAACGCTGTGGTTACAAGTGTTAGAACATTCTCTACAGTGTAAAAATTAGAATAGTTAGAGAAAGAGTTACAGTTGCTAAGAGATGGCTAGTGAATTCCCTCAACTGAGAAATTAAGGCTTTATGGGTTCAGAACAAACCTAATTGAAATTAAGGGGCTAAACAGTGGTTAACAATTTCTTTAGGATCTAGTTTATTTCATAGCTTACAACAATAAAAAAAAGTGTAAATTAAAACGATTCAAACAGAACTTGGAGTGATAGTTTAATAGTTTAAATAGTTTAATATTCATTAAATGCTCTATTATATAGCACTGCTTAGAACCAAAATACTAATAGTAACAACTACAGTTAATTACAGTTGATCCTTCAACACCACAGTCTGAGCTGTGCAAGTCCACTTACACACAGATTTTTCTCAATACATACAGTTGGCCCTCCAAACCAGTGGGTTCTGCATCCACAACCAAACATGAAAGGAAAATACAGCATTCGTGGATGGGAAACCTCAGTATACCGAAGGCTGACTTTTTGTGCCTGTGGGTTTCACAGGGCCAACTGTGGGATTTGAGTATGGTAGATTTTGGTATTCATGGGGGTCCTGGAAACAATTCCCCATGGATACTGAACAAAGACTGTATTTATTTCCCATGAAGAAATCATGAAATTGATAGACTCTCAGTAAAAACATTAACTGAATACCTAAAACTTGCCACACTGTGAGGCATGTTACACATGGTATCTCATTTAATTCTCAATAATGCAAGGCCAACATTATTATTATATCCACTGTACCAATTAACTAAGGCTCAGAAAGACTGTTACCTTTCCAAATCATACAAGTAGTTACCAAGTGACTAACTAGTTGCTCTTTCCACTATCATGTCAGTTTCTTTTGTCCTTAAGTGTTATAACTTAAACTTATGGGATACCAGTAAATAAAATCTGCTTGTCAAAAATATAAGAGATTAAGCAATGTAATAACATTTTAACAACTTCTCTGAAGCAAATAAAATGGTGGTTAACATTAGAAGAGTTCTTAAACTTTGGTGGTTACTAAAGGAACATGCTTTCATTGGACAGATGTTTGTTGAGACTATGTGCCAGGCTTGGTTTAAGTGCAAGAGTTCCTGCTCTCATGGAGCTTAAATTTAATTAAGTCTAACAAGACAACATAGAAATGGATGTGTAATGTGTCAATCAGTGGTAAGCCCTATGGAAAAAAAGTAAAGCAGGGTAAAGGAGTAAAGAGGGACAAAGGCTGATACATTATATCAGGTCAGGAGGTGAGGGAAGGCCTTCAGCATGGCACCAGCAATTAAAGGGTAGCAGATCGGCAGTATGTCCTTTGCTCACTGCTCCGTTTATGATAAAATAGTCCTGTGCCCTACTGCCACTCTGAGAAAACACTGGTTGGCATTGTTTTTGCAGAGGCTCCTGGCTCAGAACTTATGTGTGATGACTATTTCATTAACAGTAGTACAGTGACAACTGGATCAATGATGAAAAAAACCCCACTCCCTTTCCTGATCTGGCCTAAGTGCTACTATGTTCATTCTATTATGTATTAACTATCAGGTGTTACACTGTCCTGATGTGGAAGAGTGTGGGCTCTCCTGTTTTCATCAGATGTATCAGAGGAGGGGTCAGGAACTGGGGCACTAAGCTCTTCAGGTAAAGGGAGCCAGACCACACAGGTGGCATATAAGAGGTACACACTCATTTTAACTTCAAAACAGCCAGGTGCACTAGCAGAGAGGGCACCGACATCAGCACTAGAACTAAGGCTCATCTGAAAGGCTCCTGTGACTTGGGTTGCCTAGAAATTTCTGTCACCTCCTCCTTGAACTCCAACCCCCATTCTACCTTAAATGTTTAGGTTCTATGCTACTGAATCACATTCCTGTGCAAATTTCTTGTTGCAAATAAGCAGAGTGCTACACAGGAAGCAGCTAGTGTCAGATGTTGGCCACATACACCAATGCCACCATATGGGGTGGGAGAAGATAAGATGTCGGCAGGAATGCCTTTGATACTGCAGTTGGTAGTGCTGTCTCTTGAGTCAGGGAGATGAGAAGTTACTGACTTGCAAAGAACAATTCTCCCTGTGGTAGGAACTTTGTTTTGTTCACTGCTTCATCCCCAGGGCCATAAACATTGTCTGGCACATAGTAGGTATTTAGTAAATATTTGTTCAATGGATGAATTAAGTTATTCTTTTCAATAGTTCCTTGCTTCATTTAGAGAAAAATAAAAATGTCTTAGTATGGCTTGAATGATCTGGCTCCTGCCTAGCTCTCCAAACACAAATCAAGACACTTGTTCTTTCACATAACTATGGTGGTTCTGGCAACATGGTCTGTTTTCAGCTTCTCAAACATGCCAAGCTCTTTCTCCCTCGGCCTATGTACTCGGAACACTCTCTTCACCTGCAGGCTGGCTTCTTTGCATCCACCAGGCTTTAGCTTAAATGTCGCCCCTTCATAAATGCCTTTTCTGATCTCACCATCTAAGTGAAATGTACCCCTATTAACTCCCCAGTATTCTCTATTCCTTTACTTTATTTCCTTCATAGCATTTAACATGATTTTGAATTTTTTTGCATGCTTGCTTGTCAATGTTTATTATCTATCTTCATAAGCAGAGCTCCTGGGAGTGGGGAATATGTCCATTTTACACAATGTAGTATCCCACCACCCAGTACAGTACATGGCTCAATAAATATTGTCGAATAAATAAGCAATGGAAAAGGTAAAATGTTAAACTTAATTTGAGAGCAGTGTACGAAAAGGACTAGAAGAGGGACAGGCAAGAATAAAGAGACAACAGCAGTAGCTCCAGTAAGAGATAAGAAGGTGCCCGTAGTGGGGCAGTGCCAATGGGAACACAGTGGATGGGCAAGCTCAATAAATCCTGCAGATTATGACAAGCTTCATCAGAGATCTGAGATATTAAATGAGAAGAAGAAAGGTGCCATGGATGACCAGGAAGCTCAAACCTGGGTGATTAGGAGAATGGCAGCATCCTACACAGAAATAGAAATGTCAAAAGAAGTTGGATATAAATTGTAGAGCCCAGAGAGTGTGGGTGAAGCTAAACACCTGTGGGATTTAAGGTGCTTGTAAGATGCCAGTGATCTTCCAGGAAACACCTAACAGCTATCTTGAAATGTGTTCTTGGGAAAGAGATCTATCTAGAATAGAGATCCTGGTTGAAGCTATGAGTGTGGACAAGACAGAGAGAGAGAGAGAATATAGAGAAGAGAGGAGTGCTGAAGAAAAGGAAAGAACAGCTTTGCTATGGTTATAAAGTATGTGCCTATAACCTGCTTAGACATCTACATTTCTCTTATCTTTAGAAACTTCTACTGCCAGTCATAAACCTGCTTAAAGCTCAGGTAAGAGAAAGGGTCCCACTGCTGACTTTGTTAAAGGGTCTTTTCTTTGAGCTGCTTCTGGGGGAGATAATAATTTTAGCCTATCGTCTTCTTTCACAAAGAAATGAACTTAACAAACAAAACTCAGACACAATAACAGCAACTTAGAGAAATTACCCATAATTACTATGTATATTCTTCAGAAACTATAAGCAAGTTTGATTCTTGAATTTAATATTAAATAAGCCAATAAAAAAAAAGTGACTTGAAAAGAGGTAGAAAGTTAATCAGCTTCCCTATTCTATTATTCCCTAGTTAATGATGATAATGGCTGAAATATTTTAGATTGATATAAAATACCAGCCCAATGAAAATCTAGTTGAACTGATTCAAACTATTATGAGGGCAGAGAACTGAGAAATTAAAATTTTAGCCTTCTAATTTGACTAATGCAAACTAATATTTTGTTTAATATGAGTAACTGTTTTAATTAAACGAGGAGGTGATGATATAAACAAGAATTAGGAAGAAAAGTTTGCTAAAGAAACTCACAGTACGGATAACCAAAAGTAGTAAAAGCTGAAATTAAAGCAATGTTTTTTAGACTTTAAAATGCAATACAGTGTTAAACAAGAACAAGTGCAACATACCTGGAAAGACTATCAGGCATTTACAAGTTTAAAAACTAGTGAAAATTACTGAAAATATTTTCTACTTTCAATATTGTCTGGGAACCATTAAAATCAGTAAATAATTACCTTCAGTAAGAGAAAGTACCTCTATTAAGGTCAATGGTGCTGAAATAAGAAAGCAATAATCTGAGAACACAATCAAAAACAGAAATTATATTCTACCTACAAGGCAGTAAACAGTTACATGCATGTGGAAAGAAGTATCACCTTGGTCAGCAAATGAGAAGGTTTTCCTGCAATGTTTCTCAGAAGAAGGGAGGTTTCCCTGTCCAGATAGGAGTGCTTGTGCAGAAAGAGAGAGAGAGAGAGAAAAAAAAAGCAATAATAGAAGTCAGTGGAGGTTTTATGTGTTTAAAATATAAAGTAGACAAAGCAAGAATGATTCTCCATAATTAATCTCATATTTTTTCCCTAAAGTACGTGAAATATGTCCACAAAGAATTAAAAGAAAAAAAAAAAGGAAAGAAAAAAAAGAAAAGAAAAGAGAAGGAAGGGGGAGATAAAGAACCATCTTTGCCTGTGGGTGAGTCCCAGCTGACTCCTGCTTATCCCTGGCTCTTTGGGAAAATATTAATAAGTAGTATGTGCAAAGAGCACAGAGCCAGTTTACCTTCTGGGCCAGTGTTCGTGAGTGCTGTGCACAGAGCACAAATAAATGCATGTCAGAGACCAACGACTAAACATATTCCTTCCTCTTGTTAAAGCCTTTACAAGACCTTCCTAGCTTAAAATAGCTATATTCTGATGACAGAATAAGACTACATCATTTAAAAACATTCTGCAAGTATCTCTGATCAATTCAACGATAGCTACACCAAAGAGGAAAAATTACCCATCAATATTTTGCCCGGTGGATACACCTATTTTCAGTAAAATTTTATTAATCCACTCATTATATCAGAGTACTAATAGGACCACATTGCACAGTAAATCTGCATAGCAAATGAATGACATAAACAATATATTAAGAAGTACTGTGCCTTTAAATTAAGTTAATTTAAGTGATTAATGCTTTCATAAAATGATTTATGAATAACTTAGTCCCTATCATTTTCCCCCTTAACAACTTCTGAGTAACATGTTGTAAGTTTATGTAACTATATTGTATTATCTTTCTATATTAAAAAACTTTTTGCTTTCTTTTTTTTTTTTTCTTTTTTGAGATGGGGTCTTGCTCTGTTGCCCAGGCTAGAGTACAGTGGCGCCACTGGAGCTCACTGTAACCTTGAACTTCTGCCCTCCCAAAGAGCTGTGATTACAGGTGTGAACCACCATGCCCAGCGTTTGTTTATCCTTAGATTGCAGCTGTTTTGATATACATGTAATTCATACCTGCCTGTCCCTAAAAAATTCTGAATTAGTATTCATTTTGTTTAACTCTATGTAGTTACTAATCACCATTTAAAACAATAGTAATTGTTTTAAATCATGACACAACTGAGTAAAGTTATAGAAAATATTCTACAATGTTATATTTTATAAATTAACTGTATATCAAATTATTCTTGACAAGTTTTTTGGAGAGAAACTTAAGTAAATAAATACTGGCCAGGCACGGTGGCTCATGCCTGTAATCTTAGCTCTCTGGGAGGCCGAGGCCGGAGGATTGTTTGAGCTCAGGAGTTCAAAACCAGCCTGAGCAAGAGCAAGACCCCGTCTCTACTAAAATTAGAAAGAAATTAATCGGACAACTAAAAATATATAGAAAAAATTAGCTGGGCATGGTGGCGCATGCCTGTAGTCCCAGCTACTCGGGAGGCTGAGGCAGGGGGATCGCTTGAGCCCAGGAGTTTGAGGTTGCTGTGAGCTAGGCTGACGCCACGGCACTCTAGCCCGGGCAACACAGTGAGACTCTGTCTCAAAAAAAAAAAATAAATAAAAATAAATAAATAAATAAATAAATAAATACTAAAGCAGCACCCACTCTTAGAAAGTACATGGCTATAGATGATAAAACACACTACTTCAAGATTAGAAACATTGTTCTGGAAGATGATATTAACTTAATCTTTGCTCACATCTACACTACATTGAGTTTGCTATATCATGTTTCATTGCCTGCATTTTTAAAGCTGTGTTTTAATTCAGCTTGTAAAGTTTAAGAACTTTACAAGCATATCTGCCCCCTCACTCCTTAAAAAAAAAAAAAAGAAAGAAACCTAAGATTTAAAAAAAAACTGGACATATTCACTAAGATTAGCACTAACAAGATGAAACAATTACAAGAACAGAGAAAATTATTTCTAGGTCCTCATTTACCTAGTTGGTATGGTCCTCCTAAAAGTAAAGACCGGTTGGCTCATCCTTAAAGACACTAGGTAAGCAGAAATTTCTGAAAATTCAATTTAATTTGAGGTTAACCATCACCCAAGACCAGAGGGAAAATTAGGAAGGACAAAAGATGAAAAACACAATTAAAAAGAGCAAGTATAACTTGAATTGCTCTTACTGCCATTCATTTGTGGCTATTTATATGTAATAGGAAAAAAAAGTACTGTTACACAAATATGCAAAACATATATAACATGTATGTCAAGAGATTTCTTGAAAACTTACTGCTATTTATCTTAGTCATAAAGATTACATTTTCAGAAAAAGATCCCCAAATGAGTAGGACATCTATATTCAGATAATATTTCAAATTTTAAAAAATAAAATCTGCTTCAGGCCATCAAAACAAACTGATTTAGGTAAATGTAATTTCAGACATCAAATTCAAATTTAAGCTCTAAAAAAATCTTACAAGGTTTAATCAATTCTCAAACTTGTACCACCTCAAGACTTCAAGTCATTAAAAAACTGATAACTTGATCAGCAAGAGGCAATGATATTTATTTGTATTTGTTTAAAAACTCAGAAATCGTCCATTTTGAAATATTAAAATATTTAACTAGCTTAAAATAAGAGGGTAATTATGGTTGGTGACCCCAAATATGCCACATTTAAAAAATAAGACCCAAAACAACAGCTAAACATGATCATAAATTATGTCCTACTTGGACAGTCATGTAGCTATTTTACTCCTTAGTCACTAGCAAGGAGGGAGGTCCACGTCTCCAGGTTCGTTCTATCTAAACTACAGGTAGTTGTGGCAGAAAGAATGAACATCTAGAAACCAGAAGCAGCAAACTCCTTCCTTCAATAAATGCCTTCTTTATTTATATTCTCCCACTGAAACCAGTCATACATTGCTCCTAGAATCCCATGCTCTTTAGAAAGAAGGGGCGGAGGTGGGGTGAAACTGGTTACTGGAAAAGGATGCACGAAGGATGTCATACACTGTAATAGGGAGATACGGACCTACCGGCAACTACAATACAGTGTGCTAAGTGGTATGTGAGCAAGCAGGAGATAAGTACCTAACCCCAAATTAGGGGCTTAGTAAATATTAATAATTCTGAAAGACCTTATAGTTCTGGAGGATGAAAAAGAGGCTGCTGGTGGGGATTAGGGGGGTAAAGACAGAGCAAATAGTGGTTCTCAAAAGAGGGTGGTGCTGTCCTCAATGAGGAATTTCAGAAACTGCTGAGGACATTTTGGGCTGTCACAATGAAGAGGAGAGGGAGAGTTACAGGTATTTATTGGGAGGGAAGTCAGAAATGCTAGATGCCTTGCAAGCATGGAACAATGTCACATAATAACAACAAAAGTCCCACATCCAACATTTTTTAATGTTCTTATATGGAAAATCATATAGATGGGAAATTCTGTTTATAATAATCTGAGCTTAGAAACCAACTCACTCCATTTTCCACATAAAAGTATTTTGTATAATTTTAATATTAAAAAAATTTCCCAGGAATGCTATTACCCCATAAAATAAATTGAGGGAAGTCTGCACTTTCTTTTGTTCAGAATTTACAAGAAACTGTTCATAATGCTGGAAAATCATTTCACCAATGGGAAGTTAGCTTGAAGTAAGCATTGCCAGTACCACAACTGGCAGTATCAGTGTGCACTCTGTCACACGCAAGGAAATGACAGGAGAGATATGAAATTCTCTTTAATGGAATTAAGGACTAAATAATATTAAATTAGTGAAAATACATGAAATGTAGGAATTTCACTTAATACAATTTTCATTAATAAAAGATTAATTTATTTAAAGATCTTCAATAATAAAGGTTGTTTAAAAATATTTCATATTATTACTGTCTTACTTAAAATATTTATAGCACAATGAGAAATCTACACTGTAAAAAATCAAATATCAAAACCACTTTTATCACTACCTCATCCCACATTATAATGCTGGGAATGATTTTGTCACTACAATTTTAAATAAACTCATTCATTTGCAAGAATTTTGTATGTTCTCATTTTCTCTACTTTGACTGTAAATTGTCTTAGCATATTATCCTTACTTCAGTTAAAGTTATTTCCCTTTTTCTCTTACCATATACAAGTATGTCATGTCTGCTATCATTTACCACAATATGTTTTAATTCTGAGGTCTGCTCATATTTCTGCTTTTCCTTTTTTTTTTTTTTATTTGTAGAGAAGGGGTCTTGCTAGGTTGCCCAGGCTAGTCTCAAGCAGTCCTCCCCCTCATCTCCCCAAGTGCTGGGATTATAGGCATGAGCCACTGTGCCTGGCCTCTGCTGTTTTTCCTGTATTTCTTGCCAAAAAAAAAAGAAAAAACAAAAGACTTCTGACCTTCTCACTTCCCTTAAACCCAGTTGGTAGTAAGTGGGTACAGGGTTTGACTATCTCATTCTGTCTTTGAATGGTCATGGCCAAGCATTTACATACTGAAATAGGTATTTTATTATAAATTACTTTTTGGTTATCTCTACTTCATTTTAGGTGTTAGGGCATTACATTCATATAAAAAGTAAGTATGTAAGTAGGTTTATTATCTATGGATTTCATTTGGGATAGTAAAGATGGTGGTATAAATTATTTGTTATAAAAAGGGGGTACTGGGATTGAAAAAGTTGAAAGGTGCTGTTTGGCACAAAAAATAGATGATAATGCAAATATTATAGCAGTTGATGCTTAGGAATGTTGGAGGAGGGGCTAGAGCTGAGATAAGAGAAGTGTTTTTGACTCTGCAGGATATAATCTATGAGTAGGATGTAAAATCAACTCACTGGGTTACTACCAGTATTTCCAGTATTTTTAAAGGATAGGGAGGGAGGGAGAGAAGGAAGGAGAGGAGAAAGATTAGAGGAAATCTAATTCACCTGGGTGGGGCTTGGGGATTTAGGTTTTTTTTTTTTTTAATGTTTCATAGATGACTCTAAAGCAGCACTGTCCAATGGAAATATAATAGAAGCCACAAGTGTAATTTAAAATTTCTAATAGCTACATTAATTTTAAAAAGTGCAAAAAAAAAATTAAAATATTCATCTTTTATTTAACCAAAATATTTTAACTAGTAATTAATGCAAAAATATTAATAAGATTTTTTTACATTCTTTTTTTCATACTAAGTCTTTGAAATCCAGTGTGTATTTTATCCTTATAGCACATCTCAACTTGGATTAACCACAATTTAAGTACTTAATAGCCATATGTGCCTAGTGGCTATTATATGGGACAGTGTAGGCTCTAAGGCATCCAGATTTGTTAACTACTGACCAAAGAATACATTTTTTTGAAGAAACAAACTAGGTGTTCAGCTAAGCATCAGTGCAGAGGAATCATTTCACTTGATGTCCCCATTCTGAAGAAGAGTTAAGTCTGTTAATATCTTAAGAAATTTACAAAAGCTCTTAGCTTCAGAATAAAAAAGAAAGCATGAGATTTCAGGTTCCAATACAAAAATTCTCTACATCAGATATGCTATCACCTATATAGTCTTACCATGAGTTTTAATAATCAATTGCCCAATATCATAAAGTTGCTTATTTGTCTTTGCTAATTTATTTTTTGTTTGGTTTAATTTTTATTTTAAAAAGTGAGGTTATATGACAAAGTTTCATCTTTCGGAGTTCTAATGAATACATTCTTCTTCACTGATATTTAAGCAGTCCTATGACATGTTTATAGAACTTACAGGTGTCAGCTCAGCCTGTTCTTCTGTGAAGTCAATATGACGCTTGGCCTGCTTGCTGGAACATCTCAGAGAAATAGCATGCTGTGAAAATGCAGGAAGGAAGAAAATGATAGGTAAAGGAGGTGAAAAGGGTAGCTCTCATTACTATGGAGGAAGAGAAAAAGATCACTGAAATGAAACAAAACAGTAATGAAACAAAATAGTAAAGAAAAGTTACATGCAATTACCTTTCATTCTCTTATGCAAAAATTATAAAGGTAAGACCAGAGGATCTTAACCCTTGGTAATTTAAAGATAACCTCACTCAACTTCTGGACAATGGAGTTCTATAGAAGAGCGATGCAGAAACATTATGTCCAAACCAATTCATATTAATAAACCTCAATTGGGCCTTGACCACTGTTTGGCAGTACTCTTAATCTTTTCCCCTCACTCTGCTAAGTCATCCTCTCAAAGTCTAAGTTCCCTTCTTCCTCAGGCTTCTAGCTTCCCTCTTTCCTCTTCATATGACCTCACTTCCCTCCCATTACTAAGAAAATCACATCCACGTATCACGAGGATCTTTATTACTAGAGTGTATCCTGTAAATACACCCATATTCTCATACCTCCCCCTAGTTCTATGTGAATAAATGTGCTTTGTTTCCCTCTCCAAAGCTAAGCATGTCCTAGATCCTACCCCTTCCCCCTCCAATATCTTCAGTGTCTGATACTCAACTAGATCAGGCCATTGAGGGTGGAGAGGAGAACAGAAAAATGTTCTTCTGGTTACCTGCCTCTTGTTAAACTACTATTTTCTCTTCTCCACTGCCAAATTTCCCAATTTCATGCTATAATGTTCTTCCTCCATTTCCCAGCCACTCATTTATCCCATAATTCCCTGCAATCTTTCTTCCCCAAAGCCTTTATCCTTTGAGTTGTAATACATTCTGTAGTTCATTCTCAAAGTCTTCACTGACCTTTTAACCAAAAAGGTTTTCTGTCTCTCCTATCATAGTACCCATAATACTATGTACTGCTGTTTGGTTGTCTGCATCTATCTCCCTCCCCCACCATACACTAAATTATAATCTTATGAGGACATTGTGCGTTATGTTCATGGATTTATCCCTTACAGCCTAGGCACTCAAATATTTGTGGGATGTAGGAATAACAATTTCTGCTTGGCCTTCATGCTCAATGTTTGGCCAGATCAAGATTGTTTTTGCTTTTCCCTCTGTATTTTCTCATTAAACATATTCTATTAGCACTGTTTCAATTACCATATCAATAGGATGCCAATCAAATCTATACTCCCAATATCCTTGTTTTTAGGAAATAGAGACTAAAGGGGCATGATAAATGCAACCAACTCTCTAATGGTTCAGGGAAAAAAATGTAGACAGAACAATAAAGTGTGGCAAAATGTTAAAAAATTAGTAAATCTGCCTAATAAATTTCATGAGTTATTTGTATAGTTCTTTCAAGCTTTTATAAATTTGACATTATTTCAAAATAAAAAGTTTTAAAAAATCTATACAAGCTCCCATCATACATTTCCAAATGCTTCTTGGTTTAATTTTTTAAAAAAATCTAAAGTATTCAACAAGAGATCACTGTGTACCATGTTAAACAGGATGATGGAACACTATATAGTTCTTGAAATTCAGTACACCCTTACCAAAAAGGATGTATGTATGTGAAGTGAAACAATAGAAAATAGTACATACATAAACAAAGATTAAAACTTAATTTATGCTGTCACATTAACAAGGATAAAAATGGATTATGGAATAATATAGTTTATTTAATGTTAATTAGGTTGCATTTCCATAAAGTACTTAAATATTTTTTAACCAAAAAATATTATCTTCCCTAAATCTAACCTTTACCTACTCTTCATCACTATTTTCACAAATCTAAAAGCTGTGCTCAAAACATAAGAAAAATAAATTTGAGGGTCAATTCTCCACATAAATTTTGCTCTAAACTTTTTCAGTTTCAAAAACTTTCATTTGTGTTACAGAGTCATCAAATTCTCTATTGATCTTTCAAAAACTCTCCACAAATGTCTGTTAAGTTAGTTACGGACCACCACTTTCTTGAACCGAATCTGTAACATGTTAAAATGACGTACCATTTACATGCCAGAATCCTTGGGGTAGGGATGGGAGGGCACATACTGAAAAGCACTGATCTGAACACAGGAGCCAAACCATCACCAAGAAATGGCCTTGTACCAAAGCAATGGTTACAAATAAAACCATTCCTTGTGATTGCTAACACTTTATATTACAACTAGAAAAAAGTGGAGGTTTACGACCACCCCTTAGTGTTTTAATAAAATGGATTTACATTCATCTTTAATGATGTGTATGCATTTTTCACAAATATTATATTGAAAATAAGCATACATGACCCTGGGTCCAAGCCCCAGCTTGGCCATTTACCTGCAGTGTGATTCTGGACCTATCATTTAACCTGTTTCCTCATGTGTAAAATGGGGTAATAATAGCATTTATCTCCAAAGGTTGCTGTAACAATTAAGCCAGTGATAATAACATTACCATTATGGTAAGAGTAGGAAACTGCCAGTCCTCATCTGAATTTTATATAAGCCTTAATTTACTTAGTTTAGAGCTACTTTAGAGTTGTAAAATTTTAACTGAAAATATTCAAAAGTATACTAAAACACCACAAGATGGGGATGTTACTGCACAAACCTCTTGCCTTTTTTTTTCTCCTGCCCATGTAATTCTATATCTAAGTTTGGCTCTGAGAGCGTTCTACTCTTATTTTTACTGTCTTTCAATTCTGTGATGAAGCAGTGTGATATGG